>NC_140380.1:5465000-5537500 GCF_054491055.1 Hypomesus nipponensis | reverse complement strand
ATGTTGGGCCAGTCTGGGTTTGGGCTCAGGGGAGACTGGAACCAATTTGCTAGCGTCTGGGCTACAAGGCTGCTTTGCTTCCTCAGGTGTTGTTGTTATAGCTTAGGTGAGACAATATCACATTCGGCTCTCCTTTCGGGTTTCCGCCCCTCCCAGGGTTGGAGAAGGGAGAGGGAGTGCGGGGAAGTGAGGGTGGGGGGGGCGGGGGGGGGGGAGCCTCTAGCACTCCTGGTCATTGAACAGAACATCAGCCTCATTCTCTGCCTGATAAATCTTTTGCTGACGTTAATGTTTCTTTTTTTTGCGTAGTTCATTTTATGGAGGAACTTGCTAAATTAACTTTCACCTGCAGGGGAGGTGGGGCAGTGTGTGTGTGTGTGTGTGTGTGTGTGGGGGGGGGGGGACTGGGGGCCCGGTTTGCTGATGAACCAACTACCTGAGATGAGAGCGTACCTGATTTCATTTCTTGCTCTCCACCGCGAACCTTCCTGTGCCATGATCCCTGTGATAACGCATTTGGCCCATGCCAAAAAGGTAGACGATTTAAACTGCGTTTGAAACTCCTCGCAGTTTCAGTTTCCATGAACTGTGCGGGGGCGGAGGGTGGCTGTGGAGATCAAGATAATGACGTGCGTTAATTAAGGCGGGCGAGACGGTATTAGAGCCCACTGACACCCCGTCCAATCTGGACAGCGACGCTGATGATGACTCTTGTTCCTTTTTAATAGGCGCTGTCATCCCTCCCAGCCTGCTTTAGGATCCCCATGCCAGTCACCATCAAAGTCACTGACAGCACAAGGGATGATGTTGTTGGAGTCGCCGCCTCTGATTTACACCCAGAAACACGCCACATAAATATGAGCCTAAGCCGGGCGGGAGGCGGGCAGGGGGGGAGACGACGGGCGGACGACTCTAAATTTACCGCGTTGGTTTGTTTGAACAGCTGTACTCGCTCATATTTCTCAACGTCATGCCTGAACACTTCCCATGGATCGTCTGGATATGGGGTCGGTCTCCCGCAGTGCTGTCCGGCCCAATTTGGAGCAGACTGAGAGAAGAAAAAGCAGGAGGATGAGTGGAGCGAGTGGCAAAGATGGACAGGGCCTGTGCGAGGACGGGACAGGGGCGACCGAAAGAGGGGGGAAAAGATGGGGAGAGAGAGAGGGAGAGTTGGAGAGAGAGAGTTAGAGAGAGAAAGAGAGATTGACACAGAGAAAGAGAGAGAGTTAGAGAGAGAAAGAGAGAGAGTTAGAGAGATAGAGAGAGAGAGAGTGAGAGTGAGTAGAGACAGAAAGAGAGAGTTAGAGATAGAAAGAGAGAGTTAGAGAGAGAGAAAGAGAGATGGAAAGAGACAGAAAGAGAGAGAGAGAGACATGAGGATGCGATCCTAAGGCTCTCAGCAGCATTAGTGTTGTAGTCAGGCCTCTCAGATTTATTTTCATGCCTCCGGCCGCGAGACCAGTCTCGGTTCCGCTGTATTACTCCTGCGCTTTAATGTCCCTTGCTAAGTGTGTGTGTGTGTGCGTGTGTGTGTTTACGTGTGTGTGTGTGTTGATGTGTGTGCGTGTCTGTGTATCCACATCCTGGCCTTAGACACAAGCGCACTCTATCTTACATTCCCAACTCACACAGTCACTGGGTCTATTTTAGAATCTTGAATGCATCACAAATAACGCGTTCCCGAGAGTAGCCTTCCACATTCGCCACCCCCTTCTTCTGGTCTAGGGTCAAGCCTTCACGTTGGAACAACAATGTACCATCAACTATAAAACGTTTTATTACTATGTGTACCTCAAACGGAAAATGTACATGGCTTTTCGTTTGGTTCTCTCTTGTCGTATTTATCATCGAGAGTGAAACAGTGAACAATGCAGTGTTGAGATGGTTTAGGCCTGTTTGGTCTACTTGATGTATGCCTCTTATAAGTGTATATATGTACAGAAAACAGTCACGATTTAGTCACTCAGTATCTATGTCTGTTTGTAACAGTGAAACACTATTGTTGACCCACGTGCTACTGTCTCTGGCTCTGGCACTGATATAAGCAAAAACGACGGCGATGCTTAACCGACGTAGCTTGGCATTTATCTCCATAGCAACGGTCGTTCACCGTCAGAGAAGAGAAGACACCGCACATGGCATGGACACCCATCGTAACTGCGGGTTTACAGACCGGACGTGGTTCCAGCGGGAGAAAAGCAGGATTATCTCTCTGAATCGCAACCCCCTTCCGACAAGGCTCGGAAATCGCCGGCGTCTGAGACTGATTTAAGTCCGAGACATCCTCTGCTTGGAAATCTGGTTTAGGCTTTCAGCGTGAGCCTCCTTGACTTGCAGCGCCCACTCTCTGAACCGCAGTGAGCCTGTTTGTTAGCGTCGAAGCAGCAAGCCGGACATGTTTGGTGTGTGGGGGTTCAATGGAAACTCTTTAAGTGAAACATGGAGCCCCACTGCACAGAAGGTTTGTATTTGGACCTCAGACTATAGACTGATAAAATGGAAGGAAGGGTCATTAGAACACTTAATGAGGTAACCAGTCAGTCTTAGCTTTGAGATGGTTTCAAATGATTCAGACGGGGTTCTTCAACAGGTTCTATGTGTCCAACCATGGCTTATTCATGCCAGTCATCGCCAGTGCTCGGTGGTTGCGACATCACTTCCTGTATCGCAGGATTTGACTCCATGGTGACAGGTTGTACCATGTCCATACCTGTTCGTTGGTGTGAAAGAAGTCTATTGTGTGGCACTGTGTGAGCTCAATGTGATTATTGACACCCTTCTGTTTTGCTCCAAGCACCGATGGATTGGCAGCGCTTTGTCGAAACGAGTACATGCTGTACAATAAAAAAAAGGAAACAGACAGAAAGGTCCACTTTGTCAGCGTCCTTGCTTTGTCTACTCTACGTTTCACGAGTTTGCCTATATGTATATCATGTGAAAGACAACATTAAACTGTGGTCTCACCTGTTCACAACAAAGAGCCTGTGTCTTCCCTCCAGCTGGACTGCACTGAATCCTGGACGATCGTGCTCAGGTTCGTCTTAGTTCTGTCACTTAGACGGCCATTTTGTTTTCTGGAGTGCAACACTCAGATTGATGACTTTCTCTTAGACCCAGTCAAAGATATCTTCACCCCTGCACTTGAGAATGCAGAACAGGTGGATTGAGATTCGACTGCTACGCGTCAGCATTCTTATCTCACTGTGGCTAGCTGCCGTCATTTACCCCGTGGAAAGTGCTTGATAAGTACTACTTATCATGGTAATTTGCCAAGAGGGAGGGCCTCATCTGGGATCTCTCCGCCGCTCTCAACCCAGAACATTCCCCCACCACTACCAGCTCATTCTCATGCCACCACGTGCATCTTTTGATTCACATTTTGTCCATTTTGCCTTCGAGGGACTCTTTCTCTTCCTTTGACTGCACTAAAGGATGAGGTTTGTGAGGCAACCAGAAGACGAGGGAAAGCCTTTTAGACATGAATGGACTCCCGTAATGGCTGGAGTTCTTTCTCTCTTTCTAACCCTTGCGGTTCAACACTTTATCAAGAATGATTTGGCCATACATTAAGCTAATGTAGCTACATTAGCTTAGCTTAAGCTAATGTAAGCACCTGCATAATGTAGCTACATTAGCTTAGCTTAAGCTAATGTAAGCACCTGCATAATGTAGCCGACATGGCATACATAACAGAAAAGGCTACAGATCCATAGCAGATATGAAATAATCCAGATCCAAAGCTGATATTTTTCTCTCAAAGAATTACTCGGGCGTACATTTTTTTTTACACCCTGAATGAACAGTGGGACTTGATTGACAACCCTGAGTTTACTGGTCTGACCCACGATTTCCGAAGGAGAGTTAACAAACTCTACATGCGCAAAGTATTAAATGTGCTTTTCTTTGCCTTACTCTGACTCAAGAGTTATCCATCCAAGCAACACAGCCAGAAATGGACCATTAAAATCTAAACAACTTCATAAGTATTGAACCTCCAATTTCAAGTGTTGAAAGCCAGAACAATATACACAGGAACAAAACAAGAGAAAAAGGAGAAAAAACAAGATAAATAATTGTCCTTAGAGTGTGATTGGATCTAGGTGAATAAACATTTGATTATGATACACAGAGACATCTTGTCTGTCCCACTCCCCACCAAGATACAAAGCAGAAATGGCCCAAGGCCAGCTATGTCCAGGGTTAGGGTGGGCAAACTCAACCAGGTGTGTCGACCAGCACACATACACTCCCTGCAGCATGTGTGACTAGACCTGACCTGATTCAACGGTTGGATGGAACTAACTTTCACTATGGACAACCTGTCTGCAAGCAGATAAAGTCAAACTATCAAAACAGTGATATTTCTGTTACCTCTTCACAGACTTGGGCACTGTTTGGATACATGAATTGTACTTTGAAGCACCTGTAACAGTGGTGCTTTTATGTCGCTGTGGTTTCTCACATCCGAGGTTATCCCTCTAGAGACCAAGGTTGTGTGTGTGTGTGTGGGGTGGGGGGCCTGGTAAAGGCGGGTGGGTTTGCGTGTGCGTTCCTGCACGCATGAAAGAGTGCACGGGCAAACGTCTAAGAGTTATCTCTCCTCGCAGTCCCCCAAATGAAACCCCTACAAATTCCCAGAGGAAACCAAATTGATAAAAATGTCTAGAAATTAAATGTACTACCTGCTGGAGTAAGCAGAAATAGATAAATAAACGAAGGAGTATCTGAAAGTACAGCAGAAGCCAGCTTGACTTCAGAGAGCCAATAGTACAGAAGCCCCCTGGGGTCTGGAGAGAGAGATACCAGGGATGGTGTTTAACCCATCAGCTGCCGCTTGTAGCTGTTGCTGCCGCAAATGTTGCACTGTGGGATATAGATGAACACAGAATGTCAACTTTGACATGTTACTTGACATAGCGAGTATCTCTGTCTTATTACAACTCTTTTTAAATATGGCCGTTTAAGCTGTTGCCTTAAAGAGACGTATCCATATGTGCTTCTCCCAAGACCATAAATGACTGTAGCTACTGAAAGGATGAGCTCATCGACGGTGTGACTGATTCCATTACTGCCTTAAGTGTAACTAAACACCAGAAAACCTTTTTTGAAGGTAAATCCCCACCGTGCGCTCATGCACGGCTAGACTCATCAATCCTGGTCTCGATTCTGACAATTCTCAATGTAGCCTGCTTCAAGTGCATTGAGGCACTTTGATGTATGACTCTCACAGGCAGGGAGATTGAAGTGCTCTTCCCCGAGATGTGCTAGCCATTGACACCCCAAGGCTAACCTGTAAACACAGGTGACTGCGTGCCAAAACGTTTGTACGATTGGGAGAACTTTTGAAGAGCTATCATTACTACAGTGATAAGTTAGTGAGCTGTAGAAGTAAACTACTTTTTGGGGGGGATTTACCAATTATTATAAGCTTCCTTGCTACCTTTTTGTTGCAAACATTGCATTTGATTTGACAGACTCACTGTCTCTCTCCATTATTTCTATTTTAAACCAGCTAGCTTACTAGCATGATTAATTGGATGTGTCAAAGTTCCATATAGATTTAATGTACCCCAAATATGAATATTAATGAGAAAATACCCCACCCATAACTTTCACCAGAAAGCAGTTTTGAAATGAAGGGGTCGGTTAAGACTGAAATTGAGGTGTTTGGTTACACCTTTAACCCCAAACAGGTGTTGATACTGTAAAATGTCACATGTTCCAAGAAAAACTTGCCTCTGTGTTCTGTATGTGGAACACAGTTTAAAATCAAGGCATCATTTTATGTTCACATTGTTGATAATGGCAAGATGTGTTTGCAGTGATATGTTACGTGTGTTTTGAACTTGACGGTGAACAGTAAAGTCAGGTCGATTGCATCTCCTGGTTCACGCATTTTATTGCTGATGTTATGGGAAATATACAACACACCTGATAGGACTCTTTCCCGCAAAATACGGACTTTCCAAACTTGCCAAGGCTAAACATTCATGTTGCGGATTATCTGCTGCCCTCCAACTCACAGAGAAGACCACGAATGGGGGACAAAGTGTTTGAGTTCGTGCTTTGACCTCGCAGCTGTGTCTGACGCCGAGTTCTCACCGTCTACTTAGATGATCCTGTCCGTGCCTCAGCTATTTCTGCTCGACCAGACATTTCGCTAATGTAGCTCGATGTCATTGCGCTGTTTTCTGCATTGCCGATTATTGACTGTGCTGATCAGCTGTCTGTATCTGCCTCTCGCTGGTTACCTTGTTCTAAATATACCTGAGCTATGACTGCAAATACAGTTAGCTACACCCCACCCCCGGTCCTACCACCTTACTGTCACCACAGCTTCTAATCCAAGCTCAGAAAACATATCCAACATCGTTATAGCAATTTCTCTCTCTCTCTCTCTCTCTCTCTCTCTCTCTCTCTCTCTCTCTCTCTCTCTCTCTCTCTCTCACGCTCTCTCTCACGCTCTCTCTCTCTCTCTCTCTCTCTCTCTCTCCCTCTCTCTCACACACACACACATACACACACTCTCTTTCTCACTGCCTCTGTCTCTGTTCATTACCCAGAGGCTTCCATTATCTGTCTGCCTAATTGTGATGTTCTGCAGGGTCTTGTCCTTATTTCCTGTGACTGAAGCCTTTCTTACTAGTACTGCAGACCACTGTCCCCCTGAATGGACTGCTGACATGATGGAGATAATAGGAGATATCAGGACAGACGGTGGAGATTGAGAAAAGACCAGAAAAGTTCCGAAACACTGGAAAACACCTTCCTCCCAACACAAAAAGGGCCTATCTGTGTCTGCACAATTGTTTTCAACGAAACACATCCGTTCTACAGTGCTAATGAATGACTTCCTCAATGCCAATGGGTAAAAAGGCTTTGCAGATGCTGAATCCACCCGGCCACCACAGCCATTGCCATGTTACTGTCAAAAGATCAAACGGAAACAGGGAGAGCAGTGATATCAAGGAGACGTGTAGAGACCATGGGCCGTGGTCACCGTCTTGAGTGCACACTCCCTGCGACTTATAGGCCATGGGAATAGAATCCTACGGAGCCTTCTGGAGCCGATGCTTACCACGAGACCGTGGACACCTAGAAACAAGTAAGACCGGGATGGAAGTCAAGAGACCGTCAGAGAGACCAGAAGAAAGGGAGGAGCAGGACTCCTGAACACCCTGAAGACCTGCAGAGACCAAGAGACCAGTCACATTGTGGGAATTTGAATGCGAATCATGGGGATCATGGGAGAGGAGCTTCTGTTGCCTGTTGAGTATTTGGCTGATGACCCTCATACACAGTCTGTTGGTCACTGGTGGTGTCATTATTTTATGAGGAGCTTGTGCGATGGCGGTTACTATATCATTGGACAAGCATGTGAGTAAAAAACGATAATGTTCCAATGTTGTTTGAGGTAATCTTGTGGGGCATTTATGCGTCATGGCACGTCTGCCTAGAAAGAAAGTAGCAAGTAAGGAGACATGACATGAAAAATAAGGGTCATGTTACATGTTACTTAATCTTTTATCCTCTTTAATCCTTTCTAATGTCTCATCCTTTTCTCTGTAAACCTGCTTCTCAACCGCCAATTATTGGAATGATGTTTGCTTGTTCTTGCCTTGCCTTGCCTTGCCTTCTCTCTCTCTCTCTCTCTCTCTCTCTCTCTCTCTCTCTCTCTCTCTCTCTCTCTCTCTCTCTCTCTCTCTCTCTCTCTCTCTCTCTCTCTCTCTCTCTCTCTCTCTGGAGGGTCACCTCTCACTCAACCCTCTGGGTCTTTTCTCTCCATCTGTCACCTCATGTCCTTCACTCGGTCTTCTCCCACACTCACACACACACACACACACACACACTCTCTCTTACACACTCACACAGCCACACACATACACTCTCTCTCTCTCTCTCTCTCTCTCTCTCTCTCATTCACTCATCCACTCACGTACTCATTCCCTCACTCATTCAGACTCACACAGTCACTCACGTTCAGGAGGGAGCAGTAACATCGGTGGCCTGGATGTCATAAAACATCCAACTGATTGTCCCTGTTCTTCCCTCATGCTTTACCGCAACAGTAAAGTGCCTCACATTAAAGCTCTTTAAACAAAGCTGTCTGTTTATTCGAATATCTGAAGAGGTCAAGTGGATAACATGTAGTGTGTGTGTGTGTGTGAGGGTGCTGGCAGAACAGTTGTATTCGGCTACACTTCCTCTCATTTCTGTGTCCTCCTCTGGGTGTCTTGAGTTATTCAGTCAGCAGCTGTGTTTAGGCCGCGGGCTTGTCTCTGTGTGCTCCATGAAGTACGGTGCACTGGTCTCTCCAACTCAGACTCCCACAAGTGCTGTTGGAGTCAAAGCCCTGCACACGACTCTTATTTACCTCTCCTCCCCAAGGAAGCTCTGAGGAAACCAAACCAAACTCGGAAACCCATTTTTACAAGCACTCCTTTTCACTCCCCTTCCCCTCTCTCTCTTTCTCTCTCTCTCTATCTCTCTCTCTCTCTCTCTCTCTCTCTTTCTCTCTCTTTCATGCAGTGTGTGCCTCTCTCCTGCTTCCTTCTTCCTCTCCCTCGTTCCCTCACTTCCTATTCTCTCCCTCCGTCTCTCTCTCTCCCGCACGCACGTCTAGCAGATGGGGTTGTTATGGTGTGGTTAATACCACTGTGTGTTTCAGATAGTGCCTGAGCACTAGGTTCTTTTGGAATGCCTTTTACTGGCATGAAAGCTCCCTGCATTCCCCAAAGACGCCAGCTTGCTGCAACGGCGGCACAAACACACACACACACACACACGCGCACACACAGACACATACACACTTAACTTGTCTTGTACTTAGTAACCGTACAAGACAACAAAAGAAAAAAAAAAACATCCCCTTTACATGACTTCCCTCGAACTCAAGTGATTGTTTATAGTCATCAGTCAGAATTCATCAGTCAGGGAGTCTGATGGCTGAGCGGTGAGGGTGTCGGGCTTGTAATCAGAGGTTGCCGGATTGGGCAAGGCACTTCACCCTACTTGCCTTGGGAGGAATGTCCCTGTACTTACTGTAAGTCGCTCTGTATAAAAGCGTCTGCTAAATGACTAAATGTAAATGTAAATTCAGACATTTGATTAAGACACAGAAAAATGGAATGGGCTTGACAGTAAAGGTGCACTTTAACCATTTTGAAAATCTTTGAACGTCTGAAAGGTTATGCACCAGTGGTCTTTCCTTTACCGTGAAAGCCTGTCAGGGTAAGAGACACACAAAAGCACATTCTCACTAATGAAATGCACTCAATGGCAGTGCCCTGTTGCACATTTTGGGCTTTCGGTAAATGATGCAACCTAATGGATGCCTCCTCACAGTTGGCCTCTTTGCAAAGATTGAGAGAATACAACGCACTGCTGGGGATTATAGAGGGTTGCAGGGGAACGAAGGGATGTAAGAACGGGAGGGCGGGAGAGAAGGAGGAGAGATGGGGCATCTCAGGGGTAAAGATGGAGCCAGGGGCTTTATAGCAGTAATCCTGCCTCTTTCCTGTCGCAAAGTCTGTTTTCTTCTACTCCTTCTCTCTATCTCTCTCTTTCTCTCTCTTTCTCACACACACACACACGCACACACACACACACACACACAGACTCTCACAAACGCCCGCGTACACAAAACACACGCAATCGCACACAAACATTATACTGCTACACTGCCCATAAGCATCCCACACATTCGCATGGAAGGACACAAAGGATTAGGCTGAAGCTCCGAATGCGCTCTCCAGTCCCCAAGAAAATGACAGAGTACTGGGTGCCTTCCCGTGGAGATAATAGTGAGAGGGGCTCAGCTCTGGTGACATTTTTAGGAAGCCTGATGATCGTATGAGTAGCCAGGCGTCTGAAGTGGCCCACAGAATAGCAACACTGGCCCCAGCGAGTAGGCTGTGGAGCCACTGAAGGGGACGGACGTGAGAGGGCCACAGTGCCACGCAAGAACCTCAGAGGAAGGGGCTCGGGCGCGCCGTACAGAGGTCCAGACCGGAGGTGTACGCCCAGAAGTAACTGCGTCTGCGTCTGCGTCTGCGTCTGAGATAGCCCACGAGCCTCCTCAAAGCGAACAGCGTGGATTTACCGGGAATCGACGACTTTCACGCCGAATACTTTTTTCTCAAAATGGCACTGTGCATACTTGGGATTTGTTTACGTATTACTGTAAGCTGTACCAATAATGGCAACCCCTCTGCTTGTGATAGGGCAAACATGAGCCCTCTCCAGAAGGAAGCTGTTGACATAACTCTCCATCCCTTTTCTGATTCAAACGCGGTCGCGTAAATCCTCGTAATGGCTTCAACAAGTCAGCGATGCTGTGTTGCCTGAACAAGACTGCAGGCCCTATAATCCCTCTGAGTAGGAAGGATGTTCAGAAACAATGGGTCTCCCACAGACATTACTGAAATCGATCGCTGCTGGATCCTGGACGCATGCTAATGAAGTTAAAACCATATAAATGAAAATGCAACAAATACCAGTTGTTCTTCAATGGAAATCTAATTTTCTTTCCCCAGCCGACCGAGCAGTGAGACTTATTGATCCCCAGAGGGTTTTTTAAAATCTTGTATTTGTTTATGTTAAAATTCAATTTCCCCCCCCCCTCCCCCCCGTCTCCGTTCTCGTGTCTGTATTTTGAACGCCCTTATCTCTCGTGGCAACCTTTTTATCGGTTCCAAACCCCTGGTGATGCTATGGACCCACAAACAAACACACACACACACACACACACACCCACACACACACACACACACACAGATATACACCCACACACACACACACACACACACACAGAGATATACACCCACATACACACACACACACACACACACACACACACACAAAGACAGGTGTCTTGGCAGTGTCAGGGCTATGGCAGAAAGGTGTGTTTCACGTTGTTTGCAAGAGCCAGAGGGTGGATTGCTCGGAGATGAGACAGAGATGAGGTCTTGTCCAGACCCGGCCGGGCTGGATGTCCTGGGAGGGCTACCAGACTGCAGTAATCGAATCTCCACCCCTGTCGGTGCCGCTTGGTCACTCCATTATCAGGTCACACACCGCCGCCCATGGCCGCACATACAAACACAGATGGGCGCAGCAAACACACTCCCTCGCTCGCTCACTCATTCCAACTCATTGTCCGGAGGCAACTTTACTCAATGTGCCCCGTGGACAAGGCGACTTCTACTTAACGTCAAATTCAATCTCTGTCGGGAATTGTACAGACGTCGCAGTCGTGTTACAGTCAGGGACACCTGTTCCAATTGCTTTCCTCTCCTTTACTTTTACGTGACCAAAAGACCAGGAGAACGTGTCTTATTTGTGAGTCTTACTTGGAGGTTTTACATAGCAGGGGACATCCATGACCTTTATCCCAACATGGGATATATACAGCAATAAAATATGTACATTCAACTGGATGTACATGCAATACTTGAATTAAATTTCAACTTCATGGTGTAGTGAAAACGTTTATTTGTACGTTTGAACACACTATAAAACACCGTACTATATCATTAGTCAAACTTCTGCAGTCAAAGTGGGCACACCAGTGTATAAAAATTGATTGTGTAAATACACTCCTTATCGCGTGTAGCTATTTGTTTGTTTCCTCTTTGGATACCTCTCTGCCCAATGACATATTATGTTGGTGCCAAATGAACATTGAGTACAATTCTTGGGCAACCTATGTGTGTCAGTAGGGTTATAGCGACTGTACATGTTGCTGACCTTGCCAAATCATACAGTATGTTTCACCGGGTTTAAATAACGACATTTGCAGTAGGAAAGACGTGCATGTATCTAGGAGGAAAATAACTTGCTAATGGATGCAGTGGGTTTTAAAGACGACCTGACGCAATAGATGACAGGTATGTACGTTATTATTGGTTGGTGTTAATGACACATTTGATGAGGAAGCCATGAAATGTGAAATGGTTAAGTATTTTACGATTAAATTATAGCAGCGTTTGCACATCCAAGAGAGGAAGCAGAATTGGTCCGTTTGGAGTAAACTAGTATCCCTGAAGAGGTGCAGAATAATGCAATAAAATAGCCAAAATGTACCCAAGTGAGTTCATATAATTTTACAAAAAATAAAAATGCTGCACGTTATCCCATGTGGACATTGATGATGCAAATTGAGATCCTGTCCTCTGAGACATCGGCCCATTGAAGTAAACAGAACAATAGGCTCCCGACAAAGGTAGATTTAATGAACAATGAATCCAATCAATACCAGGCAGTCACTCCGCTCACCCGAAGAAACGATTACGTATCAAAGATATTCAATCCAAGCATCCACTGGAGAAAACACTGCTGTCATTGACGACGTGGTGTTCGGGGTTAACGTCAGTTTGTGAATCACCCGGAGACAACGTGCTAGTGATCAATGCAAACTGCGTCTGAGATCATCACTGCCTATTCGACACTCCACCAAAGGCTTCTTTGCTTGCTGTCATAAAGTCCTAATAGAGTGGCCATAGACTAAGGCAGCGACTCATTCACCCCCCCTTACTAAGAACGGGTAATAACCATTTAGTGTGTGGTTCAGGATTGTCCAATGTGTGATTTAGGTCCATTACCCGACCTGCCCCCCCTCCTTCATGGTCGTCCCATCTCCAGCCTCGAGGTTCATCCCACATGTCTCTCTGCTCCCTGAGAGTGCTATTATGAGACACCGTCCTCCCTCGCCCTCCTCCTCGCGCTTTTCTCTTCCTCACACGCGCGCGCGTGCACACACGCGGTGTACTGTACGCACGTATACACGCACACCCTCGCACCCTGGCCTGTGTATCTGTATATAACTCGTGTGTCAGTAATAATATTTGGGTTGGCCCTGGGAGTCACTGCAGTGGCCCATGATAAGTGGATGAAAGGTTATTCAATTAGCAAAAGGACAGAGGGGCAGAGCTCATCTGAAAAAAAGGGGGGAAGGGAGTGCTTGTGGGGGAGGAATAAGGAGAGAAAATAGAGGGACAAAGGGAGGGATAAGGGGTCAAGAGGTATGGGCGAGGGAGAGGGAGAGGGGGAGTCGGTAAAAGAGAGCAGGGAGGAGGAGGACGAGAAGGCGACGGCTGTTTATCTGTTCGGCCGCGTTCATCACAAAGAACAATTTGACTAAGAGCATCGCTTCCCAATCTTCCTCCTCCTCCGCCCCGCCTTCATCACGCCTCTTACTTTTTACGAGAGTCTGAGGTACTGGGTGGGCTTGTACCAGTGGCTCGTTGTAAGCCTTGAAGGGGAGGAGGTTTGTGTGTGTGTGTGTGTGTGGGGGGGGGAGTATCAAAAGCAATTACTCTCCTGCAAAGACAGAGGCACGTGAAAAGACGAAGAAGAAAAAAAACGTTTTTCCATTTTTTTTTCTCCTTCAGAATATCCCTGTCCTCCTGCTCCTCACAGCTTGGCGTCTCTTCACATCTCAAACCCACTTGGGTCCTTCCTGTTGCTGCTGTACCGATTGAGGGGTTTTCTGATTCCGTGTGACCTCTACAGCAGGGGTCCCCAAACTTTTTTTTCCGCAAGGATCATTTTTCCCTTCTTTAATGTGGGGCCGGGTCGATCTGTAACAGAAAATGACATGGGCCTGACTGACTACCAGTATTATTGTAGAGATTTTATTAGGGTTTTAAATTGATTTATTATGCTAGATTAGTTCATTATTTTGTTATGCACCATTCATCCGTACATATCAAAGGATATATAGCCTATTAAAAGAGTATTATTACTATCGTAATTACCTTTTTCTCTATTCATTGCTATTGAAATCAAAAAATTTACTTACGTATACATATTAATCAGTGTGAACATTTTATTTTTTTATGAAATCAAATGTAAAAAAGTCTCTGGCGTTGTTCAGAGGGCCGGTCCAAATGCTTGGGTGGGCCGTATTCTGGAGACCCTTGTTCTAATGCATGGTCTGAGATATTTGCCTCCTGATTTCAAATTCCCTCAAAACCTGACACTTCTGGTCGTTATTCGTGGTTTGCCACTGCTGTTGTTTCAAACGGGACGCAAGTTCAGGGGAGAAATGAAAGCAGGGAGATAAGTTGGGAACACAAAAGGCTTCCATACGTGTCTCTGATGGATGGTGTCATGTTTTTAATAGCTCGCCTCTCCTCTCAATTCTCGCCCTGCCTGGGTGCCCGTGGCAGACAACATTGGCTCGTGATGGAGACAAAGTCGTGGACGTGAGCGCGTGTTTCCATGTGTAGGTTCCTGCGGAGTGTGTGGCATTTTTGATTGCCTGTGTGTGTGTGTGTGTGTGTGCAGACCTTTGTCGGTAGGTAAGGTGCAAACTGAAAATGAGTGTTAGGATTTCTCAGTGAGTGAGCGTCTGCCGTTGGAGTCACTGTGTCTCTGAGTGTGTATCGAAGCAGGTATCCATACATTTTGTGTGTGTGTGTGTTTGCGTGAGAGACAGAGAGAAAGAGAGAATGTGTGCGTGTGTTGATAATATTGTGTCTGTGAAGCATAACGTCTATTTTACAGTGCCTGTATCGGTATCATAATGTGTTTCCAACATGAAATCATTGCTGAGCATGAAGGTATGGAATGTCGGCAGAAGAGAAGATAGGGCACATTGTCAGGTGGGGAGAGGGGCGAAAACTATCCAAGCCAATCGAAAAACCATCTGGGAGGGTTGGGATGAAGAGAGAGAGTGAGTGTGTGTGTGTGTGTGCGTGCGTGAGAGACATGGTAAGGAGAGGAGTAGAGCGAGTGCATTGAATGGCCAAACCATCCTGTTTACCGAACAACACCGCCACCGGATCGACACGCTCACAATTATGACTTGATTGGGGGGTGGAGGTGGACGCGTGTGGGGGGATGGGGGGGGGGGGTTTGGAGAGGGACTCCAGGGTGGGAGTGTAGAGATTAAGAGTGGTATTAATTCCGGCCCCTAATCTCCCTGCCTCTGTAATTGAGGTCGCACTCCAGGGGAGTCTGGGTTTGGAGGGAGACCGGCTTTCGGATTCGCTAAGCTCCACAGAGAGCAAACAGACCACAGTGTGAATGGAGACGACAAAATCCTCCCAGGACACAGCAAGCTGTTTGGGTTTGCAAGCTCACCAGAGGGACGCTGAGCACACTGTTGCCAGGCACACTAAGGACCATTACTGATGGTCTGGGTTTCACCTTGGGACCCACACTGAGGAAATTGTGTGGACCTCCTTCCCAAACTTCCCCCAAAACACTTGTGCTGCAGTTTCCTCACGACAGATTTCTCTAGACATCATCTGATGTACCTGGACTGGGAGGTCATGGTATGATGTGCTTCCCATTTTTTTGGGGTGCCAACAGACAAAAATCCTGATAGGCTGCATGTTTTTACAATTCCAACAGTTTCAGGTCAGCCTAGTTCTCAAGCTAAAGCTAGCTACCTAGCGTTTTTTTTTTTTAAAGTATTACCTTGTTTTATTTTTCGTCACAGGCGTTTCCAGCAGTAAAGTGGGTACCAACTTCAAGCTTGAAACTGTGAGAACACAATGGAGCAAGATAGGTATCAACGAGTGTATAAACAAGTCCACCTTGGTCTTTACACATTTGAGATGCTCTGAGGTTTTTTGGCAGAGGTGTGAAAATTCCGGTGTCAATTTCGTTTTAAATGGTCCTTTCTCAGCTTGCCTTTTTCATCTCCTTTATGTCCCCTGACATCCCAGAGTTTTATGTCCAAGTTATGAGTGTGACTCTCAGTGATATGAACTGAGGCGAAATGTCAGCAGGCTAATGTTTTGTGCCAGCAGATACTGCAGGACACATTTAACACAAGTGACCGTCAAAGAGGGGACCCAAGCATCGCTTCAGCAAATTGTCAGAGAGACTGGATACGGCAGGTGATGTACTTATGTTGCCACATTCTAAACGGTCTTCTGAAAAGGTCGCATCCAACTTTCCCCAAAATGCAGACATTTTCATTTGGTCATGCTGGCAAGGTTACCTCACTCTCATGTTGAAGGGGACCTTTGAGCAAACGTATTAGCGATTGTTTATTTATGAATGGCGTAATACCGTTGTCCTTTCCTTTCTGAGATTCCTTTTTTTTTCACTTGATGACGATGTTGAGAACATGCAGGTTTGCCAGACACCATCTCAGCACGGCCGCCGTCTTGTGGAAATTTTCCGTGCGGAGGACATCGAGCGAGCAGGGCCACAGGAGGAGAAATGGGAAGGAAAGTAGATCACGTCCAAGCTGGGAACTTCCCGCAGCTACTCACAGCCCGACCACCCACCTTCCTACTCTGCCATCCTTCCTCCATCTTTCTCCTCCCACCGGCCGTGGGTTCATATTGAGCCTTCAGAACTTCGTCCATCTCCAGTCGCCCTCTTCTTCAGCATCTGCTCAGGATCAATATTTTAATAACCGGAGAGATGAAGGCCTCATCACAATCAATAAGGACTGCATGTGGCAAGGCAGAGGCAGACAGAGAGAAATCATTCTGGCCCAGGGCGGAGCTGAACAAGCATGACACCTCATTCATTACGCTAATGAATAACCCATCAGCCCTGTCCTGGGCCCTCACCAACTGAGACCACACACACACACAGACACACGCGCACACACACACACTCCCAGCATGGCACAGGGTATCCAGAAGGACCCTACGGGCACAAGACCTATCATTCACCAGGTGGCGGTGATGAAGAAAGTGTTTTGTCCGTCATAAACGGAGTGACTACGTTCAGTTGAGTTCTGGATTTTAATAAGTATTTATCAATCTGCAGATTGGGAGAGAAAACCAGACCTCTGACAATAAATGACAACACAACACCAGGCTGAGGTCTCAATCATGTCTCTCTCTGCTCTGAAGGCCGGAGGACCATCTTTTATAGGGCACAAGAATGTAAACATAGATAGTGACAGTCAGGTAGTAATGACATTACAACAGTCTCAGAGAAAGAGATTCACAGCTCCCAACACATGACCACTCAGACTAGAGAGTTCATAGTTGGAGCTCTCCTTGTAGTCATGACAAGGATCATTTAGCCAGTACTTTCTCCTGATCTCAAACATCTATTAACCCTGACACATAGACACAATCTACTCTTATTAATAGCAAGATTCTATGAGAACGTACCAACTAGTATCCAATGAATAGTTCTCTTGATTAGTGTATAATGTAAGCGCACAGGAACTCTACATTTCTTCCACAGCGGAGTGACACGATGGGTGGAAATGCAGGGGCTCCAAAGCAGGCCAAACACGCTTCGGAACAAGTCTCGCGGCTGGTGGCGCTCGCTGCATCTCAGAGAGAAGGTCGGGCAAAAATGTGTGGAGTTTGAGAACCAGGGATAGGATCTCCCCAAAAATCACCCGCACAGATTTACAGGAGTGACAGGCAGTCACTAATGAAGCCCGAATGGAAGCACTGCTGCCTGTCTTGCCGGGTTTGATGTCATTTAACCTCTGGGCCAATTACGATGGGATGCTCCCAACATGCTTGTGTGGCAGCTAATCAGAGAGGAGAGCTTTGATTAGTTGGAGGATCAATGCTAAAGGAATTGGAGCAAAGACTCGCACCAGTACCAGTTAACTACACACACACATGACTTTAATGAGCTTCCTCTCTCTCACACGCACACGCACACGCAGACATCTACACACACGCACACAGTCCCGCACGTCCAAACACACATCGTTTTATTGACAACCAATAACCACTTTTCCCCTGCGTATTCAGCTTTATGTGGCCCTCCCCACCCAGCCCTCGGCCCCCAACGCCCCCACTAGATTGTTATGGCCAGCTGAACTTCTGCCAATGTTATAATGAGAAGTGTCAAGACTTTTATAAACTCTGCAGTACAAGTGAAGAAGAGAGGGAACGTCAACAAGGAAGAAAAAAAAACCATAACCATAACCGTCGTGCATGACGTTTCCATCAAGCCGCCACCTGCCCACGTCAAGGCCCCCCCCCCCCCCGCGCGCCCCACCAATGGATGACAGAGCTGCGACCCCTCTCTCCCCTTCTCTCTCCTCTCTCTCTCTCTCCGTTTTTTTTTCAATCTCCCTCCCCCACCAACCCCTGCCGTGTCTCCATCAATTCAGCTCTCTAATGGTGCTTTAAAGCTGGACAGGCAGGTTCATTGTAAGATGGAGAAGGACGACGCGGCGCCTACACTTCATGCTCTCACGCCTATCCCGGCGGCAGCAGAGATGTAGCCTGGGCCCGAGTGACAAGTTGAAAGACGGGAGAGGGAGCCAAAAGGAGGCTGAGCGAGATTCTTCTTGGCAGTTCAGTATTACTCATTGTGCCCGTAATGCATAATGATTCCGCCTTTGTTTACGCCCTGGTGGAGGAAGAAAAAAAAAACGCCAACAGCCTGTCTCAGCGCACGACGTGCCGACGCAGCGCCGGTGACAATAAAGCATCCGAATTTGGAATTAAGGAGAGGAAGGTGAAGGGAGTTTGTTATCATACTTCTAAGTGAGTGCTTTGTGTTCCACGAGGAGATCAGAGCGGGGGAAGGAGGGAGGAAGGGAGGGGGGAGAGAGAGAGAGACAATTCCCTACAAAGAGCCAAGGTGTTGTAGCCTCGGAGAAGGAACGGAAAGAAGATGTACAAATAATAGAGAAAAAGAGTGAGAGAGAGAGAGAGAGAGAGAGAGAGAGAGAGAGAGAGAGAGAGAGAGAGAGAGAGAGAGAGAGAGAGAGAGAGAGAGAGAGAGAGAGAGAGAGAGAGAGAGAGAGAGAGAGAGAGAGAGAGAGAGAGAGAGAGAGAGAGAGAGAGAGAGAGAGAGAGAGAGAGAGAGAGAGAGAGAGAGAGAGAGCAGACTGTGCCAGAAAGAGCAGACTGATGGGACCCTCCCATGGCAGGGTGAGATGAGAAGAAGAAAAACGAGGCCAACCGGGCCTGTGTGAGATGACAAAACACAGGACCGGGAGGAGAACCTGGGAAGGGCGGGGCGGGGCGGGGAGGGGAGGTGGAACAGTTGCGGGGAGATCGAAATGGGAAGAGTATGAAAAAAGGACAACGGGAAAAACGACGGCGGAACAAAAAGAGCGATTACACATTGAGCACTCCTTCTCAGCCAAACCCTGAGAGATGGAGAGGCAACGCGGGAGGGCAGGGAGGGGGGAAAACACACAACAACCGAGGGAGGGAAAGAGAGAGAGAAAGAGCGAGGGGGGAGAGAGAGCCTGAGTCCGAGAGGGACGCCACGGTCAACACGACCCACAGAGAGCGAGAGCGATGGTGGGGAGGGAGGGAAAAGAAACGCCGAGAAATGGAGGCGCGGGGCCCGAGCCCCTCAGCAATGAGAACATTACAGTGGGGATAATGAAGAGGTTCCGCTCTGTCACACTCGACATTAGCCCGACGTCAGGCTGACCCCAAAGTGTCAACAAGTTAATAGGCTGGATATCACCGCCACCGCTTGTCAACCCCACCTCGCACGGCCGCGGACACGGTGATCGCCGACGCCGACGCTTTGAATGCATAAACACAGATCCGTTGGTCATAAATAAAGGCGACGGGGGGAGGGGGGGGGCGGTAGGATGCGAAGAGCAGGTGAGACAGGAGGGGGGGGGGAGGGGGGAGGCTGAGCAAGATGACAATGGCTCCGTGCCAGCGTTGTTTGTGGGTTTGCGTGGGGGTGTAGATCTGTTGACGGGTTTGTCGTGTCCCGCGTGCGTTCGACGACGCACTTGTGACTGTGGACGTCTGTGTGTACCGGGGGGGGGGGGGGGTTTGTGTACGAGTGTGTTGTTTACGCGTGGTGAGACAGGGCAGCAGAGAAAGATGTGATTGGAGGATTTTCATGAGTACTGAGTGAAAGTCTGAACTATGTTGTCAAGGTCTGGATTCACTCTACCCCCTTGGGACACAGTCTACACAGACTTAATCGGTCAGACAGGCACAAAGACAGACAGGCAGGTAGAAAATGGCGCCGAAAACAACTGCCTTGGTAGGTTCTCCTGCCAAAGTCAATTCCTTGCCTGTGCAAACTTTCATGGCGAACAAACACCAATTCTGATTGTGATTCTGACAGACAGAGAGACAGACGGTGTGTTTGAACTGAAGGACCTCAAGTGACTGCAGAGCTTAGGGTCAAGACTTTTTCACATTCAGCTGGTTCATAGTTCTACCAGATTCCTCCCAGAGATGAACTCGTTCCCGCTCCCAAAACAGCGGCTCCCAAAGTCAGCGCTTGTCAGCAAGTCACGTTTCCTCTGCCCAACTCCTGCAAGGAACCTGAGAACCGACACGACCGAGGTGATGTACAGCCTATTGGTATTCTCTTTTCATGAGTGGGTCCTCTTCAGTTTTGTTTAGTCATGGTCAGGGTGAGAGTCTGTGACTGGCCACCGTTTTTACCCAGCCAATTATGGGCGCTCTGCCTTCCTCCAGGCAAGATGGAGAGAGAAGCTTTAAAAAAAGAAAGAAAGTACCGACAGTAGCAGAGAGCTCCTATCTCCAGCAATTAGAGGGAGACGAGGCTGACAGTAATGGATCATATCGGCGGCTCCCGAGAGAAGGGAGGGTTGGGGGCTGAGTGGGAGGGGACGAGGGGAGGAGGGAGAGAGGGAGGGCCAGATGTAGAGATCAGGCGGGTAGGTAGCAAGCGAGACACACCCCGGTGCGCTACGGCTAATGCCACTAATGCACTGGCTGTCCGATAGCGTTCTCGATTAGCTAGGGGGGGACTCTCCTATCTGGCAAATTCAATCAGGCAGCTTCGCCTGGTTGCTCTTTTATTAGTGCAGTGTTCTACTGATTTCTCTCCACGAAAGGGTGGGTCGGGTGGAGGGAGGGAGGAAGAGGGGGGGGGGGGGGTGCCGGGGCAGGAAAGGCAAGGGGGAAGGGAGGAAGTAGAGAGAGGGGTGGGGGGGGGGGGAGAGTCAGAGTGAGAAAGGACAGCGAGAGTGTGATAAGCAACGGGTGAAAGAGAGTGAGATCGATGACGATTGTTGAATCTCAACAGGCTCCGGAGGAACGCGAGATAGGGAGAGCGCGCTGCTGGCAAACTGCTTAGCATCTGCCACTGCCTGTCGGAAAAGGAGTGTGGAAGATGGGGAAATGGATGCCGATATCTGCTTCGTTGACAGTTGAGTGTGACCCGTAGTCAGGTTTGGACCACAGACAAGGGCAACGTGGAGAGGGGGCGGTCCCAGTGGCCTACCACCGCCTCGGCCTGGGCTTGGAGCCAGCCTGGGCCCTTCCACGGTGCCTTCCTCTCTTCCGTCTCTTCCCTGTCTCTCCGCAACTACCGCCGTCAGCATCAAGCCGAAAAAATGCCTTCGAAAAACGTCAACAACAAACGACAAAGGAGAAACGCGGCGAGCGAACGCGTGGGGTTTAGCGGTCGCGCCCCCTCCCCCCCCCGCTCATTTGTCACGCGGGAGCCCAGAGGGTTCCGTCACATCAGAAGATCCTCCTAGGTATTCTGTCACTCCCTCATCCCTCCCTTTATCCCTCCCCCTCCTCCCGCCATCAGATCCTCGTCTCCCCCCCCCCCCCCCCCCTTTCCCGTCTCCCATCTCATCCTCCCCATCTGAGACAAGGCATCAACTGAATCATGCCGTGACCAGGAGCAGCCACATCACCGGAGCTATTAAAAAACCCTGGCTTCTGAATTTGGAAGGTATTGTTTTCTCGTCGTATTTTTTTCCCCCCTTCCCCGGTTCTCTCGCGTCTCTTTCTTCCCTCTATCGCAGACATTTGAGGATGTCGTTTCGATCCGTTCTCCCCTGAGAGGGAAGAGAAGAACGTTTTCACTCCGTGTTCTTTTCAAGCTTTTTTCCCGCGCGCTTTTGCCGTGCCGTTTCTCTGGAGCTTTCCGTGAGAATCCCTTCGTTCTCCACGTCCGACTTGCTCTCATGTCACCTTTGTGTTTGGCTCACTTGATCGGGGCTCACCTCGGCGGAGCAATGGATCTCCATAGGTAGGGCAGATAAAAAATGGAGACAGGATTACCATGCAAATCGTGTCTTAATACAGTATCTCAAGGCCATAGCTCAGTGGAATTTGCTGTGCATGTAGAATATCATGAAGGAGAGACCCCATGCTTAACTCCTGTGAACTCAAGTCACTTCCATCATAATTAAGAGGGCACGACTTTCTCCGTGAGAGAACAGTCCGGAACACGAGGCGCCAGAAACCGGGAGACAGAAACAACACACTTTGTTCCGAAACCCACTTGTATGTGTGCACAGGCCCGCTCGTACGGGATTGGGCGCCAAATCTCCAGCTGTCTCAAGTCCCCCCCCCCCCCCCCCCCCCCCCGCCCTCCCCGCCCTTCCCCTGTCCTTCTGTCCACCACCACAGCCTGAGGGAGTGTGTGCGATGCTGACGTCTCACCAAAGCAGGAGTTTGAATACGGGGGAGGGATCTGGAGAGAGGATGGAGGTCAGCCGGAGGACACAAGTTCAACGAGAACGACCATGTTTTTCCCATGCCACGCCTCTTTCTGTCAACATGTACATCTTTCACTGTCATATCCTCTCTCTCTCTCTCTCTCTCTCTCACTCTCTCTCTCTCAGTCTCTCTCTCTCTCTCTCTCAGTCACTCTCTCTCTCTCAGTCTCTCTCTCTCTCTTTCTCTCCTTTTAGCTTTTCCCCTCTCTCAGTATAACCAGCCCTCTGGCTGTAGGTTTCCAGTACACCTGATGGGTTACATCTGTTCGGTAATTATGTTTTAGTAGGCTGTCACGTTGGGGCTGTCACACGCATACACACCCAACCGAAACCCAGGCGTTCACTCAGGAAACGAACCTGTACTGCTTTTCATCAAATCTAAGCATAAACATTTGCCAAGGTTTCAGTGCAATAATGACAAGGTGAGGGGCTTATCGAAGCAAGCTAACAAGGATTTACTCCTATGGTTCTTACTTTGACCAGGAGCCCAGGCAGTCTCACAGCCATGGCCATCTGCAGCCTCTAAGGCTCACAGTTCAAACTCCAAACCCCCCAATCTCCACAGGAGACCAGACCAGAGAAAGTATCCCATTACAAGAAATAATAACCTTGGGCGTAAGAGCATAGTGTTGACAGACCTTTCCCATGCGAACGCAAGGCACGTCTTAGTAACTGCACTTAGATATTACGTTTCACATTTACCAGACATTTCGAGACAGTCGCTTGTGTTTCCCAACTGTAGCTGGTCCGACACTGTAAATATTTACGTTTTGATAACGTAGGCAGGCCTAAATGTGTGTGCTTCCATTGATACCTATTTATCTAGCGCAAGCCTCAACGCTGGCCACCCCCCCCCCCCCCTCCCCTCCGCGACCCCCCTTCTTCCTGTCTCTGGGGAAGAATTCGTCAAAAGCTTCGGATGCCCCCACCTTTGCACACACGCGCGCGCGCGCACACACGCACCCTCTGCACTCTTGTGCCCGCAGCCCAGACGGGAGACATCTGTCTCAGTCATTATCCACAGCCTGACACTTCTCTGGGACGCTTCAGCCAACACCTCACCTTGCCAGTGGGGCCTAGTGTCCACCGCGACTCACCGTCACCCTCTCCCTCCCCCCGTGGCTGCCGGGGTCTCTCCAGAACAGAGCTTTTGGAAGAGGGCATGTTCTGGGTTTCTCACACCGCTTCGACCTCAGCGGCTGTGTGCGTGCGTGTGTTCCTGTCGCCGGTGCGTTTTTAAGGGCGCGCCATTTCTGCCCAATTCAATCCACTCAAGTGGCGAATGGCGTGTTGGATAGGGGCCGGGGACGCGGTGAGTGCAGTCGCACGCGCAGCGGAGAGTGCCGGCTGGGTTTGGGTCTTCCCAGCCTCTCCGGTCTCTCGTGCTGGAGCGCAGGGGTGGGGGGCTCAGGTGGTGGCTGTCCAAATGAGGCCAGGCTGCTGGCTGTCCTCAATCCAAAGTGACAGCTTCATCAGCAGTCGATTCACAGGGTCCTGCACCTGGCCTATCGGGTCCTTCCTCCCCCCCCCCCCCCCCCCGCCTCCACCCTCCAGGGAGAGTGCCCGGGGTAAGTACAGCTGTGAGACTACGCGTCCACGCACACACGCAAACGCGGAGAGACTGGAGTATGTCGGGGTGTACCGGATGATTCATCAACGTACTCTCATGTAGAACCACATGCGCGCTACGAAACGCTAACGTTGACGGACCAACGCTGACGCGATAGTGCAAGGAACACAAAAACACACAGAGACTTCAGAAGAACGGAGTGTGGTTGGAACAAAGTGCTGTATCAAGAAACTGGGTCTAACATGAACAAACAAGAACAGGTGTGAATGGAGAGAGACAAAGAGAGAGAAAGACAGAGAGAGAGAGAGCAAGAGAGAGGGAGAGGAAGAGAGAGACAGTGAGGGTTTGGATGTGGAAGAGGCGTGCTATCTATACGCACACAGCTTTGAGCCCTGTAGTGCCTGGTCTGTGGAGCAGGCTGAGAGAAAGCATGTAGGCACATTGCAAGCATATTGTCCATTTTAATTACACAGCAGTCTTAGAAGTCTGTCTCAGCAACTCGCGCAGCTCACTGCTCTACCTGCAGGGAATGTGAGCGAGAGAGAGAGAGAGAGAGAGAGAGAGAGAGAGAGAGAGAGAGAGAGAGAGAGAGAGAGAGAGAGGGAGAGGGAGAGAGAGAGGATGAGACTGGGGTGGGAGGGAGAGGAGAAAGGGGAAGGTGTATAAAAGAGGTTAGGGCATATAACCTGTCTTATTGTGCTTCTTTCAACTTGCGCAGTGAGCCATTTGGCTGCACTTGTAAACTCCCTGGGTATACTTGATTACCTTGTCATTCTATTAAAGTGTATTTTGCTCTCCAAAGGGAGAGCGAGAGAGAGAGAGTTCAGTAAAAGGCGCTCCATTCAGGAGAGGAGAATGCAGAGAGGAGAATGACATTATTATTATAGAAGAGCTCTCATGTCTGTGTAGCTACGTCACGTCTCTTGTGAATACGGCATTCATTCCGCCCATTCTATGCGTTCACGTGCTCAGCCGTGAACCGCTATCCAACCCCGACCTTCCCTCCGGCCCACAGCACCAAACGCGAGACTCTTGTCCTCGCGTATCTGTTTTTTGGTCGTCTTTTCCCCTCTTTCTTTCAATGTCCCAACAGGGTCCCAGCTGTTCTGCGTCCTTTCCATAGGTCTCAGGGGACACCAGAGAGATTCAGGACGCAGGCTAGGCTAGTACCCGGAATCTGTGCTCCACATGGCAATCCACAGATTAGCAGCATCAGTCGCAGTGGGACAAACTCAGTCCCACAAGCTGTTATCAAAGCAACATTCTGGAGAATGGAATTCAAATCACAGTGACAGCCTGGATGTTTAAAGGGCATGTTTGCACCAAAACAGCTGTGAATTGGTTGCTGGCTGATAATTATTTGCTGGCAAATGGCAAACATCTATTAATTAGCCATTTTATAATAGGCCATCAGTCAATATAACTTTTTCAGTAAACCTTATAGGTTGAGACTCTAAGAGTGGGTTAAAACATTCATAATAAAATTCAAGCATGACTTTTCTCTTGCAGAGATTAATTAACGCATTACCCATCAATAGCAAATGAATCAATCAAGGAGGTAGAGGTTTTGCACGCGGCTAATCATTAGCTTTCTACAAGCTTTTGATTACAAATGAACAAATCAAGTGCAGTCAAGTGGGGGTAGTGGTTAACGGGACCACTGCTGCGACAATCTCCGTTTCTTTTGTTAACGCAGCGCCGTGGCGAAGACCGCCCCTTCGTGGTTAAAAACGGAAACTGCGTGTCCGAGAGTGGATTCTTTATTTTCTTATTGGACATCTGTCGGCCAATGGTAACATGCGTTACCATGACGTATTCTACGAAAAATGGCGGCCCTCTGTAGTGAGTTTGGCGATTTAGTGCAAATCAAGAAACAACTGATATCTGTAATATCGCTTTGTAAAGAAAGAGGACTGGTACATAGCGTGAAATGGTAAGATACGTCCTTGATATGTATCTATGTGGGCTGGTGGGAGAAACAGATTTGTTGGTAATCTTAACTAGCTCGTTGGGCTAGCTTTTTAGCAGGCGGAATGACAGTAGTACCTGCTACCACTAGTTAAGGTTTTCAAATGTAATGTAACTTTTGTTGTTGTAACTTTTTGTTAATGTGACATTTTAGTAATGTATTTTGTGTAGCAACCATTAGTGTGGAGCGATTGTGTATGATTAAATACGATCACTAGCGAGGCCAGTCAATCGTTGTGACAGCATATCAGTTCATTCTCTTAACGTGTTAAAACCACGAATTTCTCCTGTGTTTTTTAGGGCATCAGAGCTAGCATTTGCCTTGGAGCCGCTGCCCAAAAACGAATTACCTCCACCAGCACCTTTCACCGAGGTTTGTTGACCACCACCACTCACCATATAACGCCGTCTACAGATAAACCTGGTTGATGTATTCTGAAACTGTAAACAGTGTCGCTATCAACATTTCAGTCTCTCCTTTTCCCTTTAACCCTTCCCCTTTAACCCTTCTCCTTTCTTCTGCCCTTAAACTCTCCCTGAATCAGGAGGATGCTCAGGACTTAGATGCTCTTGGTTTAGCCAAGTCCTACTTTGACCTGAAGGAGTATGACCGCGCTGCTTACTTCCTACGAGGCTGCCGCAGCCAGAAAGCCTACTTCCTATTCATGTATTCCCGCTACCTGGTGAGAATGCGCTGACAAAAATATACAATTGAAGTATGTTGTTGGATAGTGTTTTAGTAAGACGTCACGCGTTCCTTGTGATTAAGTTCTATAATACATTTACGCATTTAGCAGACGCTTTTTAATAACGTCAGAACTGTGCACTCCGTAACTATCTGCTGCAGTTTTGTCACTCTGGATAAAAGCGTCTGCTAAAAGGAAGGAATGTAACTGATTTCACAAACTATTTGAACGAGACAGAAAAAAAGGGGTTTGGACTAATCCACTTATCTCCGTTCAAAAGCTAGCCCTGCCAAACCTTCAATTCAAACGTTGATAACATTTCATTTTCAGCAAACGCTTATCATGTCTCCCCTTGTTTTTGTGTTTCCTCCCAGTCAGGAGAGAAGAAGAAGGACGATGAGACTGTAGACAGCCTCGGTGAGGAACTCAACTGTTAACCTCTACTTTCATCTGAACTCTGACAGCTAGACTATGAACTCCACCCAGTGTCAGCCTTCCTTTGTGTCATGGACATGATGTTAATGGACGTGATGTTGATGGACGTGATGTGGATGGATGTGATGTTGATGGACGTGATGTTGATGGACGTGATGTTGATGGACGTGATGTTGATGGACGTGATGTGGATGGACGTGATGTTGATGGACGTGATGTTGATGGACGTGATGTGGATGGACGTGATGTTGATGGACGTGATGTTGATGGACGTGATGTGGATGGACGTGATGTGGATGGACGTGATGTTGATGGACGTGATCTTGTCCACTTGCTGCAGGGCCTCTGGAGAAGGGGCAGGTGAGGAACGAGGCTTTGCGTGAGCTGAGGGTGGAGCTGAGCAAGAAGCACAGCGCTGGGGAGCTGGACGGCTTCGCTCTCTACCTGTGAGGAGTCTCGCCTCACACACACACACACCTCACACACACACCCCTCACACACCCCTCACACACCCCTCACACACACCTCACACACACCTCACACTACTGAGTTACACCTCTGAAGTCACACACAAGCCAACTTACATTCCTCATAGACCTATCAGAACACAGTATGGATTACTGAAGGAACATGTATGAAGAACAATAAGACAGAATACACAAACGGATAACAAGGCAATAGCCGATCGACGGATTGTGACTGGCATAAGACACAGGGGAAAGTCGACTTTCTCCCTCCCTCTTCACGCTAGCTTGTAGCCGCGCATCTCACACCTGGACGTGCTTGTGTTCCCGTGAGCGCGCAGGTACGGGGTGGTGCTGAGGAAGCTGGACCTGCTGAAAGAGGCGGTGGATGTGTTTGTGGAGGCCACCCACGCTCTGCCTCTACACTGGGGCGCATGGCTGGAGCTCTGTAACCTCGTCACCAACATAGAAATGGTGAGAAACCGCTCACAAAGCCCACTACTCCTCGTCATCCAGGGCAAGCAGTTTCGCCCTCCTCCGCCGTCAACCTCTCTCCCACCCCCTCCCTCCCTCCCAGCGCTCAACATATTATAAAAAATACGGCTCTGGAAAAAAACCAAACTGCACCTTTCTCTTTCCGTCTTGAAAAAAACTTGATAAGAACAATTTTGAGTGAGGAACTGTTCCCCACTCAAAACTGTCCTTCTCAAGTTTTTAAACAAAGAAAGAAAAGGTGCATTGGTGTCTTATTTCTGCTGTATATGGGGGGTCAGATGGCTGAACGGTTAGGGAATCGGGCTATTAATCTGAAGGTTGCCGGTTTGATTCCCGGCAAAATGACTTTTTGTCCTTGGGCAAGGCACTTCACCCTACTTGCCTCGGGGAGAATGTCCCTGTACTTACTGTAAGTCGCTCTGGATAAGAATGCTGCTAAATGACCAAATGTAATGCATTTGTATATGTATATAAAATGGACATGTATATCCCCCCTTCGTGGCTGGATGTTTTATCTGGTCCCTGCTGTCCGCTCTACAGCTCAAGTCGCTGTCTCTGCCGGACTGCTGGATCCGAGACTTCTTCCTGGCCCACATGTACACAGAGCTGCAGATGATCAAGGAGGCCCTGCAGAAGTACCAGAGTCTCATCGAGGCAGGCTTCTCCAAGAGCACCTACATCATCTCCCAGATCGCTGTGGCCTACCACAACATCCGAGGTTTGAAAGAACTCTGTCCTTCTTTGCCCTTGTCTATCCAGCCAGAAGCATTAGGTGGTAACTACGGTTTTATTTGATTGTACGCCGTTGTCTTATGAATCGAAATATGTTACCTGAAGGAGCAGTTACGTTTGACGTCGTTCCCTGTGGTATTGCCGTTTTATTATGTTTAGTGTGTAATTATTGAGTTTAAATATGTAGAGGTTGTGTTGATTGATTGGAAGTGTCCTTCACAGATATCGACCAGGCCCTGGCTCTGTTTAATGAGCTGAGGGAACAGGATCCTTTCCGCATCGAGAACATGGACACCTTCTCCAACTTGCTCTATGTCAGGGTGAGACTTCTCTTGTTGCCCAGAAAGTCCGTTTTTTTATTTATTTTTTCATTTTCTCTGTGTTCTGGGGCCAGAACAGAGAAAATGAAAAAAGAGCATCGTTTTTCAGCAGACGACGGCAAGGATGCCGGCCAAAGTTTTAGATAGTCGAAGAGGGAGAAAAATGATGACGCCCCATTTACACACACTTCGTCTCCCTTCCTATGTTAGTCTTTGGATGGATTCAAAAGTCTGATTCTGAAGACGAGAGACAGAACATCGATGCTCTCCCCTACGTCCCCCTTCTCTCACAATCTTCTTTTCTCTCCAGTTCTCCTCCATGTTTCTACTCTCTCTCCCATCTGCTTCCTGTTTCTCCTCTGTCACTTCCTGCATCTGCAGTCGCCGATAAAATGGCTGCCTCTGTGTGTGTGTCCTCTTGTTCCCCAGAGCATGAAGCCGGAGCTGAGCTATTTAGCACACAACTTGGTGGAGATAGACAAGTACAGAGTGGAGACCTGTTGCGTTATCGGTAAGGACGCGCCGCCGACCTTGAAACCTTTCTACGGACCCCAAAGTCTCTCATTTGAGAATTTGTTGACAGGGGCAGTGCACATGAACGAACATGACTGTAAATGTGCCCGATTTAGCCAACAGGGCTCATTTTCCATCTGTAGACCCTTGACAGAATGTTAAAAAAAGTCACCCTCAAAAACAAACAAAGCACCTACTGTCCGGTTCCGGAAGCTTCCCTTTATGCTGTTCTGCGACCGTATCCAACCCGTGGTTATGTTCGTGAACGGGTGTGTGTGTCCTCCCTGTCTGGTTCCCAGGTAACTACTACAGCCTGCGCTCGCAGCACGAGAAGGCTGCTCTGTACTTCCAGAGAGCTCTGAAGCTGAACCCCCGCTGCCTGGGCGCCTGGACCCTGATGGGCCACGAGTACATGGAGATGAAGAACACCTCAGCTGCCATTCAGGCCTACAGGTAGGATTAGGACTAGGGGTTAGGATTAGGACTAGGGGTTAGGATTAGGGGTTAGGATTAGGACTAGGGGTTAGGATTAGGGGTTAGGATTAGGACTAGGGGTTAGGATTAGGACTAGGGGTTAGGATTAGGGGTTAGGATTAGGACTAGGGGTTAGGATTAGGGGTTAGGATTAGGACTAGGGGTTAGGATTAGGACTAGGGGTTAGGATTAGGACTAGGGGTTAGGATTAGGGGTTAGGATTAGGACTAGGGGTTAGGATTAGGACTAGGGGTTAGGACTAGGGGTTAGGATTAGGACTAGGGGTTAGGATTAGGGGTTAGGATTAGGACTAGGGGTTAGGATTAGGACTAGGGGTTAGGATTAGGGGTTAGGGGTTAGGATTAGGACTAGGGGTTAGGATTAGGGGTTAGGATTAGGACTAGGGGTTAGGATTAGGACTAGGGGTTAGGATTAGGGGTTAGGATTAGGACTAGGGGTTAGGATTAGGACTAGGGGTTAGGACTAGGGGTTAGGATTAGGACTAGGGGTTAGGATTAGGACTAGGGGTTAGGATTAGGACTAGGGGTTAGGATTAGGACTAGGGGTTAGGATTAGGACTAGGGGTTAGGATTAGGACTAGGGGTTAGGATTAGGACTAGGGGTTAGGGGTTAGGACTAAGGGTTAGGATTAGGACTAGGGATTAGGACTAGGGGAAAGGATAAGGGTTAGGATTAAAATTGTGGGATAGGATTAGGCCTGGGGACTGTACTGAGGGAAGGTGGTGGTTCGATACATTAACGTTGGATGAGTTTAGGTTTATGGACCTAACCTCAACAGATTTCTTTGAGTAACCCTCTGTGTGTTGATCAGACACGCCATCGAGGTGAACAAGAGGGACTACCGGGCCTGGTACGGCCTGGGTCAGACCTACGAGATCCTGAAGATGCCCTTCTACTGCCTCTACTACTACCGAAAGGCTCACCAGCTCAGGTAGGGGATGTGTGTGTGTGTGTGTGTGTGAGACTGTATTGAATGACTGTGTGTGACTGTCGGGGCAAGGTCAGTCATTCCCAAGTGCCTCCAGCGCGAGCTGTCGCCGTTTGGGCAGACGATACGGTTAGCACATCAGTGAAGCACACGTGTCTGTCACCAGGCCCAACGACTCGCGCATGCTGGTCGCTCTGGGGGAGAGCTACGAGAAACTGTCCCAGCAAATCGAGGCCAAGAAGGTGAGCGACGGCCCGGCCTCGACGACTCCTGCCTTTCTTTGTGAATCGCCAGGAGGCCTGTCCTCTGTGCTTTCGTTGGCCGTGATCGATTCGTGAGGTGATTTTGCGATGACTGTTTTGTATCCTGTCAGTGCTACTGGAGGGCGTACTCTGTTGGTGATGTGGAGAGAATGGCCCTACTCAAACTAGCCAAGTAAGTGCCCTTCATCCAGCTAGATTAGAAATTAGGTAAGTCAAGTTTATTTGTATAGCACCTCTCGCAGATACAAATCTGCTTCGCGACAAAATGCAATATAACACTACAAATTAAGAATACAGGAACATTTTCGATAGAAAACATGACAAACAACCATAAAAACCCCCTTGACTAACTAAAACTAAGCTGTGGTGGTTGTGGACGGTCAAGGCTCATGAGTTTCTCTTTAACGGGGTTCCGGAATGGTCTTATTCGCCGACAGGCTCCACGAACAGCTGAACGAGTCAGACGACGCCGCCCAATGCTACATCATATACATCCAGGACATCTTCTCCTGTGGGGTTAGTGTTGCACTGTGTGTGTTGGTGGTTTGGCGTGTGGACACTGACGATGTTGTGAGCGCGCGAGTGACTTTCCCCGTGTTCCCGCGCCACCAGGAGCAGCTGGAGCACGCGGAGGTTAGCACGGCGCTACGCTACCTGGGCCAGTTCTACTTCAAGAACAAGCTGTACGACGAGGCGTCGCTCTGCGCCCAGCGCTGCTGCGACTACAACGACGTAAGCGCCGCCCTTCAGCGAGGGAAGGGGGCGGGGCTTAGTCATGTTTACTGAGCTTTTCCCTGTGGAAAATATACTACATAGCCCTGGGGTCCACGGTCCCGTTATGTTCTAGATGTTTCCCTGCTTCAGGGCACCCGATTCAAATGAATGGGTTGTCATCGAGCTCTGTAGAAGGCCGATAACAACCCGTTCATTTGAATGATCGTTCAGCCTGACCTCGCACATGTATTAGTACTGTTAATGCTTCTAACACTGTTGCCGTGTGTGTGTGTGTGTGTGTGTGCAGGCTCGTGAGGAGGGCAAGGCCCTGCTGAGACAGATCTCCCAGGTCCGGGATCACACGGAGATGTCGCCCACCGAGCTGTTTGCCCCGCTCTCCAACAACAACACGCCCGTGAGGAGGGTGTCTCCCCTCAACCTGTCCTCCTTCACCCCCTGAAACACTCCCCCTCTCTCTCTCTCTCTCCGTCTCACCCCCCCCCACCCACCCAGCCGGCTGGCCTCTGCATCAGACGACAGCCCTCTCTCTCTCTCTCTCTCGCGGTCAGAACACACGGCGCCGACCGGATCCATCGAGCCCCGGATGTGTCGGGACATGTAAAGGATCGGAACGTCAGGTTTTTCGAAATGTCCCTGTAAATATGTTTTTTTTGGTTTCGTTTGTTTACGTGCGTGGTGGTGCGTGAGCGATGGCGTCATTGTGAAACAGAGTTGAATAAAGTAGCTTTTTATTGAAGAACGAGAACAGTAACTGTTGCATCACTCAGTCGTTGCAGAAAATACACTGGTCAAGACAGTAAAAGGTGTGTAAAAACAGACGTCAGAAAAAGTGTATACACAAATTAAGAAAAAAAAAAAGTACTGACCGTTGCAACGTTTCATCGAAAGACAAAGTTGCAAAGCCCTTGGCAGTAGGAGGTATTATGTGCAAAAGGAGACTGTTAGTGTGCATAATGCCTCATTCTAAACCCGTGAACAGACAGGTTCACGCACTTCAGACGCACTACACTGAAGGCAGCAATAATTTCATACTGTGGCCAACCATTGGAATCAGCAATCCTCATAGTCAAACATGCATAAAGTCAGGAAGCATAGTAGTACACCATAACACTTAAATACAGTGAAGGAAAAAAAATAGTGATAAAAAAAAAACTTTTTGTTGCTATATTGCTATTAAAAGCAAAATAATATACTGTACACTGGCTGTTTTGGTTAACTTGAGCATGATGGCTGTTGTCGTCAGGCCGGGTGCGATATCATTGGTTCCCCGGCTGCAACTCAGTACTTGCGATAGGACAGCTGGGGGCTTGGGGGCGGGGTGGCCTGCCGAGAGCGCAGCACCTGGGCGTAGGGCGTGGCCGTGTTGTCGCGGCCCGCCTTGCGCGCCGGCGTGCGAGCGGGGAACACCGACCGGAAGAAGGTGCGTTTCTCCGCGGGGGGCTGGTTCTCGCCGTTGGCTGGGGCGGCGGCGGCGCAGCCCCTCCTCTTACAGGAGCTGGGGGTGGCCGTCGGGGAGGTGGCGGAGGGGGGCTGCTGGAGCTGCAGCTGGGCCAGGCTCTCGGCCGTCCTCCTGAGCTCAGCCTTCACCAGCAGCAGGCTGTTCTGGAGGTCCACCAGGGCCTGGTCCTGGGGACGGGGACAGGGGCCAGCCAACGAGGTTAGAGGAGACCCACAGGAGAGAGAGAGAGAGAGAGAGGTGTGGAAGGAGCAAGCCAGTTAAAGTGGAGGGAGTGAGGAGAGGAAGTAGAGCGAGCCAGTTGAAGTGGAGGGAGTGAAGAGAGAGTTGGAAGTGGAAAGTAAAGCGGAACGAGGAGGAGTGGAGAGAGATTCGTCAGAAGGTCAGCTTGTCCGTGATCATTCACCTCCCACCCCCTTCAGTGCCAACCTGGTGCAACTGTTAAGATTCCCCGAGCAGTTATTTAAACCTGACCACGTGTTAGTTGAACAGGTGAGAAGTTAGTGAGAGGAGACAACAGAGAGGGGAGAGAGCAAATAAAGAGAGATATATCGTCCAGACTTAACACTACCACACTCTTAACCTAGAAAAAAAAACAAAAACAAAAAACAAACTTGTTTGCCTACTACAATGGATTGACATTCAATTACCAGAATGCCATTTGAACCCTGACTCAAACGAGACATTCCTGTTCTGGAAGCTTCCTCGCAATTCCTAAAGGAGGAGGCAGGTCAACTGCTCTTGAGGTGTGTGTGTGTGTGTGCACCTGTTTGGCGAGGGTGTCGTCTGCGCTAGCCAGCGTCTGACGCAGCCTCTCCCCTCCAGTGTTGCGGCAGCAGGCTCGCTCTCCTGACTGCAGGTCCTGGCCCAGCCTCTGCAGGTCTGCACGCAGCTGCCTCAGGTTCTGCATGACCGCACACACACACACGGTGTAAACGCAGTCGCTTTGCCGTGACCACCTGTCGACATGGAGGGGGGAGGGGGTCGAGAAAGACTCGAGGAACTCACCCGCTGTCCCTCCTCCAGTTTGCGGTCGGCGGCGCCCGGGGTTCCAGGCAGGGTGAGCTGCGCCTTGAGCTGTCTCAGTTCTGGGGGAGGAGAGGGAGGGGAAAGTGGGGAGAAGATGAGAGTTAGGAAGCCCCGCGGCCCAGGAATAAGGAGGCTCCAACACGCCTCCCTATATTCCAGAGATGAAAACTCCATCCCGTCTATCCTCCGAGTCCGCGGGCGCTGAAAGCTCGGATTTAACGCCGACCTGTCACCAAAACTGGCCGTTCATAGAAACTTTTGCGGCAAAACAACTTTTTTCCCCCCGCGTTCCTTCTCACCCTGAGTTTTAGTCAGCAACTCCTTCCGACACTCATCCAGCTCCGAGTTGGGCCGCCGCGTCTCCACGGTGACGGCCAGGCGCTGGGAGCGGCGGGGCCCCTCTCCGTCCAGCCCCAGGGGGGGGAACAGCGGGGGGGCGGGGGCCGGCGGGCGAAACTGGGAGCTGCGCCTGTCCTCCGGCAGCGCGGCGTTCAGAGACTTGATGATTTCGTCTCGCTCCTAGGGAGGGGGGGGGGGGGGGCGGGGAGGGATTTTAATACACCCCCTCTGGGGTACACCACACTGAGCTCGGGGCAAGATCGGATATATTCTTACAGGTCTCTCTCGGTCTCTCTCTCTCTCGGTCTCTCTCTCTCTCTCTCTCGGTCTCTCTCTCTCTCTGTCTCTCTCTCTCTCACTCTCACTCTCACTCTCACTCTCACCTCCAGCTCCTGGCTGTAGTACTTTTTCAGGTTCTTCTTCAGGTTGTTGATCTTGTCCTCGAACCGCTCCTCCATCAGCGTTCTCTCTGTCTCCAGGGTCTCGCTGGAAACACACACACACACACGCCATCAAGTCACACAACTATCCACCGCAGAAATGTGTCCATTTTGTTGCCTAAAACAAGCACGACCGGGTGTGAAAGTGACCTCATTTAGAGACAGGCAGACCCTAGGACAGTCATTTCAAAACAAATGTTTTGCCAGCACAAGTGTCCTTGATCACCGGAGGTGCGTGGAGCGGCTCCTACTTCACGGGCGCAGTGCGAGAGTGCGCCGGCCAAGAGAGAGAGGGAGAGAGAGAGAGGGACAGGGAGAGAGGGACAGGGAGAGAGGGACAGAGAGAGAGAAGGCCGCCGGAGTACCTGAAGTCGTTCTCCATGCGGGTGATGACCTCCATCATCTCGGAGACCACGTGCTCTCTGACGCTGGCCTCCAGGGCCTCCTTCTCCTCCCGCTGGCGCTGCACCTCGCCCTTCAGGACGTCTATGGCCCGCAGGAGAGCCTGGAGAGAGACACACACTCACCTCAGTCACCTAGGCCTTACTAGGAGACATTGGATGTTCATACACACACACTGCAAACATAATAATAGACTAGAAAAATAACTAAACTATTTCATTTCTTTATTTTTCTAGTCTATTTTTTTTTTTTTTTTGCTGTGTGACAAGTAGACCAAGACTTAAAATTCTCACACATATGTATGCGAGAGAATTTCAAGTGTACGAGAGAGAGAGAATTTGAAGTCGAGGTCTACTTTTCCAAGCCGTACCTCGGAGTCGAACATGGTGATGTCGCCCTCCTCCGCGTCGCTCTCCTCCTCCTCCTCCTCCATCAGCGTGCTGTCGCTGGAGCCGGGCGCCGCCTGGCGGAGCAGTGACAGGATGTAGGCCACGCGCGTCTTGGTGGACGGGCCGTGGACCAGCTGGACACCCGCGGGCCAGAAGACATGAGAGAGAGAGGGGGGGAGAGAAAAGAGAGAGAAAGTAGAGAGAGGGGGAGAGAGAGAGAGAGCGAGGGAGAGAGAGCAAGAGAGATAGAGGGGGAGAGAGAGGGAGGGAAGTGTGAGAGAGATAAGGAGAGAGAGAGAGAGAGAGAGGGGGAAATGACACTGTGTTCAATGGAAGTCAACTTTTACAAGAACGAAAGGGGGGGGGGGGGGAGAAAAACGACGAAAAAACAACAACAAAAAAACACACTTACAGAAGAGGAGCTAGCCGAAAAGGGGGGGGGGGGGGGGAGAGAGAGGCGGCGTTACCTGCGTGGCGATGGCCGAGAACTTGAGAGCCTGCAAGGTCTCGTCGTAGGTGGAGGCACACGGGTTGATGTTGACCACCATGCTGGAGCGGCCGCGGCCGCAGAAGAAGCCCTGGAGGACCCGGGTCAGCTTGCTGTCCCTGAAGGGGACCACCTGAGGGCCCCGCGTCCTTTAGGAGAGACGGCTCATTTACACACATGTAGTCACCGAGCAGACGCTCTCATCCAGAGCGACTTACAGTGAGTACAGGGACATCCCCCCCCCCCCCCCCCCCCTTAGAGTAGGGTGACGTGCCTTGCCCAAGGACACGTAATTTGGCACGGCTGCGAACCGGCAACCTTGTGATTTAATAGCCCGATTCCCTAACCGCTCAGCCATCTGAACCCTCCATTTGGGGTGAAGAATTTAAAATCACATGACGCTGGCATTATAACGTGCCAGTGGCACAGACAGAATTACATTTTGGCGGGTTCCTGTCTTAAAATATTAAGGGTCTACTAAAATAAAGAAAGACATAAAAATAAAAAAAGGATCCCTTAACCATAATTCTTTTTATTGGAAGCAATCTGAAATCTGGGGGCCCCAGACATGGCTGTGTTACCCCCACCCCCACCCCCCTCGGCCCCGCTATTGCTACGTCCCTCGTCAGGACTGTTCCGTGTGTGTTTGTGTTCGTGTGAATGCGTGCGCGTGCACCTGTTGTGCAGCTGGTTGTGACGGAGTGCGGCGATGCAGCGCCCCAGCGTGTGCAGGGAGGTGTTGATGTTGTTGGCCTCCTTCATGCGCTCGCCGTTGCGCTGCTCCTTACAGCGCTCGGAGCCCGCCAGGTCGCACACCGACAGCCTGCGGGGGGGGGGGGGGGGGCGGGGTCAAGTTAAGACACACACAGCGACAGAACCCAGCTAAACTGCTACGACATACAGTAGGTACACCCAACAGACAAGCTCATTGTTATTATCGTCCAAACGCTTGAATGCAAACAATAGCTAACACGGTTCCAGCAGGAACACGTCAACATGTGGATGCAGGCGGAGGACAGACGTACTCGCTGATCCGTGTGGCCTGGCCCCGGCCGCCCTCCGGAAGGACGTGCAGCAGGCGGACGGAGAAGATGCTGTGGCTGAAGAGGTGGATCATGGGAAGTGGAGTTAGTATGGTGGAAGGTGTAGCCTGATTACTGATGAGTATTTAAAATCAGCACTAAAACAACAGGAAGCCATTCAGTTGTAACAGTCATTGTTGCCGTTAGAAAAGGGGGTGTACCTGCGGCTGGAGTTGTGGTTCAGATGGGTACTGGCAAAGCTCTGGTTTTTGCGGCCGGCACCCAGGACCCTCCAGGCCTCATCAGCACTACTCACCTGGATCCAGGTCAGATCTGAGGAGAACACCCACACAAAAGGTCAACGTCCAATGAGGCTTTTCAGGACAATGTACTGGCTTCTACAACCTGCCCAAGCAATACATATCAGTTGATGAGCTGGCTTATGCTTAAAAACAAGTAAACACAAGTATAAAGCTGCCAGTGAAGTAAGAACATTTCCCTTGATCAAAATCCCTTCAAATAATGACTCATTCACTTAAATTAAGTCACCGGATAAGCCATTTACAATGAAACAAGTCCAACTAGATTTCTAATCTAAAACTCCAGATCAGGGTTCTCCAACCCTGGTCCTCGAGGGGCCCGCATGACACCCATTGGATGTCTCCCTGCTCCAGCACGCCCGTTTGAAATGAACGGTCATGACCCGGCTTCCACAGAGCTTGATAACGACCCATTCATTTGAATCAGGCGTGCTGGAGCAGGGGAACATCTCAAACATGCAGGACAACGGGCCCCTCGAGGGACCAGGGTTGGAGAACCCTCCTCCAGATGACCCCCCCCCCCCCCCCCCCCCCGGGTGTCCAGCCTCGTCGGTGTGTCCGGCGCCCCGGGGGCCTGGTTCGTACCCTTGACGTAGGGGTTGCCGTGCTTGTCGTCGCTGAGGCGCAGGGTGGCCCTCTTCCTGAGCTGCTGAGAGGGCGGGGCCTCCAGGAGGTCGTACAGGAACTCGTTGTAGATCTCGTAGAAGGACACCCAGACGGAGAAGAGCGCGTCCTCCTCCAGGTCCTCCCCGCCGCTGTGAGACAGGCTGCCCGGGTCCAGGCACACGCTGTCAGCCTCTGCAGGGGGAGGGAGGAGAGAGAAAGCAAGAGCCAAAGAGATGGGAGAACAAAAAATAACAAATAAGAGAGACAGAGAAAAAAAAAAAAAATGAAAATCCAAACGTGCGGGTGTATGGATACACTTGTGCCAACGATGTGGTCAATAAAATCAACGACAAAAAAACCAAAAAAAACACTACATTTGATCTCTAGACTCTAATCATCTCACACAGATAAAGTACAGATCTAGTCACTAGTCAGGTGTCTGGTGGGAGAGGCAGACTGGTTTTTAAAAAAAACACAACCCCTCATTGCCGGGCAGTCGCAGCAAGACCGCACCCCCCCCCTCGTACCTTCCATCTGGGAGGCGATGTGGCTGGCCGTGGACAGACCTCCGACACCGCTGTCCCACGTGGAGCTGCTCCCCCCGCCGCCCCTCAACCGGGAACACTCCTCCTGGCGCCGGCAGAGACGGGACACAAGGTCGGTCAGGAGCAGAAGGAGAGTGAGTGCGTGTGTCGTTGCCATTGACGATTTCATAAACCAATCAAACGATGAGGAAATGCATTTCGCCTTCCCTTGTTGATCATTTAGTTCAGAAACGAAAGAAGTTCACACATTGCACATGTTCATCGAAATTGCTCGCGTTGGAAAACGTGATTGAGATTAGCGATGACGTTGTGGAGAGAGCAAAACCAGTGAGAAGGCGTGGCCTGTGTGGCCCCCAGTGTTCAGTTCTCCCTCCACCTCACCTCTCTCAGCAGGGAGTCCTTGCGGCGCTCCTCCACCCGCACCTCCCCTGGGGCCAGCTGCCTCACCTCCTGGGAGAGGACGGGCTTCAGGTCCATGGGCGCGTACAGCCGGCCCTGCAGCTTCCTGAACACGGACACCAGCGCCCGGGGCAGCAGGCCCGCCTCGCGGCCCACCCCTGAAAAGGAACCAGGCTCGCGACGTCAGCGCCGGACCAACGACGTATACATTTACATTTTAGGGAACTTACAGTAAGTACAGGGACATTCTACCCCCGAGGCAGGTAGGGTAAAGTGCCTTGCCCAAGGACAAAGTAATTTTACACTGCCGGGAATCGAACCAACAACCTTCTGATTAATAGCCCGATTCCCTAACCACTCAGCCATCTGACCCCGACAATACATGAATTAACCGATTTGTTTAAACAAATTTGTGTGTACTGACAGATGCCAATGAGTGGATGTACTTTAGGGTTGTGTTGACACCTAATACATTGCAGTATTCTAAATATGGAATATTCTGTGGTACTATTACACCATAATAACAAACAATAGTAGTATTAGTATATATGTATGATTATAAGGGAAATACAACCTAGTAATGGATAGAGTTGAGGATGGTTACAGGGCTCTGGTGGTAAACTCTCACCCTGGATGGTGTAGGTCTTCCCAGAGTTAGTGACTCCGTAGGTGAAGAGAAGTCGGTTCTCTCCATGTAGAACATCCCTCACCATCTCCTTCATGGTGCTGTCGTAGAAGTCCTGCTGGCTTGTCTCTGGTCCAGAAATCTACAAACCAGACACACAGAGACTGAGATTAGGCTCAAATTAGCATGGCATGCTACGGTATGCATGTATGTATGTATGTATGTATATATATATATTACCAACATTAGTAAGCTTCAGTTTGTGTGTAAATGTGCGCCCTTTCCCATGTGAAAGAGGGACACGTGTGTGTGTGTGTGTGTGTGTGTGTGTGTGTGTGTGTGTGTGTGTGTGTGTGTGTGGTACCTGTGTGAAGGTGAACTTGTGGATGCTCTGGGTGATTCCCCTTTCTGCGCTCTTCATGTTCTGAGAGTCCTTGGGGGCTTTGAGGATCACCGTGTCGCCGCTTTGAACGTGTACGCAACCCTGGGAAACGCAGGGGGGACAGGTTGGCGCGCTGCGTTCACAAGCGCTTTTGCGTGGCGAAATGGGCCAACTATTGGAGCGGCGCTCACCTGGTCCTCTTCCCTTTCCTTCTCCCCGTCAGTCAGTGGCCGGACGCGTAGGTAAACATTGACTTTCTCCTCGCTGTTTCCTTGTCGATGCACTCCAGTCTTCACCACTGGTTTCTGTGGACAGGAAGACACCATGTTAAGAGTGTACCTTGGCTGTAGTCGAGCGTCGACAGGCTTTAGAAGCAGCATTCATTACAGAACACTTATTTCCCCCGGCGTCACTGATTAAATCGGCTGGCTACATACACGAATCAATAGCGGTGTTGTCTGAGAGAGTGAGGAATGAATGAGCGACAGCTTTTAGCATCCCCGTGCCGCTAGTCTAACTGTCAACCTAATGGCTGACCCACAAGGAAAACCCATTAGTCTTTGTAAGAAAATAAAAACACTTCTTGTGAAGGGCAAGTTTCCCCATGCTCTGACAGGCAAGGCAAGTGTGTGATTAATTCCAATCCTCCCTGAAGGCTTGTTCAAAAGAGCAACTCATTCCAATGATAGCCAGTTAAGACGAAGTATATTTATATTGCCATGCCAACATAGTTGTTAGGAACTTGTTTCAGTTTGCACACAACTGACACAACCAAGCAAAACAGAACAAGAGCAATCACCACATTACACAAGGAAAATCATTTTGTATAAAAAAAATGATTTAAGAAGTTGCAAGGACTATGCAAATAAATGAGAAAAATAGCCTTGCGGATATAAGATCAAATAATTTTTCTGACTGGTCTTGACAGTTTTTATATTTAAAGGAGGTTTTACATTTGAAGGCCAGGAGAAGTCGGGAGAATGATTAGAGTGCACAATTAAGTTAAATGCGTTTTTTCTTTTTTTATAGTCAGAGATTAAGATCATTATAAAAACACCTTTACTATCTTCAGTCTTGAGTTTGGTTTCTAGCTTACTTTTATAATTGGTTTGGGCGTTTATGACAGCCCTCTTAAATTTAAAAAGAAGTCATAACTAATTAAATGACACACACACACACGCAGGAACTGTTTGCCAAATAAATTATTGCTTTACATTTTTTCCATCCTGCTGTCCTTCCCCCAATGGCAGTCAGGAGCAGTAAGCAGCCATTTCAGCAACGCCCAGGGTTCAAATTCAAATACGTGCAAACCAGGAGAGCGATATGTTTTGCATGTTTTTTTTATAGCGGTGCTTTGCAGAGGTAACCGTTGCGAGTAGGAGTATATGCAAACTTCACGCAAAAAAAGTCCGAGAGATACCGCACCTGAGCACCAAACATGCTCCTTGCGGGAATCGAACTCACAACCTTCTGCGCATCAAGCACCTTCGTCCTGTTCCCAATCACCTCTAAAATGCATTGACAGTACTCATCGCTCCATGAATTTGGCCTACTGTTTATACTAAGTATAAAACAAAGGCTCCTTACTTTTATTTTTTTTACCTATACAGAAGATTGCGAGAGACAAAACTGCTTGTCAGTGACAAGTTGTCACCTGTCAAAACGAACCCTCGCTCATACAGAAAAATAATCATGTATAACGTGGTGCTATAATGTGGCTCTTACCTGTCGAGGTTCCAGCCCGGGGGAAATGATGGACAGCTCCGGTGGAGTGATCCCCTTGAATAGCGGACCTGCAAGTCCCCCCATATCTGCTGCCGTAGACTCGAGGACGGGCATGTCTTCGTCATCAGAAAAGGGTCCACTTGGAGACGCCAAATACGCCATAGCCAACGATCTGTTGGAACCCGTTTTGCACGTTCAGACAAACCAAGCTAACGCTATTACTATATGTCAAGCTTGCTTTAAAAATTGGAGCCATTTCTCACTCTCGCTTGTATAAGGGTTTACACAAGGCGACGTATAAATAGTGCATATAGAAAGTACAGCAGAAGGCCAAAGATCAGAAGTACAACGGTAGAGTAATGGAACAGTCTGTTGCAAAGTAACCATATCTCAGCTAACGAGGTGAACAAAAATAATATTTCCGTGTACTACAATAATATTACAGTGCAAGCAGGCTGTAACAAGCTTGCTAAACTTGATGACTTGCCAAGAAAACATTTAGCCAGATAGCATTAAGCTAGCTAGATTAGCTACCTGGACACACAGTGGAAACACCACCGGCGAATTGTAATAATCTCTCAAAGATAAAGGAACATAGCATAGCAAGCTCCTCTTTTATATAAACATTGCGCTAACCTTGTTTCGAGTTTGTGATCGTCGTGGAAACCCTGCTGGAATCGCAAGCTAGCTAAACACGACTTTGTATCAATACTCCTTGTTTGTATCTCTAACGTTTGGTAATTACTTACACACACGGGTTTCTTACAATTCAAACACCGCGCTTTACATACCCGAACCAATCGCTGTGTATAGTTTGCACGGGACTCAAAAAAGATATCCAATTGCGGAGCTCGTGGGCGTGACTCTTTCTTCTTCTTTGGCTTTAAATGGCAGATTGACACCAATGTTTCTGAGATGCATCATCGCCATCAACTGTTCGGGAGTATAAAGCCGGTGGAATCATTTGGAAATAAACCTAAATAACACAACGAATCAATACATAATAAAACAAACACCTACATCCTTACCCCCAATTAAAGCTCACATGCCAAGAATGTTTGGCTTACAGTTTAAAACTGTCCCCATATCACAAACTATCACCATACCACCATTGTCGATGGCCACCATTTGTGTCATTGTACGAGTCATCTAACTACTTAACATGTTTCGGTAACTTGACATCGCCAGACCAATTTTCAAATCGAGTACGCGTGTTCCAGAACATATACAACACGAACTCTTAAAATATTCCGGTTTCCCGGGATAATACTTCGACATAATCTACAGTTTCTCACAAAGTCAAAACGTTTGGAGGATGCGGGCATCGATCCCGCTACCTCTCGCATGCTAAGCGAGCGCTCTACCATTTGAGCTAATCCCCCGGTGAAACGACCAACGGATAAAATTAGCCAATATTTTAAATCAAACGCAAAAAGGAAAAATCAGAGAATCAGAAACAGTAAGTACATTATAGATGTCTGTTGTGAAGCAAACAATTGCTATTTACAATTTTGCGCTAAACTAAAAAGTATCATTAACAATCATCGAATGAACATTTTATTGGTTAACCCGACAGGGAGAAATTCAACTTGGGAGGGTACAGGGGAGGAGTGACAAGAAGATGGCGAGCGGGGTTGGAAGTGAGTAAATAACGAGTTATAACAGTATTTATACATAGCAGACCTACACATGACAGTTTGGGTTGTTATGAGCCAGAGAACAAGTTGCATGCTCACATGAAGTAAATGCCATTTGTAGCCTATATACTAACCATGTATAGCACAACATGCATGAATGGCTGAGCTAGTAGCCACCCCCTGCTACTGTATGTTAAGGTACGTTAGCTCGATTACAGCTAGCTAGCTAGCTAAATCTGACTAATACGCAAAACATGCACAGCTGCACAGCCGTCCAAAATATCAGCCGGCTAGCAAACATTATAGTTTTATTTTACAAAATGATATTTTCTATTCTTAGAATGTTTTACTCCTCTTGCACAATATGTTCGCATGATAGCAAGTGACATTTGCAAGCATGACTCTCCCTCGCACATTAGGTTGGGGTTCATAGGTTTTATGATCAGGACAAGATGACGGCTTTGGTTGAGCAAGATGAGAAGAAAACATAAAGTTTGACATATGAGCTTTGAACCAAGAGATTCTGAACAATACTGAGCTATGTATGGATATTGATTAACCCCTTTTCCCTCATCCCCCTAAAACTCCATCTGCAGAACACAAGTTGCTCTCTATGGGGCCTACCGAACCATGGTCAGTAAGGGAAAAGCTATGCTTGGCCACCTCTGTCATGAAGAGTGGAGACCAGAACTGGTACTGTCATCGTATCACTAACCATATCCTACTACATAACACTTTTTTTAGACGACATAAATGTTTGGCCACAGGATTTCAAAAAAGTAACTAAAAATAGATCATTATTGCACCTTCCGTTGTCATTTAATATTTTTAGGGTGTCAGTCAGTCGAGCCATCAAACCCTTCTCAGAGCCTGGACGGCCCCCGGACTGGTTTTCACAAAAGGTAAGACAGGCGGACATTTCCAAACGAAAGCAAGCAGATGGTACCTCAGAGTACAGTATCTTTGACCCTCCTCTTCTCTCTTTTTCCTCTCAGCACTGTGCATCTCAGTACTCTGGACTTCTGGAGACAACCGAGGCACCAAAGTAAATAAAGAAACTTGACATAAATCATCTTTGGATGTGGGTGTATCATGTTTTAGTGCTGTGTAATGGAAGTACCATTCCCCTTGGTCACCAGATAAGACACTAGTGTTGTGATGCAAAATTGCAGAGACGTGGAAATAGAACGTCATCGTGCCTGTAGGTATCGGTGGACAGCCCATGACATCTGTGGTATGGTGTTTGTTCCACACAGACGGAAGCGGGGGGAGAAAGGGGAGGTGGTGGAAACAGTCGAGGACGTGATCGTGCGCAGGCTCACGACGGAGAGGATCGACGAGCTCAAGAGGCTGATCAAGGACACCCAGGAGAAACACAGGTACGCCCGGCCTCACAGCGGCTCCAGTCGCGTCCGTCGGAGGTCAAGAGAGCACGTCTCTCGTCCGCAGTGAAATAACAGTGAATACTGTGGACGAAGGCGTCCAGCAGCTGTAGGCCACTTGACGAAGCAGGTTTTGCGATCTGCGCCGTTCACAGGAAGCTGAAGAGAGAAGCTGAGCTGATCCAAACAGGCCACCTCGACACCCAACTGGAGGAGCTATGGAGCGACATTCTGCAGTAAGACAAACATCTGTTTAATAACGGCGTTATTCCAGCAGTAGGCACGTCTCACACGCCTGTTTTTAGCACCCAAGGAATACCTGTGCTTGAACGTTCATATTGGATGACACTCTTTGTCGGTAGGACACCCAGGGAACTCCTCGCCAGAGGTTGCTCCAGAGAAAATGTGACCCTCGTGTGACCTTTGTGTCTTATCAGGAAGAAGAAGGAGGACGAGGAAACAGCCGAGGAGAAGAGGAGGGCAACAGACGCAGCCTATCAGGGTACGCTCGACTCGTTTCGACGGACGCCGGTTTCCGAGAAACGCTCGTTGTAGTCACGCGCTTGTTACAAACGCGCAGACCAGGCGTCGTCCAAATCAGTCGCCGGTCACCGCGTGGTGTTGGATTTGATTTGATTAAGATCCTCATTAGTGGATCCAGAAACGCATCAGCGACTCTTCCTCGGGTCCACACAGAACACATAACGACGAAAAAACAAACCGAAAATCATCCTCACAACCCCCGAAAATACTAATAACAAAGAACAACGGAATTCAAGTAAACACGTGACGCACGTCGATGTCGGACACAAACAGCCACGCAAATTGTGCTTCGCTCGTCTTTTCGGGCACGGGCCTTTCTCGTGTGGTGTGTGTGTGTGTGACGACTGAACTAAGAGCAGTCTTACCCCTGCCGCCCCAACCCCTGACCCCCTTCCAGCCAGACAGGCGGTGAAGAACACCCCTAAACGAGTGCCAAGTGTGACTGTGCGATCCCCCCCGGGGTGCGGTTCGCCGGGCCTCGAGTTCTCCCACGGCGATGCGCTGCCGAACGTGGCCGAGGATCCCGGCTCTTCTGTCCCTGTGAGTCCCTGTCAGGGGGGAAGGGCTAGGGGCAGGGCCGGGGGCAGGGCCGGGGGCAGGGCCGGGGGCAGGGCTGGGAGCAGGGCTAGGGGCAGGGCTGGGGGCAGGGCTAGGGGCAGGGCTAGGGCCAGGGCTGGGGGCAGGGCTAGGGGCAGGGCTGGGGGCAGGGCTGGTGGCAGGGCTAGGGGCAGGGCTGGGGGCAGGGCCGGGGGCAGGGCCGGGGGCAGGGCTAGGGGCAGGGCTAGGGGGCAGGGCTGGGAGCAGGGCTAGGGGCAGGGCTGGGGGCAGGGCTGGGGGCAGGGCTAGGGGCAGGGCTAGGGCCAGGGCTGGGGGCAGGGCTAGGGGCAGGGCTGGGGGCAGGGCTGGTGGCAGGGCTAGGGGCAGGGCTGGGGGCAGGGCCGGGGGCAGGGCCGGGGGCAGGGCCGGGGGCAGGGCTAGGGGCAGGGCTAGGGGGCAGGGCTAGGGGGCAGGGCTGGGGGCAGGGCTAGGGGCAGGGCTAGGGGGCAGGGCTAGGGGGCAGGGCTGGGGGTAGGGCTAGGGGGCAGGGCTAGGGGCAGGGCTGGGGGCAGGGCTGGTGGCAGGGCTAGGGGCAGGGCTGGGGGCAGGGCCGGGGGCAGGGCCGGGGGCAGGGCCGGGGGCAGGGCTAGGGGCAGGGCTAGGGGGCAGGGCTAGGGGGCAGGGCTGGGGGCAGGGCTAGGGGCAGGGCTAGGGGGCAGGGCTAGGGGGCAGGGCTGGGGGTAGGGCTAGGGGGCAGGGCTAGGGGCAGGGCTAGGGGCAGGGCTAGGGGGCAGGGCTAGGGGGCAGGGCTGGGGGCAGGGCTAGGGGCAGGGCTAGGGGGCAGGGCTAGGGGGCAGGGCTGGGGGCAGGGCTGGGGGCAGGGCTAGGGGGAAGGGGTTAGGGGCAGGGCTGGGGGCAGGGCTGGGGGGAGGGCTGGGGGCAGGGCAAGGGGCTCTCAAGGAGACCTGACTGGAGCTCACACGGTGCAGGTGTAAAGACAGGGCCTTTCACTTTGACCCTCCAGGCCCCCGGAGCAGCAGTGTTCATGCCCCTTACTGAGACCTCGGTTCCTGGGGCTGGAGACGGGGGCCTGGGGGCGGTCCTGGAAGACTCCCTGCAGAAGAAGCTCCTCGTCCAGAAGGCGACACCCCCCCCCTCCCCCCTGCTCTCTGAGCTGCTGAAGAAAGGCAGTCTTTTGCCCACCAGCCCGAGACTGGTAAATCTGATTAATTAAAATAATTAATAAATAAATAATTAATTTAATAATTTAATAATTAATTATTAAAATAATCTAAGGAAAGAAAATCTTATTTTATTTGGTTTAGACATTTTGTTGTTGTAGTTGTTTTTCTTTTTTTTTCTTTGCACATCCATAGCAGAAGCCTGGTGCAAATGCGGGCAGTGCTGAGGAAGAGGGGTCTTGAACGTACCTCTGTGTTCACTGTCTTCCAGGTCGGCGATGGCGACCTGGCTTTGGCTGCAGCACACGACTTACAGCTGACTGCGCCCAACATACCTGGCTCCCAAGCAACAGGTAAATCCACAAGCACACTACCCCCCCCCCCACAAAAAAAAAAACACACACACACCCAAACTTGTGCACACACCCAGCTTGTTCACAGGGCATACTCTTGCCTAATACTAGTTACATAAGCGAGAGTTGCGAGGATACATGTGGAATGTTCTAGCGCCGCTAAGCGATACTCGCGATACTGTTTATGCAAACCGCGGCTTTTTGTGCTTGCGTGCTTATAGGCGCTACGTCTGTTCGGGAAGGGACTCTAAAGCTGGGGCAAATTGGCTTTGCTCGCCCCCGACCGGACGTTTGTTTGATACGATGAAACCGTCGACTTTGAAAAGAAAAAAAAACATTTACCGTGACCTTTGTCCTCGAGGGCTAAACGGTCAACATCGATGATACGAAAGAGGAGTGTTCCTCTGGACACCTTCCTGCTGAGCTGTCGAGGCGGTGTGTGATAAAAGGCAAAGACATTCCATGGGGACAATAACGTCCACAGAGGAGGAAGGCATTCCCCCCCCCCTCCCCCCTTCCTCCTTGTCAGCCTATCGTCATCCAGTTCCAAAATGAGCGCATGTCTTGAGCGTCCAGGGAGAAACAGGATTCGATGACTCCGACCTCCACCAAAAACAGCCGCACGTCACAACCGTGGAGTTATATCAGTGTATTCGTGTGTGTATGTGTTTTCCCCCACGGGGCAAACATAATGCTTCCCCTGCCCTTTGTGGATGCTGTCTATGCTCTATGTGTGTGTGTGTGTGTGTGTGCGGCAGGTGCCCCTACACTGTCTCGCCTGCTAGAGGCCGGTCCTGCCCAGTTCTCCTCTCTGGGCTCCCTGTCCAGCCCGGAAGCTTCCGCCGGCGTCCAGCTCACGAGCACAGCCCCTGCTATGGACTGCCCTGCCTCGCTGCACACAGGTCTCTTCCGCTTGTCTCCGTGTCTGTCTGTGCTCACCTGCTCCATGCCCCCACTCCCTCCCTCCTTTTCCTCTCAGCCCTCAGGGAAGTGTTTTTTGTTGTTGTTTGTTTTCGAAGGGAGCCCTCCATCTTGTTTTGAAGGAGGCGGCATCCTAAACCCTGTTCTCACCTGGTCTGAGCAGGCGTCTCGGGCGATTTGACCGCGAGCGGGCAGAGGACGTCTGGCGTTTAGAAGGCGTCTCTGCGCGCCTCGCCAGGGATTTTGCTCTCTCCCGAACGTTTCGGTTTGCACGGAGCAAAACGTGTCGCTGTTTTGACCCAGTAGGAGGCGGCAAAGTGTGCTTCCGTGCCTGGTCTTCCGGAAACGAACGGAAGCAGGACAATACATCAGAACAACACAGACGGGGTGGCATCTCAATACGTCCTGGGTGCATTCACATCTGCTCTCAGGTGTGAACAGGGGCTCTCACCATGCACATTTAGAAATGGACAGCTGGATACATTCTTGCAAATGATTTTGCAAACGTTCAATTCGGCCCCTACAGATTCAAAAGTGTCTTTCCAGTCACAGAGTGTTATAATTCATGGGTTCAATCGTTTGGCCGTGGTCATTAGAGGTCGCTAACGCTGCAGCAAGCGTAACCAATGTGATAGACATTTGCCCCTTCAGGCTGGGTTGAACATTGGATGTGTCCCACGCACCCCCCCCCCCCCCCCGTCGGATGTCAGTTGTGTTGTTGCACTGTCTGAGGTAAAACCATTCTCATCTCACCTGCTGGTCTGGAAGTCAGGCAGCCGGATTGACCCGGAAGCCCTTGTCTTTCTGTGTGTGGGCAGGGGGAGAGGAGATGGCGTCGGCCGTGCCGGCGGTGTGCCAGTCGGGCCCCGGTGGGGAGAAGGTGCCGGAACTGGGGGAGGAAGACCTGGTGACGGTGTCGTACATGGGCGACGAGCTGGACCTGGAGACCGTGGGTGACATCATCGCCATCATCGAGGACAAGGTACGTCTTGTCTGGGGCCGAAGCGCGATCTTTGCCTTTTTTCCTCAGCGACGCTCCGGTTAATAGCTCTGAGAGGTGGTTTGAGAAGTGTTTGGAAGGTGGGCGGGTTAGGGGAAATTCCTGTGGTGCTCTGAGGTCATGTTTCGATACCATTGAGATCAAGTCGATGCTAATGGAGATTTCCGGTTGGAGCCCCGGTTAAGACTTAATCGTGACGTGCTCCCACCTCGATTGAGATGTCGAGGATTGGAGATTGCATCTAGCGAGTCACCGTCATCAAAAGTAACTTGGAAATACAGTCAAGTGTTTAATGCGCGGAAACGGCGGAAAAATCCGGTTGCAGCATAGTGTTACGTAAGGCAACGTAAGGGTCCCCAAGGCAACGGAAGGTTCCGGTGACCCCGACTTGCCAATTGAGTGTCCCGTCTCCCCTGCCTCCAGGGAGACGAGAATTCCGAGGCCCTGGACGCCGCCGCCGTCGAAGCCGCCCTGTCTCTGTGTGAGGAGAGCGGCCACGCTCTCACCGGCCCCTGGGAAGCCCCCTTCAGGACCCCCGAGGCAGGCCCCTCCGCCCCCCTCGGAGCTGGAGCCTCCCAGCTCCCCTCCCTCCACCCGGCCTCCCTGCACGCCGGCCCGGAAGGGCAGAGGGAGGCGGGGGGCCCGGGGGGGGGCTGCGGCGGCGGCGGCGGCGCCAACCGGTGCCCCTCGGCGTACACCCTGGGCGTGGGGGCCCCCTCCTCCTGCTCCTCCTCCTCCTCCTCGTGCGTCTCCTCGGGGGCGACGGAGCCCGGCCAGGCCGGGGCCTTCCTGCGGGCCAAGGCCTCGGGGGGCGGCGGGGGCTCGGGGGGCTCGGCCGCCCCCTCCCGCGGCGCCAGGAAGGGCGAGCGCGAGGCGTGGACGCGGCGGGGAGCGGACGCGTCCTGCGGAGGTAATTGACGCGCGCGCGCGCTCGCGTGGACGGCGGTTGCGTTGGGACGTGTCACGTGGCTGGTTCTCTCATCGGCTTCTCTTTTCCAGACCTGCTCTCTGAAGGCGCCCCCGTGACCGCCCTGCACTGCAAGGTCAGATACAACAGGATGCTGGTGACGAAGTGGCTCGTCATGCTGTCTTGTTTGTTAGTTTCCCTGGAAGGTTGAGATCTATTCCACTCTCTTTTTCTCTCTCTCCTCTCTCTCTCCTACCCGCCCTCTCTCTTTCCTTCTCTCTCTCCTCTCTCTCTCCTACCCGCCCTCTCTCTTTCCTTCTCTCTCTCCTCTCTCTCTCCTACCCGCCCTCTCTCTTTCCTTCTCTCTCTCATCCACTCCCTCCCCCCATCTCTCTTTTTCTCCCACTCCTCCTCCTCCCCCCTCCTTTTTTTCTCCTGCCCTCCATCCCTCTCACTTTCTTTCTCCCTCTCACCCTCTCCCCCCATCGCTCTCTGTCTCTCTCTTCCCCCTCCCCCCCCCCCACCTTCCCCTACAGGAGGCGAAGGAGGACGAGGGCCCGAGCGACGGCGAGGACGGCAGCGTGGCCTCCGACGCCAAAGAGCCGCCGGGGGCCAGCGGCGGCGGCAGGGGCGACGAGGAGGACGGGGAGGGAGAAGGGCCGGAGCAGGAGGAGGAGGAGGAGGAGGAGGGCTACCTGTCGGAGGCCGAGGGCGAGCTGGAGCGGGCCAGCGAGAGCGAGGACGGCTCCAGCCTCCACACGGCCTCGTCCTCCCTGCGGCTGCACGCCACGGCCGACTCCGCCCCCAGCAGCCCCGCCTCGTCCCAGTTGTGAGTGAGCTACGGGCACGCTGGGCGTCGCAGGTGTCGTATGGTGTTTACCGTTTGACCTGGAAGGGTTTAACCTCCCCTCCCTTTTGTGTCCCTCCCTCCTCCCCTCCCTCCCTCCCTCCCTCCCTCCCTCCCTCCCTCCCTCCCTCCCTCCCTCCCTCCCTCCCTCCCTCCCTCCCTCCCTCCCTCCCTCCCTCCCCTCACTTCCTTCTCCCTCCCTCCCTCCCTCCCTCCCTCCCTCCCTCCCTCCCTCCCTCCCTCCCTCCATCCCTCCCTCCCTCCCTCCCTCCTCCCCTCCCTCCCTCCCTCCCTCCCTCCTCCCCTCCCTCTCTCCCTCCCTCCCTCCCTCCCTCCCTCCCCTCACTTCCTTCTCCCCTCCCTCCCTCCCTCCCTCCCTCCCTCCCTCCCTCCCTCCCTCCCTCCCTCCCTCCCTCCCTCCTCCCCTCCCTCCCTCCCTCCCTCCCTCCCTCCCTCCCTCCCTCCCTCCCCTCACTTCCTTCTCCCCTCCCTCCCTCCCTCCCTCCTCCCTCCCTCCCTCCCTCCCTCCCTCCCTCCCTCCCTCCCTCCCTCCCTCCCTCCCTCCCTCCCTCCCTCCCTCCTCCCCTCCCCTCCCTCCTCCCCTCCCTCCCTCCCTCCCTCCCTCCCTCCCTCCCTCCCTCCCTCCCTCCCTCCCTCCCTCCTCCCTCCCTCCCTCCCTCCCTCCCTCCCTCCCTCCCTCCCTCCCTCCTCCCCTCCCTCCCTCCCTCCCTCCCTCCCTCCCTCCCTCCCTCCTCCCCTCCCTCCCTCCCTCCCTCCCTCCCTCCCTCCTCCCCTCCCTCCCTCCCTCCCTCCCTCCCTCCCTCCTCCCCTCCCTCTCTCCCTCCCTCCCTCTCTCCCTCCCTCCCTCCCTCCCTCCCTCCCCTCACTTCCTTCTCCCCTCCCTCCCTCCCTCCCTCCCTCCCTCCCTCCCTCCCTCCCTCCCTCCCTCCCTCCCTCCCTCCCTCCCTCCCTCCATCCCTCCCTCCCTCCCTCCCTCCTCCCCTCCCTCCCTCCCTCCCTCCCTCCCTCCCTCCCTCCTCCCCTCCCTCTCTCCCTCCCTCCCTCCCTCCCTCCCTCCCTCCCTCCCTCCCCTCACTTCCTTCTCTCCCTCCCTCCCTCCCTCCCTCCCTCCCTCCCTCCCTCCCTCCCTCCCTCCCGCCTCCCCTCCCTCCCTCCCTCCCTCCCTCCCTCCCTCCCTCCCTCCCTCCCTCCCTCCCCTCACTTCCTTCTCCCCTCCCTCCCTCCCTCCCTCCCTCCCTCCCTCCCTCCCTCCCTCCCTCCCTCCCTCCTCCCCTCCCTCCCTCCCTCCCTCCCTCCCTCCCTCCTCCCCTCCCCTCCCCTCCCTCCCTCCCTCCCTCCCTCCCTCCCTCCCTCCCTCCCTCCCTCCCTCCCTCCTCCCCTCCCTCCCTCCCTCCCTCCCTCCCTCCCTCCCTCCCTCCCTCCCTCCCTCCCTCCCTCCCTCCCTCCCTCCCTCCCTCCCTCCCTCCCTCCCTCCCTCCCTCCCTCCTCCCCTCCCTCCCTCCCTCCCTCCCTCCCTCCTCCCCTCCCTCCCTCCCTCCCTCCCTCCTCCCCTCCCTCTCTCCCTCCCTCTCTCCCTCCCTCCCTCCCTCCCTCCCTCCCTCCCTCCCTCTCTCCCTCCCTCCCTCCCTCCCTCTCTCCCTCCCTCCCTCCCTCCCTCCCTCCCAGCTCCATGAGCAGTGAAGACCAGGAGGCCATTCAGGCTCAGAAGATCTGGAAGAAGGCCATCATGTTGGTGTGGCGCGCCGCGGCCAATCACAGGTCTGAACCCCGGCACAGATACACCACAAACAGCATGAGCATTCACTGCGAGCCAGACGCACGCTAGTATATGCCCCCCCCCTCCTCCCTCCTCCTCCTCCCCCCGAATAAAAAGTGATGTGTGCGTGTTTGGTTGCTGTGCAACAGGTACGCCAATGTGTTCCTACAGCCAGTGACCGATGACATTGCTCCAGGGTACCACAGTATAGTACACAGGTAAGAACTGGGGAAAGTCTGGGCTGGTCATTCTCTTCTCAAAGTCACTTCAGAACACCTCGTGGGGCCTGTGCTACACTCCGTTTCGGGCTTCGGGCCAATAGTCCTTCACGGCTTGCCTCACTGGCCTTGCCGCTAACCATTTCCTCGTTTGTATATATACATCAAGCCTTCCACCCCCTGTCCTCTAAATCGAATCGCACGGCCCCTTTTTTTTTTTTTTTTTTTTCACAAGCAACGCCTCACAGAGGCTTCACATACGCCCACAGAACTGCACCTAAACCAGCCTAAACCTTCAAGGAAGACACGGGGAAAGGTCCCAGGAGAGAACTCACACCCTCTTCTCCCCCTCCCCCCCCCCGTCCTCTCCTTCTCTTCTCCCCTCCCCCCCCCCTCTCCTTCTCTTCTCCCCTCCTCCTCCCCCCCCCTCCTCCCCCCCCCCCCTCCCCTTCTCACCCCCCCTCCCCTCTCGTTCCCCTTCTCCCCCTCCTCCCCCCTCTCCTTCTCCCCTCCCCCCTCTCCTTCTCCCCTCCCCCCCCCCACCACCAGGCCCATGGACCTGTCCACCATCAAGAAGAGCATCGAGACGGGCCTGATCCGCACCACGGCCGAGTTCCAGCGCGACATCATGCTCATGTTCCAGAACGCCGTCATGTACAACAGCTCGGACCACGACGTGTTCCACATGGCGCTGGAGATGCAGCGCGACGTCCTGGAGCAGATCCAGCAGTTCCTCGCCACGCAGCTCATCATGCAGACCTCCGAGTCGGGCATCAGCGCCAAGAGCCTGCGCGGGCGGGAGGGCGCCCGCAAGCAGGACCCCTCCGACAAGGTAGGGGGCGCTGGGCGGAGAGGGGTGGGTGGGAAGGGGAGCAATGGAGGGGGGTCATAGAGGACACTGGGGAAAGTGTGTGTGTGTGTGTGTGTGTGGGGGGGGGGGGGTTGAGGTAAAGTTTTGCGGAGGGCTGAAAGGGGCCAGGCAGGGTTGGAAGGAAGTTATTCTTAGGTGGGGGGGGGGGAGGGTTGAGGACTGAGGTTTATATTTAGTCATTTAGCAGGCACTCTTATCCAGAGCGACTTACTGTAAGTACAGGGACATTCCCCCCAAGGCAAGTAGGGTGAAGTGCCTTGCCCAAAGACACAATGTCATTTCGCACGGCCGGGGAATCAAACCGGCAACCTTTGGATTAATAGCCCTGTTCCCTAACCGCTCAGCCATCTGACAGCCCCAGGTTTAGGTGAGTCTAGTATGGGAGGTAATAGGGAGAGAAGAACAGATGCTTTAAGAAGCAGGAGGATAGGTCAGGGGGACAAAACGATCCGAAACAATCCTTTGAGTCACTGGGTTTTAAAGATGGCAGGGCGGGCTTCGCAAGGAACAACATTCAGAACACAATTCCAACGTTGTGAAAGAAATGTATATTACCAGGCCTAGTGACTGCTGTACCCGGTGTCGTGCGAGTGTGGTTTCGGTGTGATAAACGACAGTTTTCCTCATGAACGGCCGTCATCCAATCATTCCGCCGACCTTTTGGTGTTTGTTCCTCATCCCTCACCACTGACGCACGAACACATCTGCTGCTACAAGCGAATCACGTGGGGGACCCAGGGTCCAACTGTGGCCCGGAAAACAATCGAATCATGACCACGCGAGTCCACTCTTTCACGTCACACACACGGTCCATTCCATCCCTCCCCTTCCTTCTTTCTTTCTTCATACTGTCTCTCTGTCGTTTCTTTCGCGGCTTTCGTGTTTGCCTCTGTGTGTGTTTCCGTCTGTTATTGTTGGCTGTTTGTGCGTGTGCTAGCGTCAGAGCTGGGAGGGTCAGCCGTTGGAGTTCAGACTTTAAACTCTCTGAGTGACTGGAATTGGAATCAAAATCAAGTTGCAGAATTGAATTGACAGGGAAACGGAATGTAGCAAGGTCGTTTGTGCCTTGCTAAATCATACAAATAAAAAGGTTTTATTTTAGCTGAATTGTGTTCTAATTAAAATCACAGACATACGCACACTTTTTTGATTCGGAGGCACTCAAAATGGTTCTCGTATTGCGGTAGTTCATCCGCGACACATTCCACGGTTCTAATGTGCTTCTGACAACGAACGCCTCTAAAATGCACCCAGATTTCAGCACAGCTTCTCCGGGTCTTGTTCCACGAACGGAGGCCGATTTCGAATGACTTCCACAAATTCTCTGGTTCCACAAATTCTCGACCCCAACCCTGGTGCTTTGTCATCATCGCCCGTTGGGACTTGTCACACTCAGCGCTGAAAGTGTCCATCCTAATCCTCATACAGGATGCTTGTTGTCCCTCTTTCAGACAGTTTGGCAGGTCAGCCGCTATCACTCGTCCGTCCGACAGAAAAGAAGATGAGGGAAAGAGCAGGGCTCACATCCTCGCTGTCCAGGTGTGGCACAGAATGGTGCTGTGCCTCATCGTGACGTTGTCCTTGTGCCACTGTGTGCTTGTGTGTGTGTGTGTGCCACCGCTGTTACAGTGTGTCTTCTGTGTTTCAGTCACTCTGCCCCTCTTCTTCCCTTGCGCTCTCTCTCTGTCTCTCTCTCTCTTTCTCCCTCTCTCTGACTGGATCTTCTGTCCTCTCACAGGACAGTGTCCCCATGGCCTCTCCTGCCTTCCTTCTCTCTCTCTTTGTAAGTACTCTGACAATAGCCGCAGCCGATTACCCGCTCAAACCGTTTTCTTCATTTTTTTTTCTCCAGTTTTTTTCCTGTTCATCGCTCTCTCCTCCCCCGCCCCCCTTCTCCACACACACACACACACACACACACACAGTTGTGGCCCAATAATGTTCACTAAAAACGAAATTGTCGTGTTTTTTCGTCCCCATTCTGGATGTCACTGTTTATATTGTCGAAGCTTTATTTTTGGTTTCAAATCCTAGCTAGCTAGCATGCTTAAGATGATTGGGTGTTCTCAAAGTGTCATTTGGAGCATAACCACTACCCCATAAAGGAATATTTATGGAAAAATACCCCACCCACAACTTCTCTCTCTGTCTTTGTAAGCACCTTGACAACAGCTGCAGACCACAATCTGCTCAAATATATATTTTTGTTTCTGTTTTCGCTATCATCTCTCCCTCCCTCATACAGATATATTTGAATATTATAGTATATATATTATACGTTTTTTTTTTCTTTCAGAACCAGCGAAATAGCATTCTTAACATAACTGGGCATTATGGTACAGGTATACAAAATACCGGTAGTAAAAAAAAAAATGGTCAGTAACGATTGTAACATGTGGATACACCAACATATTTATTTTATGTCAACAGTATTCTGGAATAAATTGTGCATTTGAATTACGTGCATAATTAACTTAGTACCCGTGGAAATATCCATCTTAATCCTTATACAGGATGCTGTCTACCAGTCTAGGTATAATCTAAAATGATAAATAAAACAATTATGGATAAGCCATTATTTGGATGTAGATAGCATTTAATACTCCGTACCTTTCCCATTCATAATCACAAAATCCATAATCTTCAACTGACAGCTTTTTGAAATGTCTTGCCCCGCTGTACCAGGACGGGGGCACTAGAGGGCGCCGCTGTGCCATAGAGGCCGACCTGAAGATGAAGAAGTGACCCGGAGGAAGCCTGGATGTCTGGGAGCTGGACGGGGGACGTCTGATCGATGCCCTCCGGTCAGGCCCGCTTGATCCGACACGGAGGACACCCCTGCCTGGGCAAACCCCTCTTCCTCCCATCTCCTTCACAACATGGACCCCTCTCAGCTCCAAAGTGCAATGCTATCCACTCATGTCATCTAGGTGAAATTAGACAGTACAGCCCCCCCCTCCCCCCCCCCCCCCCCAAGAAAAGCACTTATTAAACCATGAGCGCCTGTTGTGTTCTGAGCGGACGAAGGACCTATTTTTATAGGACCGAATGCACTTCTCGTCTACCCGCCTACCAGATGGGAAAGGGGACGACATCCTAACCTGCACATCGACTACCCGTCTTTGTCATGTCGGCAATGCAGATCGGTACATGTTTAACATATTAAGAAAAGGTCATTATGTTTCATCTGGGCCACATGATGAGGTAGTCTGGGGTGCAGGGTGGGCTATCTGGACTACACTGTGTTGGGTCGACACGACGAATGGCGTAACCTTACATTGTGAACGTGTGATGTGATGTGTTTTGAACGTACTCTGTCTAGTATTGTACGGGCATGTCCTGTTGTGTACATACGCCTTCGTCGAGGCAGTCATGAATGTTTGGGAAAACAATAAACATTGCTGACTAAGAATTGGCTTGGTTCTAACTACGTTCTGAATGCCCCCCCCCCCCCTACTAACTGGAACACATGAAACACCACAAGTGTCGGAACTTCTTCTTTGAATTTTTTATTATTAAAACCACCAGCAAACCTATGCTGTGCACAAATCAACTGAACACATCTCAGTCAAGTAGTGACAATCAGTTACAATACTTTCGAACCCTCACTGACCAAGTCTTCTCGACCAATAGCAGACAGCCACAGTACAGGCGATTGGTGAGTGCTACGCGTGTCGTCTTCATGACCGCACGTCATGAAGTGTGAGAAGATGCTAACTACAGCTCAGACTAATTGGAGGGGGAAACAAAACCTACTAGTAACAGTCGATCATGGGAGTAGCCTAGCGCTCTGGGTTCATCAAGTACTGCCGCTGTTGGTGTGTGTATTTCATAGGGCTGGGCGATATATCGAATATTAGAGACATTATCGCAATCATTTTCACGACAATGTAAAATTTGAAAATATTGTGAATATCAATATATATATATATATATTTTTTTAAAAGGTCCTTGTGTTGCTTGTGTTTTAGGATCACCGTCTGGCTCCTCACAAACACACACAGAGACAGCATTTGTGCACGTGCTCACAAAGAGCATGTAAACTAACTAGAAACTGCACTCGCACAGGCACTCTCTTTTGCTCTCTTATTGTCCTGTCACATAAGGACCTCTGCATGAATTGTTCCATGTGAGGTCCATTTTGTCAAGTAGCAAGTACCATGTCATGTTCCATCTAAATAGTGCTTTCGAATGATGGAAAAAGAAAATCATATTTGTTTTATTATTTAAATGAAAACATATCGAGATATATATATATATCGAATATCGTACATTTTTGGACAATATCGAGATATCAATTTTGTTATATATCGCCCAGCCCTAGTATTTATTGTGAACTGTTCTTGTGCCACAGGGGGATATGGAGAGGATGCGATGCTGGGCATGGCTAAAGCCTCTCATAGGGCTGCATGCAGCAAGTGTGTCTGTGTGTGGGGGCTTTCATATAAAACGACATTAGTGTTTCCAATCAGTCTGACCAAATGGACAATGGGATGGACAACCCCATCATCGCCTTTTGGCTAGTCTTGTAGTGCACAGCAAAAACAGACCGACAGGTATCTCCAGTACCACACAAAAGATCCGTCATTAATAGAAAGTGGATCGAGTGGATTATAAAGACCTAGAGCTCTTTGCTTTTTGTTTCGCTAGACGGAAGTAAATCTACACATTTGTTGACTTATGTATTACTTTAAGAACATTTACGATCTCACCTTTCCACATTACAGCAGCTTTCATCCCTCTGGAACACTGGTTAAGCTTGAAGCTTACTGCAGTTTTAAACTAGAACCTTCTTTCATGAACGAGAAAATTAATACAAAGGCTGAAGCCATACGTACCCCGAAGAACTACTTAAGAACACTCCGATACAGTGCTGCCGACAGACAAAATAAATTAATGACTATCTTAGTAACCGACACACGCACACAAAAAAATAACAATACAAACATAAGCAACACAAAGCTTGAGCACGAAACGTGTCGTCTCAAACCTCGGTCACAAGCCTTGAATTCCTTAATGTAAGGAAGTAACATGATGGCTTGTGTGCATGAACACGACAGTGCCACGGCCAGGCAGGGCCTGCTCCTGTTATCTACATAGGGCCAGGGTTGGCAGCTTACATGCATATTCTTCCTTCCAAGAGGAGAGAAGGCACTGTTTTCTTCTTACCCCTTCCCCCCCCCCCCCCCTCCCCTCCTCCCAACTTCAAATTTCTTGGAGGAGAAAAAAAGAAAAGTGGCCCGGTTTTATAAATACAAAATAAACAAACAATACTTTAGTGTAAGATACAGCTCTCTGCTTGTCCTCCAGAAGTCCTCATTCTCCCCTCTGCCGGCCGACAAAGCGATACAGCTTGTCGCAGTGGTCCAGCTTCATGGACTCGGCCTTCTGCTTCAACCGGTCATCCCGGTATAGCTGGCCCAGGTTGGCCAAGTCCGACTCTGGGGGGATGGGTAGAGAAGGGGTTTGGCGTGAGACCACTGCAAAATGATCATTTTCTTTTGGTTTTAAGTACGTGTTTGAGTATATATATATATATATATATATTCTAAACTACTGACAACATTTCTCCCAAGTAAAAACAGTCATTTTGATAATGTACTTTAAACTTCCATCTGTACCAATGACAAAAGCCTTTGTAAACGAGCGTTAGAAAAGGTTCATCCCTACTCTAATGAGACTCACAGTGAAGCCAGACCTCTTGCTGAACAGCCCGAGAACGGAATAATCCGTCTATTATGTTGTTCGTATGTTTTCAATAAGGCTGCTATTGACCTGCGGTACGCCGTGCCGTTGCTACTAAGGTCGACAGCTGCGCTAACGTCGACGCGGGACTGAACAACGAGACCGAACCCTTCCGTCCGTCCCCACCACTTGAGCCTTCTTTCTCAGAGGAGGGAGGGAGGGAGGGCCTTACTCTGCTGTTTCTCCTTCCAGCAGGTGTTCTGCAGGTGCTCAATGTAGTCGCTCTCGATGCTCTTCTCCAGCTCGTCCAGAGCGTCCCCGCGGTACTCCTTCTGAAAGCCCTTATCCACGTAGTAGGGCACGCCCATGTTCTGCGTCTCCCGGGAAACCACCAGTCCCATGGCCCTGGGGGGGGGGGAACAGACGAGACAACCGCAGGGAGGGTTCAGGGATTCGGACCGCGACGTGGCTGGTTTGGGTTATGGAGGTGGGGGGGGGAGATCGGGACAGGGGGAGGCTGTGGGGGGTTGGTGGTGGTGGTGGTGGGGGGGAACTCACGGTTTGTAGAAGAGGCTGTAGGGGGGGTTGGTGGCCATCAGCTGCGTGAACACAGAGATGAGGATGAGCACCAGCACAGGAAGCAGCTGCAGCAGGGCCGTGAAGGTGTTCTAGAAGGACAAAGACGTCGTGGGGCCATGCCGGTCAGCGACACCCCTCAAAAGTCACGTCGAGCAAAACGTCCGAGTCGAGCGCAAACTCAACTTCGGCACTCCTCAAAAAGACACCGTCGTAATTCATTACATTTTCAGACGGAATAACGGTAAGAAATTTCCCTACACATTTTTGGGGTCGATTTAAGACGCTGTCCTCACTCAGGAGGAAATAATGGTATTGCTTTTATTGGGTTGATTTCAGGTCGAAGCCCTGACCTGACTGCGGTTCTCCTCCACCTCCTCCTCGCGTCTCTCGTAGGGGCGCCTGCGTCGAGGCTGGTAGAAGTTGGAGTAGGTGGCCCCTTGGTTGGTGTACACGTGGATGTTGCCTAGGAGAACAGATGACACCGCCCTTAATGAGACACTTGGCCAGGCGGTTTAGACCGGCCAATCGCTCTCTCTTTACGCCAACTCTCTGGATTAATACAAAAAAAAAACACGACACCAAAAACAAACAACATGACGCACACCCAGACCCCGACTTTCGTACGCAACTACTCAATGATGGTTCTCCCGTCCGTTCACGCACACGCACCTGTGGGGAACCTTCCGCCAAAGAAGATGTTGAAGAGCTCCTCGGGGGAGATGTCGGCCTCAAAGTCCCTGTTGAAGGAGCGGTGGGTGGCGTGGCGGGCGTGGGCCCCCGGGGGGCCGTGGGGGGCGTCCGAGGGAGCCTGCTCGCCGTACTGGTCGTACTGGAGACGCTTCTCGGGGTTGCTCAGCACGGCGTACGCGTTGCCTATCGCTGCAGAGCGCGCGCACAGAGAGAGAGGAGAGAGAGAGGGGAGGGAGAGAGAGAGAGAGAGGAGAGAGAGAGAGGGGAGGGAGAGAGGGGAGGGAGAGAGAGGAGAGAGAGAGAGGGGAGGGAGAGAGAGGAGAGAGAGAGAGGGGAGGGAGAGAGAGAGAGAGGGGAGGGAGAGAGAGAGAGAGGGGAGGGTGAGAGAGAGAGGGGAGAGAGAGAGGGGAGGGAGAGAGAGAGAGGGGAGAGAGAGAGGGGAGGGAGAGAGGGGAGGGAGAGAGAGAGAGGGGAGAGAGAGAGGGGAGGGAGAGAGAGAGAGAGGGGAGGGAGAGAGAGAGAGAGAGGGGAGAGAGAGAGGGGAGGGAGAGAGAGATGCATTAACAGAATGAGGGTGGGAGAGTCTCTCCAAAGAGGCAGAGGAGGGAGGCAGGGGGTTGGAGTCAGAAAAGGGGCCGGCCGGCAGAGGACGGCAGTGTCGGGCGGCTGCGTCGAGGCCACTCCCCCTTTACCTTTGAATGCATCCGTGGCCCCCGGGGCGCAGTTCTTGTCTGGGTGGAACTTCAGGGCCAGCTTCCGGTAGGCCTTTTTCAGGTCCTCATCACTGGCATCTTTCGGAGCGCCGAGGATCTCATAGAAGTCCCTGCATTTCTTTATCCTGGGGGATTAAATCAGCGCACGATTGCCAGCAGGCCACTTTTGGACAGATTTTGGTAGTGTGTGTGCACCGTGCCTGCAGGTATAGTCGGACCTTACTGAAGGTGCAATGTTATATTCAGAAGGTGCGGGAAACGAGCCTGGGTAGTGTTTGCGCCTGTTGATAACGGCCGTTGGAAATGTAAAATGAACTGAGAGGTTCCGGACTAATGCGCTTTTGTGAGTTGGTCCGGCAATGTCAGGCTTTCAATAGCCACCACCTCCCCCCCGCCTGTCTCACCAAGTATCATTTTAAATATCAGATGAACACCCACTAGATAATGAATCATTGAATTCATCATGCTACAAATAACCATGGCGTTAGAAAAATCAATCAATGATGGCAGCGGTGGTATAAGGGGTCATGCGGGCCAATCATTTCATTGCTGTTATTACCGGGAAACCCCCTGCCGCTGTTCCTCTGTGTAGCTCTTCTTGTCTTCACTGGATCCTGCGCTACCTTCCTCCCCTCCTCTCCCCTCTCCCAAATCCTCGTTCCTCCATCCTCTGGGCGGGGGGACGTTGTTACTCTCTGGGGCGGCGGAGCTCCCGTTCCTCACTATCGCATCGATAAGTACTAGAAAATGGGAAGTAGTGCGTAGGATCAGTACAGTTTTCTCTTTCAACGTATGAAAATACTCTACAATAAGCTGGACGGCATTCGTACGGCTAAGCCAAGGCTTGACATTTGCACGGACACTTGGCAACGCCAACTATAAAATGTACTACTATATATAAAAAAACAACAACTGAATATCAACAGTGAGTGCAGGTCATGTCGCTAATTAAAATCGAATTCTGGAGCATGCATTATGTAATTGACATTTCATAAGCTGCAGACGTTGCACTTTCTATTTAAACATCCAAGCTGGCAAGCACTGGTAGTTAAAGAGACGGCCATTTATGGCACAATTACCTCTGGCCCGAGTACTGGGGTATATCTTTTGGGCTTCATACAGGAGCTGAAGTGCCTTTTCTCTCCGTCCAGATCGCAAGCAAAGCTTTGCTTTCTCTATCAACCGCTCCGATTCCTCTTTATCCATCTTAACTCGTTAGGTAGCCAGCTGTTGATTAGCGCTGTCGGATAGCTAGAAGGAGGTCGTTAGCTACCTTGCTAACCTCTTAGCCAGAAAGCTTGATGATAACCCTGGCCCCAGAATGGAGGAGGGCTAAAGAAACCAAGAATTGCTGGCTGTGATCGCACAGATCGGTCACATCTGCCTGTTCTCAACCCGACGGTTACCTCTAAGCGTTTAACTAGCTCAATGTGTTTGCAAACAGCTAGCTTAGCTAGCCGACGAAGCTACTAGCTAAACGGCTAGTTAGTTTTGGTTAGCCAGCATCAGCGTTCGGTTACGACTCTTCGCAGTGTCCGATATCATAGCGATGACGCTTGGCTGTAACCTTTGAATCGAAGCACAAAAACAGATGTCAGCGCGGCTGTTGTTATGTTCAATATTTAGGCAAATCAATTACGGGGATTGAAATTCGCCAACTATCGAAAATTCGATGACGTTACGGAGACATTTAGCGAGCTAACGCCGACATTTATCAGGCTCGTATTAACATCCATTGGCTCACAGGAAACGGAAACATGTCTGAATTGCCACTGTCAATTAGTGCAGTCTATTATACCCCAACCAAAAGTCATACAACCAGGGTCGCCGCCAGGAATTTTGTGCCCCATAACAAAAAAAATCTAATTGGGCACCGTCTGGGACCTAACTGTCCCATCAAAAGCTTTACGTAATTCTTTAATTAAAGGCTTGCAACTGTCTTACTTCTTGTAGTTCAATACGAGTACTAGCACAATATACTGCTGGTGATTTGTACATGCAAGTCTGCATGTATCATCATTATCATATCTGGTGGCCAGTGCCCTCTCATAAGCCTCTCTGTCCCTGACAGTCAAATCTGCTGGCCACAAACCTGGGTCAACATCCTTTCTTGTAACTTCTGTCTTCTTCCACCATGCGTCTCTCATCCTGATCATCACTGTAACTTTCTTTCCCTTCTTCCTGTACTTCCACACTTCTTCCTCCTTCTAGCTCTACCTGAGAGGGCCCTGGCTCTGTAGGATGTACACAATGCATGATATATACATATATACTGTGATATATACAGTATATGTAAAAATATGCCGAATACCAATAAATGACACTAACACTACAGAACATTGACCCAAATTACCTACAGTTCTGTATCACCACCACTTGCATTTAGTCATTTAGCAGACCATTACTTGGGATCATCTTGGAACAAACCATTTCTTGCCGATACAGGGGGGTGGTCGGTCAATATGGATATTTACTTTTTGGTCAAAGGGGATATTTCACTTTTATTGCCAAACAAGTAAAACAAAGAGATCATTAATTGTATTATTATATTTGAAATATATACTCAATGATGATGGTTTCTATGATATATAATATATATAATTTCATACGTTTTTACCTGTTTTTTGGGGCCCCTGTCAGTCAGGCCCCTGCATACAACATCTGGGATTTATGGAGTAAACACAGTTTAGACTGAACATCAGTATTTGTCACCACATAAAGGAAAACCTGACATAATTATTACAACAAATAGCAATTACATTTTTTGTTTAAAATAGAAAAAAACAATAATGTGACCATGAACAGGCTAATAACCAAGCAATGCTTAAGAGGACCATAAACTTGATATCCACATTGTGTTTTCAAATTTCAGTGGTGGAATGGCAAGTAAATGGCGCAATGACATTCTTTCTCCTCACACCAGCTGTAATGAAGAATAACATCCATTATTAGACATAATTCCGAGGAGACAACCAAACAAATATGGTGTATCCTTTTACAACAATGGTTGCTATTCGGGGAACGTCGCGCAGCAATACTCTCTGCCCACCTTGGTGTTCAGTAGGTCCTGCCTCAGTGTCAGATTCTCAACATCCAACGTTGTACTTGGAAGATACCCGATCGGAGTCTGAGTTTGGGATTAACGGGAGAGACAGCGACGCAATTGTTAACTAGTCCTTGCCATCTCTTCAGACTGCTCACCATAACAAAGAAGATAAGCCGAATGAATGATATTCACAAGTCACTCATAATTCTCTGTCTGTTTCTAAACAACCGTACCTGTTTCAGTGTTGATCGTCTTAATAGAGACTAAAGTGATGCTCTCTTTTTCTCCATTGGTTGTGGTGTTGCTGTAATAAAATATACGTATCACAGACATACTGTGCACAGGGGGTAAACTTTCACATATTTCCAAACTCTGCAAGTAGAGCATGCTTACGTTTCAGACTCAATGGAATCGCTGTTCTTTTTACCTGTCAAATAGCTTGTTTGTTGTTAGTTCTGCATAGAGAGAAACCTAACATTTTACTACATGCTTTTTTGAACCATTGATTTAAACACATAATAGTATCAACAAGTTGCCGGATGTCTGATAGCATACCAGTTAACATTCGTTTTTCCTTTCAAGAAACATCTATTTACCATCATCCTTGGGGGTGCTGCATCGTCCTTTGAGGTTGACGGTCGTGACTAAAATCACTGTGATTACAATTAGTATCAGGATGAAGATCATCATGCCTATGGGGGGGAAAGGACAGGCCAGTGAGAGGTTATCAACATGATCATTATCATCACCCTCTTCACCACCTCCACCACAACCATCATCATCCTCATCGCTAGCATGCTCATTATCCCTATCTTACATTTACATTTGAGCCATTTTAGCAGACGCTCTTATCCAGAGTGACTTAGAGTAAATACAGGGACATTCCCCCCAAGGCAAGTAGGGTGAAGTGCCTTGCCCAAGGACACAAAGTCATTTTTTGGCAGGGCGGGGTAATCGATCCAACAACCTTCTGATTACCCTAACCGTTCAGCCACCTGACTCCCTTTCACTTCATCTTCCTCCTCTCCACTTCAGACATGGTTGTAATCACTAGCCGACACTTTCCACCAAAGCTACATACCAACAGTGTATGGACAAAGTACCGCAGAAGACCAAGCATCAGTGCATAGGTCAAACGGTATTTTGGTTTGTCAGGTTCAAGGAACGATCTGTGTTTACTTGCTACTTTGCAATGTAGCCACATCTCAGCTACCATGCACGGTGAACACCAAAAGAATACCCCAGTGCAACAACGACATCTCCATTACACTAGCTAACTATTTAAGTCATGGTGAACCAAAAAACGTCATCTCAGTTAGTCAACTACAGTACAACAACAACATCTAATTTACAACCGTGTATAGTGCTGTGTAGCTAATTCTATAGTGCACACTTTACAGTATACATGGTACTTCTATAGCACATACGACAGTGCAGCAGCTATCGTCATCGCTAATAGTAACTCTCATCCACATCCTGGTCGTACCGAAGGCCACCATGGTTATGGTTAGGCTGTCGTTGTGTGGCTTTGTGGGCTGTACATCCGCCTGTGTGTGTGGAGCTCCGTCAGTGGAGGTGACAGTGGGTGGGCAGCACTCTGCTGGTGCAGCTGGCGACCCTGAGACCGGAGAAGCCAACAGTCATCCAAACAGTCAGCAAAACTCCTCGACGCAAAAATGAGGATTTTCTCCCTCGAGAGGACGGCGTCGGAGCCCAAGTGACGGAGAGGGGTGGTCGAAAACGGGTCAGATGTAGCGTGTTAGCTGGTAAAATGCGCGCAGGGACAAGTGGCAGGTTTTACCTTGCGCTGGGGCTGAGGCGTGGGAGGTGGTGGTGGGTTTCTCTGGCTCTGGCGAGGGTGTAGGTGTCTGAGATGTTGTTGCCTGCGATTTGGAACTTACACTGCTGGTGCTTCCTGTCAGGTTTAATACAACATCTGTTATTACGCGGTAGGCCTATATTGCGGTTTGAAGTATTTCTGATATATTGTTAATTATTACCTCGAAACTCTTAACAATGATTTGCTGTGAGGGTGTGCTTGATTGTGAGGTTTATCAGATAAGTATAGACATAAAGAAAAGAAAGCCAACTCCATTACCTAGCAAGGTTGATGAGTAATGAAAAGCTGCCACTCTGGAGGTTTCTGTGATTAGATCGGTCCCTGGAGGAAAAGAATATATCTGTGAACGTATGAACCTGCCCAAATTCTTTGGCCCCATGCCTTACAGGGTTGGGCAATCATTTGTCACAATCTCCCCCAAAAATGCAAATAAAGATCCCAAAGACCACATCTACCAAACACAGAGAAGGTGGAGGTTTGAGATGGTGTCAGACCGGTCCTTTCAGAGGCTGTTGTTGTGCTTATAACCTGACCAGTAGCATTGTCTGGTGACGGTGTTGTTGAAGCCACTGTGGGTTGAAACAAATACTATCTTTACATTTAAGCATGTGAATGACATTTTCCTGCATAGTCCATTGCATTCACTTGTTAACCTTTGGTTATCCCATTGTATTGTATTCCTTCCTTGATACAGAGGAATGGAAACGGAAATAATCTGTGTTAACAACAGAAAGGAGTGGGATTATTCCAACCCTGACATATACTTCTTAACAGAGACACTCACCAGAATAGGTTCCAGACACAGTGGCTGTTGTGGACCCACCCTTCAGGATGTCTGTAAGGTCGGTCTGATTTCTGCCACTCTGGGCTGAGGCTGTAACAGTTAAGTTTCCGTAATTATCTTTCTGTACACCCAGAAGTTGTTGTCGTTCTGAGAAGCTGTTTAACATCATTAGACCCGAGCCCTGCATTTGACTGGCTTCTCTAGGTCATGGAGTTAAAACCTACTGGAGCCTGTACAACCAAGCAGATATTCATTGCTCATGTGCCATTAGAGGTCGTTCCATCAGATTCTACATAAAAACATAGAACCGTGCTGTGTTAATGCATTGAGTAGCCATTAAGTCTTCCTCAGGAAGATGACTAAAGACACAGAAATACTTTTTTCCCCCACTAAATAGAATGACAAACAGAGAAGTGGGAAAAAAAAGACTTTGAAGGAACATGAAGTAAAGTCTATTTAAAGAAACAACTGATCCCTCGCCTGCCTGCTTCAGAGGTTCTGTGTCGCCAGAACTTACCTGCTGGGCTGAGGAACAGAACAGCCAGCAGACTGTAGGGATGGAGGAACAGACCCATGTCCAAATCCACAAAACTTCTGGTCTCTTAACTTCTTCTGCGTATACCGCCTACTGTGCATGTGTATGCTAGGTCTTATTGATTGGGTGCATGTGTCTGTATGAAGCTATGGTTTAGGTTCATTTGTGAGAGAGAGAGAGAGAGGGGTGGGGGGGAGAGAGAGACAGAGTGAGGGGTAGAGAGATAGTACTATTGTTGCGGTGTGAAATGGGAGTGGTTGTCGTGGTCTTTTCCACGGTCTTCCACAGAGCTTCCTGTGGAAGAATGTCAGGAAGCAGATGGAGTGGAAACCGTGTGCTCACCGTTTAGGGTCAAGTTGACTGTGAGGGAGTAAGTCCTTTAAAAAACAGTGTAGCTGACCATGAAGTTCACCCCCCCCCCCCCCACACACACACACACACACACACACAAAGACAAACCTTCAGGCCATTCTATATAACTACTGGCTATATTCCCATCTTCATGTAGGTAGGTGTATGTGATATTTTGTAAATATTTTTTCATGATGATTAATCAGATACTTGCAGCCACACTATTGGTTCATGCATATTTTATTCAAGAGTAAAAAAAGTGATTTGTTTGTCCCATAGGGCATGCTTACAATGTGTGTATCGTTTAGGAAGTCAAATGCCAAAACTTAGTTTCAAAGCTAATTACAAGAAAAATTTGTCACAAGTTAAAATCCATGAAATTCCTTCTTCGAAATAAAGCACGTATAGACCAAACAAGGATCAAAGTTAAACGAAAAAAGAATCGTAAGCTTAATTGTAAGAATAAGAATAAGAATATCATCAATAAATATAATTAGAATATATTTTTTTTCCTTTTAAAAGTGAGACACAAGATTTTCTTGTCCGTCCAATTTGTTTACATTTGAACAAACCATGCGATCATGCTTTGGCAGCCTGAATGTTGCTTTTCACTGAGTTATAAGTTCATTCACACTATTAAACAACCTCTGTACACCAACAGAACAGAAATAACGGAAGGTTACATACCATACAAAAAACATCTGTGCCTGTACAGCAAAACAATAGAAAAATAAAATCAACAGTAACAAAAATGAAATAAAAACAATAAAAAAAGGTCCAAAAGAAATCAAAGCAAACCAGAATGAAAATTATATATATAAAAAGCGAACTTTACAAATATAATTTGAAGAGGGAAATAATTCAAGTCTACTATATTGAAACACATCACAATTATAATTTCACATATCAATAAGGAACTTAATTGCATGCACTGATGCGTTCCGTACCTTAGATGCTGTTTAAAAATCATTGTCTTCATATTGTCCATCATTATAATTATCATATATATATATATAGATCTGTATTTTTTATATTTTTTTATGTATTTGTATTTTTTTGTGGACTGCATTGGCAGAGTTGAATTACTATGTGCATTCTCTCTCAGTAGTTACAGGCAGGTGAGAAAAACAATCAGGTAGGGGGTGACAGTGAGTAGACCCCAGGGCTTGGTCTGCGGCTTGATGCTGTACCGTGGCATTGGTGGAGAAGCCCCCCGACAGGCCCCCGTGAGCACGCTGCCTCCCCCCACCTCCCCCCGCCGTTCCCTGCAGACCCACGGCATCTTAACCCCCGACAGAAAACCCAAGAAAGAAACGCCATCGGCGGGGGGGGGGGGGGGGGGGGGGGGGGGAGATTGCATCGCGAGTAGCAAAATGGACACGTTTTTCTCTTATCGCAATGTCCGCTCTTACAAACAGGATGTTGTCTTTTTGTCAATTTCGCCGTGGCGACGAGGAACACAACGGGGGTGGAGTAGCAGGGCCGTTTTAGTAGGAGATGCATTCGCGAGTGAAACTCTGGTCGTCAAAATAGTCAAATGGGGTGCTGCGTGGATACTGAACTGCAGTGTGTCCAGTCAGACCTTTGAAAGATGGAGTGGCAATCGAGAGAGAGCCCCGCCCACTCGGCCTGTGATTGGACGGAGAGAGAGGGAACCGATCGACATGCCCTCGGGACCACATCCATTCAGCCAATCCGGTTCCCCCGTAGCCCGATGGCCCTTATAACCTCCCTAACCACCGACCCTTCCTAGAGTGGAGGGGAACCCACACTCCCCCCCCCCCCCCCTCCCCTCCCTCTCAGCTAACTACACCCTCGCCCCTGGGAGCCCAGTTCCAGAAAAATAAACCGCCTGACCTTTTTAACATTTTGGACGCTTGGAAGCGTTTCATGAAATTGGATGTCGGAGCGCTGGGGAAGGTAGATGCGGGTGCCGTGTTGCTGGCTGCGAGTCTGTGTTGTTCTGTCGCGTCTATATTCGGAGGCCTGATATCAGGTTGTGGCGATGTGTGGGCCGCTGGATTCGGCTGTGGCACGGACTCAGGGGAGGGAGGGCAGCTCATTGGATGTCGCCGTTGGGGGGAGGGCGGGTCATTGGATGTTGGCTGTTGGGGGAGGGCGGGTCAATGGACGTTGGCTGCTGGGGGAGGGCGGGATCACTGGATGTCGCTGTTGTCGTCCGTGCCGTTGGCCTCGGACATGTTCATCTTGCCCATGGACTGACCCACGTGGTTGACGCCGTCCCGGCGCGGCGGCATGCGCTCGTTGATGCGGTCGAGGCCCTTAGCCTCCGCAAAGCTGTTGATCTTGTGCTGGGGAGAGAAGCCTCGGATGGCTGGGGGGGGGGGGGGGTCCGGGCCGGGCGGAGGGAGGAGAGAGAGGAAGAGCAGAGGGAGGGAATTCCAAAGAGAGAGGGGGCAGGGGGGGAGGGGGTACAGCGACAGTGAGGGGGGAGGGGGGGGTCATTTGGAGATTGAGGGAGTGAGAGTTGGGCGTAAGAGAGGAGTAGCCACGGAGAGAGAGCAGAGAACGAGTGACAGATAATGGGGGAGACAAGAGTCAATGAAACAAAAGTGTATAAAAAGGAAAGAGTGTCAGGGAGAGAGAGAGAGAGAGAAAGAGAGATAGGGAGAGAGAGAGAGAGGGAGGGAGAGAGAGAGAGAGAGAGAGAGGGAGAGGGAGAGGGAGAGAGAAAGAGGATACACGGAGACAAAGTCACACGTTAAAACATGGAAGTCATTCTGGAATGAAGCTGTCATTGTGTGTAAAAGTCATATGTACAGTAGTATACTGTACACAGTAGTGCACTGTACAGTGGTACAGCATATATCCTTGCCTTTAGATATCTCAGTCACTAAACTCTGCATACATAACAGCAAACTGATGTACAGGAAGGTTTGACAAGTATTTTAAGTACAAGTCATATCTTTCAACATAGCTCGAGCATTGAGGTAAATTGCCCCGAGTGGTGCGAAGCCAACTGAGCACCATCTGAACAAGGTCAACTGGAGCCAGTCAATTAGTAACCAAACCCACTGTCGTGACACCCTCCCTGATATTGAATGATGCATCTGGAAGCAGTCCTGCCACCATCGACGTGGCACAACATCTGTCCTGCCAGTCCTGATACGTTTGGGTCCATTTTCAGACCTGTGCACCCACACCTCTAATGATGTTCTATACGGCTGTGAAAATGCTGCATCGTGACATTCTTAGGTCATGGGGGATAAATGATTTTTTTCTCGGACAGACTCGGACAGATGCCTCATCACGCCGAAGGCTGCGCGGCGTCGGCTCCGTGATGCATGCGTCATGTGAGCCCTCTCTCCTGGTCCCCTGCTCTCACTGCATGCAGTGCATTTTCAGACCAGGCGGGGGCGCAATTTCAGCAGGGCCCCGACGGGAGCAAAAAAAAACGTCAATAAAAGAATCATGCCCGTCCGCGGGATCACCTTTGAGACCGTCATGCATATCTAGGGAGCACCTCACTTTGCAGGCTTTGAATGACTTACCGAGGCCAACATGACTATTTAGTAGGCATACATTATTGCTAGCACTTCAGACTTCCGTGACATGATACTTGATTTCCAACTCAGGACTTTCATATGCATCAATTCAGTTGATCACGTATGGACAATCCTGATCGAATACAGCTCGTGGGTGATATGCATCATATGCTCTGGGTGTCTATATGTTTTGGTACACGGTGCTGCAAAGTAAAGTGCCGCCCCTTTGACGGTAAGCTAAGGACAAACGGCCTGTCATGGTCACTGAGGGGAGACGCCCGGTGCAGAGCGCCCCCTGTGGAGAAGGGGGTCGGGGGGTTTTGAGGGGGGGGTTACCTTCTCCGTCCTCAGGTTCTGGCTCGATCGCTTCGATGGCCTCGACGGTGGCTGAGGGGGGGGGGAGGGGGGAAAGAGGAGGGGAGCGGGTTACTCCTGACTAAGCCATGCAGAATGCAGGC
>NC_140380.1:5400000-5460000 GCF_054491055.1 Hypomesus nipponensis | reverse complement strand
AGTTCCCTCCCCCTCCCCCCTTTCTCTTCTTTTTCATCGGAGTCAGACTCGGCCAAAGAGATGTGGGTGTGGAGGGCTTCGCACAATCGTCTCCTACGTGGGCCCCTTTTGGCGATTTTTTTTGGGGGGGTCGTCGTCGTCGTTCGGCGGAAAAATGCTTACCGCTACTCGGAGAGAGCGGTTGAGCGTTTCCCTCTCCGCGGCGTGGCGAGGGCTGCGGGCTGTCGGCTAGGGTGTCTCTCGTGGTGTCAGGTGACGGGGACGCCGCGCGGGGAGGGGTGGGGGTGGGGTGTCGGACGCTCCGGTGCCCGCGGGTCGGCGCCGGGCCGGTTTCTCGGGGGCGGGAATGCAGACGCCGGCATGGGTGGGGCGTTCCGTTGCTGCGTTCTCCACAGCCTCTCCCTCAGCACGCACACGCTGACATGCACGCACGCATAAACACTCGCCGCTCCCCGCCCCCTGCCCTCACCCACACACAGACACACACACACGCATCCGGCACTGCCAGCGCATCAAACTTTCAGCGGCACGTGAAATATTTAGACGACGGAAAGCTTACACGGGGCAGAAAAACAACACGAGGTCGACCAGAGAGCCCTGGGCGCCCCTCCCCACCACCACCCCCAACCCCACCAGCCCTGGGAATGTAGGTCACGGAAGCCCCTGGAAGCCTGCCTGGAGCTCGGTGGAGGGGTTGCTACAGTAGGATGCCAGCGGCTAAGACGAGCCGTTGGCACGGCGCTGCGTTGAGCCAAAGCGTCGGGTTTTGGATGCTAGTCGAAGGTGGAATTGGGGGTGGGCGTGGGGGTGGGTGAGGAGGGCGTGTTTACCTGTAGAAGTAGGAGCAGCCTCGCACCGTGTTGTGGCTGAAGAACTCCTGGGTCTTCTCGTTGCCAAAGTCCTCCAGGGGGTCGGCCCACAGCAGGTCGCACATGGGCCCGAACGCCGGCGGCTCCTTAAACCGGTCCAGCTAGCGAGAGAGTCGACGTCAGCCCCATATTGGTGTACGCGTACGCGCGCGCGCGCAAACGTGCAAGCACGCGCGTGCGGGTACGGTGCATACGCACACGTACGAGGGTGGAGCGCAGACACACCGGCCTACACGACTGAAAGGAGAGGCCGCACACACACCTGCGGATCTGCATAGACACGAGGGGCGTGCACACACACACACCTGCGGATCTGCATAGACACGAGGGGCGTGCACACACACACACCTGCAGATCTGCATAGACACGAGGGGCGTGCACACACACACACCTGCAGATCTGCATAGACACGAGGGGCGTGCACACACACACACCTGCAGATCTGCATAGACACGAGGGGCGTGCACACACACACACCTGCAGATCTGCATAGACACGAGGGGCGTGCACACACACACACCTGCAGATCCGCATAGACACGAGGGGCGTGCACACACACACACCTGCGGATCTGCATAGACACGAGGGGCGTGCACACGCACATCCCCCCCCCCCCCTCTACAACAATACACAGTTCTAGGTTCAAGGCTTTACATGAGCTCGCTTCTGAAAATAATTCACCCCCCCCCCCTCCCCCCAGCATGCGCCTCAGCACTCAAACAAACCAGGCAGAGCCAAAATCCCGCCCTCGGGCATGCACGGCCAGGCACTGAACAGCCCCCCAGGGGAGACGGGGACGGACGACCAGACGACGGGCTAACCTTCTTGATGTCGTCTAGGGTGTGGATCTCAGGCGACAGCCCGCCGTGGACGCACAGAAACTGCTGGTTCATGAGGGCGGCCAGGGGCAGGCAGTCGAACGCGTCCATGCACGAGTCGTACACCTGCTCCGAGTACTTGATTTTACCTGGAGCGGGGACGGAGAGAGGATTCCGCTTAGACGGGTGCCCCCCCCCCCCCCACACACACGCCCACCCGCCCACACACACAGTCTCCCCCTCGACCGTGGAAGTCTCCATCGTCAGGGAGCACGGTGGAAATACGGCCCCTCGGAACTCAGCTCCCTCTCATCTCCTCCGCTGAGAGCCCGGCATGATTTATTCAGCCTGCGAGGAGGATTCGGTCGCCCGGACGAGCGGACGCCACGTCGAGTGTTCCGCTACGGCGCCGTTCCGACGGCCCCCGCTTCGGAGCGGGCGAGGGCGGAGGGAGAGCCCCTTCGGAGACTGCTCGACCCCCCCCCCCCCCCCGCCGACCCGAGGTGGGAATCTTCTCCCGCCTCCACGCGAGTTTCACCTTTGTGTGTGTCTGTGTGCGTGTGCGCGCGTGTCTTTGTGGGGGTGCGCGCGTGTTTGAACGGCGGCGTTTGCACGCGCGCTTATCGGTGCGCGCGTGTGCGTTTGTATGCCGGTGTGTGTCTGTGCGTCTTCGTGTGTGCGTGTTTATAGGTGTGCGCGTCTCGCCAAGACACGCGAGACTACGTGCCAGTTTGATTCTTCTCACGAACTCTCAGCGCCCCCCCCGCCCCCCCACCGTTCACAGCATCCGTTACCACGGCAACCCACCACCAGCACAGACACGGAAATAGGCTTGCACCTCATCCAGGTTCACCTTTCGGTAAAGTATTCTCGCGCTACCCCTTCAGGGAGAACTTAGCTCTCTGCCTCATTTCCTACCGGCGGCCCTTTCAAACGTGTCCCCTGTTCCGCTTCTCCGAATATGATTTTATGATAGGTTCCCTTCTCCACGCAATGTCTACAACAACACACAGTTCTAGGTTCAAGGCTTTACATGAGCTCGCTTCTGAAAATAATTCACCCCCCGCCCCCAAAGACACAAAGAAACAGTGAGAGTGTGCTACTTACATTCTTGTTTGAAGGTGAAATATTCGGTCAAATGTCTACATTCGTGGTTTCCTCGCAGTAAAAATAGTGTCTTTGGGTAGAGGATTTTCAGAGACCAAAGGTATAAAACACACTGAGGAGAGAGAATCAGAAAATCATTACCAGACGCTATCAGATACATGACATACACAGACAAACACAGAGCATTTCAGCCGGCCGAACAGACCAGATTGGACGTGTAACATACAAAGTCAGACGGTGTCACGGTGACAGGCTGCCCCTGAGCTCACATCGAAACAATGTGAAAACAGACCTCGGTTTGAACTCCCTCAGATCGAGCCACTGTTTCAATGATGTATGATCATCGAGTACTGAAGCGCCTCTTCCCAGCTGATAACAATTATTCAGACAATTATCAGGATTGGTCAAGTGTGTCTGTTCTGGGCCGAGTCCACTCCTCGGGCCAATGGGCGAGAGGGAGGGTGCTCCGTTGTGGAAATGTAAAGTGTCAGCAGCGGTTGCATCTGATTGGAGGACTCCTCCTCCTTCCTCTTTGGAATCCCAGGCCCCCAGGGAGGGAGGGAGGGAAGGAGGGAGGGAGGGAGGGAGGGAGGGAGGGAGGGAGGGAGGGAGGGAGGGAGGGAGGGAGGGAGGGAGGGAGGGAGGGAGGGAGGGAGGGAGGGAGGGAGGGAGGGAGGGAGGGAGGGAAGGAAGGAAGGAGGGAAGGAAAGAAGGAAGGAAGGAAGGAGGGGAGGGGAGGGGAGGAGAAGGGGATGAGGAGGGAGGGACGAGAGGAGGGAGGGATGAGGAGGGAGGGAGGGACGGGGAAGGAGGAGGAGAGAAGAGGAGACGGAGGAGGACAACGAGGCAGGGAAGGCGGAGAGGAGAGAAGAAAGAGGGGTAGAGAACGGTGAGAAGGACGGAAGGAGGGCGGAGGGGGACAGGGGAGGCCAGGACACGACCGGCGAGGGAGAGGAGTGAGGCGAGGGAGAGGAGTGAGGCGAGGGAGAGGAGTGAGGCGAGGGAGAGGAGTGAGGCGAGGGAGAGGAGTGAGGCGAGGGAGAGGAGTCAGGCGAGGGAGAGGAGTGAGGCGAGGGACAGGAGTGAGGCGAGGGAGAGGAGTGAGGCGAGGGGGGTCAAACGAGGGGACGGCAGATGGAAGGGCACTGGACGACAGGGAAGGAGGGTGACGAGAGGCACTGGGTACTGGTCCCGGCGCACGGGGGGGGGGGCGTAACCAGCACCGTCAGTTCCACGAGCGACCGAAGCGACGGGCGAGCTTTACCTCGATACTGAAGTAGCCCCGGTCCACGTAGTCTCCCAGGAAGAGGTAGCGCGTTGTGGCCGGAGAGCCGCCCACCTCAAACAGCTTCATGAGGTCGAAGAACTGGCCGTGGACGTCCCCGCACACTGGAGGGGAGGGGGGGGGGGGGGGGACAGCACACCCACCGATCAGAAGGACACACTTCACATGGACACGGCAGATGATCCTCAGCACAAGGCCTGAGAGGAGCTCACTGTATCCTACCTTCAGAAAACAGACAAACTGTGTGTGTGTGCGCGCGCGCGTGTGTGTGTGTGTGGGCAAGTCAGTTGCAGTTGTACTGTGAGTGCTAGACCGTAGTTGGGAAGCAGATCATTTAAAGCGAGAGAGAGACAGAGGGAGAGCGAGCGAGAGAGTGGGGGGAGGGAGAGAGCGAGAGGCTCAGAGAGAGTCGTAGAGAGAGAGAGGGAGGGGAGTGCGAGGGGGGGAAGAGAAAAAGTACGGGAGGGAGGGAGGGAGCGTTGCGAGTTTCGACGCCTGTTGCCATGGCGACGTGATTTTTTTATGAGGACGAAATAATGAAATAAACAAGAGCGTTTTCATTTCTCTTGCCCTCGCGCCGTGTTGGCATGGAGATGCTGCCTGGGTGTTTGCCCCCGAAGGTCTCTTCTCCCACCCCCCCCCCCAGGCAGTGGTTGGGGGCGTGGCTGGGGACAAAGCTCATGACCACAGTAGACTCTCTCTCACTGGCTCTGGGGTTTGCAAAAAAAACAACCAAAAAACCTGCCTCACTTCCTCGTTCCCCTCATTTGTACTCTTTCATTCTCCTCTTTCTCCCCCTCCACTTCTCTTCCCCTCCTCCATCCTCCTCTCCCTTCATTCATCTCTCTCTCCCTCCTTTCTATTCCCCCCCCTCTGTCTCTCCCTCCCTCCCTCCCTCCCTCCCTCCCTCTCTCCCCCTCCCTCCCTCCCTCCCTCTCTCTCTCCCCCTCCCTCCCTCCCTCCCTCTCTCCCCCTCCCTCCCTCCCTCCCTCCTTCCCTCTCTCCCCCTCCCTCCCTCCCTCCCTCCCTCTCTCCCCCTCCCTCCCTCCTTCCCTCTCTCCCCCTCCCTCCCTCCCTCCCTCCCTCCTCTCCCCCTCCCTCCCTCCCTCCCTCCCTCCCTCCCTCCCTCCCTCCCTCCCTCCCTCTCTCCCCCTCCCTCCCTCCCTCCCTCCCTCCCTGTCAGCTCCACTGTGGCCTTCGCCCACTTACAGCTCAGAGCAATGTGAGTGGGAGACTTCTTGCGTGATTAAAGCAATCGAACACACACACACACACACACACACACACACACACATACGACTCACACACACACATACGTACACACATGGCTCACGCACACATACCCTGCGCTTCCAAATAAGACGCACGCCCGGACATAAAAACGACACACAAGCCATCACAAACGCACAACGCATAACACCCCAATACGTACCTATACAAACTAACTCACAGACAGACAGATAGACAGACAGACAGACAGACAGACAGACAGACACAAACACGGAGCTCTTTCACGGGCCTGGCCACCGTCAACCTCCATAGAATTCTCAGCTCACCAAAGTCTATGCACTGATACACACATCAGCATCCATATTTCATGTTTGATAAATAAAGCATGTGGACCTCCATTTTCCCCGACACCAGTTCAGGGGGGGGAAAGAGCTCCGTGACTCCAAGTCTTCCAACTGCATCTGCCTCCTTGTCCTTTGAAGAGCCGACTTATCAACCAATTCATCACCGAACCCCGCCCCCCCCCTCCCCCAATCAATCACTGCCAATATACTAATTGGACAGGGAGGAGCCAATCACGAGCGAGATTCACCTTAGCTGACAGGATGCCAGATACAAGGCCCACGTCAGTGTACTTTGGGTTGCCAAGACGACCGACCACTCGGAATGAACACCAATCAAAACCCCTGTGAATGATATAATATATATACATATATATATATATGTATATATGTATATATATACGTGGTTTTGACCATGGGGAAACTGTGGCCCCTGCTCTGAAGCGGGCTGGGTACCCAGGAGGAGATAAAGTGTGCCAGTGTGCCGGTGTGACAGAGCAGATGGATGGGCCTGTCTCCGGATGGGGAGTCCCGGGAGACGGATGACTCTGTGTGGGGGGGGGGGGGAGCGTGCTGGTGAACTGGCCACCTCCCCTGCTGGCTTTGCTGTTCCACGCCGGCTTCCCCCGGTATCGAGGGGGGGGGGGGGGGGATGGGGGGGAAGGTTCATCTCGTAAGTGAGAAAGCCTCGGTGAGATAGCCATTCAGACAAAAGAAAGGGGGCGGGGGGGGGGATTGCAAAGGCAGAATCACTCTGAACGGCACACTCCCTCTTTTCCAACCCGTTTACTCGGTGGATCTGTCTCTCTCTCTGTCTCTTTCTCTCTCTCTTTCTCTCTCTCTCTCTCTCTCTCTCTCTCTCTCTCTCTCTCTCTCTCTCTCTCTCTCTCTCTCTCTCTCTCTCTCTCTCTCTGTCTCTCTCTTTGTCTCTCTCTGTCTCTCTCTGTCTCTCTCTGTCTCGTCATAACCGTGTTGTGGTTCCGTCTGCCCCTCGCTCCTTTGGACGGCCTCCCTCTGCACACCTGGCCTCCCTCACCCTTCTAGAATCCTCCCCTCCTTTCTCCAGGCACCTGTATGTCACAGTGTCTGGACCCAGCTAGGCATGGACCACTGGACATGATGAGAGCGGCCCGCGACGTCGAACGCCAGTGGTGTGGTGATGAACCAGCAAGGCTCTGGATGTGTTCGTGTGTGTATGTGTGTATGTGTGTATGTGTGTGAACAAGGGAGTGAATGAGAGTGTGAGTGAATGAGGGCGTGCGTATTTGTGGGGTAAGGGGGTACATTTACGTAGAGTCTTCTTTGAAATGCCCGTGCAAGCTATGATGAAACCATATTAAGTTGGTCTCACTCACATCTATTATTGATGTTATCAAATATGCAGGAAGCTGGATGCCTGGTAACTGTCATTGCAAATATAATGTAACATGATTGGATGAGTCAATTCCAAGATATATGGTTTCAATATGTTCCTGTTGCACGCTTTGGTACCCTGGAAATGCATTCCTTTTGTCTTTCTCGACAGTTTTTTCGTATTGAAAATGTTTTATCGCTTAGATGCAGACAGAATACATTACAAAATGCATGCTTTTACCCGGCTAAGCTTACAGTTGCAATTCAAATTCAGCTTTTGTCAGACGGCGTTAGCGTTGTCATGCTAACGCGCCGGCCTTTCATTCTGTGCAGCTTTTGTCACTTGATAACACAATGGAGTTCGACTGTTTCAAAATGCCGCGCAGTGTGTGTATGATGTGCGGGCTTCTCAATAACGAAATGATAAGTGTCTGGAGTCGAGTGTACTACAGAGTCCGGGGGACCTTCCCGGAGTCTGTCAACAGACGCACGCACACACCCGGGCGCACGCAGCGGCGTCCGCGCGCCCGCGTTCGCACGCCTCGCCCCGGAAACCGGATGCAAATTTCACACCCGCTCAGTGCTCCTCCCGTTATTGTGCTCTCTCGCACAGCCCTCTCTCTCTCTCCCGCTCTCTGCCTCTCTCCCGCCTGAACCTCCTCTATTTCTATGATTGCGTTTCTACATGCCGTTTTTCACACGAGAGGGACGCACCCTTCCGAAGATGGCATCTCGCCTTGTCGTTCGTGGGTGCACTAGGACCTAGGGGGTGGCCGGCCCGGAGAAGTGGTGGCCTAACAGGGCGACATTTGACTGCACTCGTGTGACAGCGATACAGGGTCCCACTTGGGTCCCGCTCCCTCGACCGGACCGAAGAGGTATCAACCATCTGGATCTGGATCACTCGAATGAGTCATCGTCCGACGCCACTGGTCTTCTTACATTCGCCCCCACACGGAAAGAGCTACGTTTCCAGCAACTTAAGTGTGCTGAATCTGGCTGCACCAGCCCCAACTGATTTCCACAGAAGCTTCCGGCGACAGTTTAGTGCCAGGTTGTTGTTCATCAGAGTCCCTCGGTGGCGTTTGCCAGCCAAGAGCTTTGTGGATCACAGTGACGGCCCAGCCTCGTCCCAGGGGAGCCTCCTCTAACCCGTCGACGGGAATGCGACTACAGCTCTTTCCCGTCAAAAAAGCCGGATTCATCCGGTTCTCACGAGGGCCGCAATCGACGGGAACGCGACGTGACGACTGATGACACTTCAAAGTGACAGCGGACTGCTGGTGGTGGGAATCTGCATATTTTTGAGAGGCAGTCCTTCCCTGTCTGAAGTCTTCCTCGCTTGAAAGCCAGTCAGGTGCTTTGGAGTTTATTTTGGAACGAGAGGTCACCCAGTCCTTCCAGTCGCTGTGCTCCTGTCCCTCTTTTCATCTGTCAGATGGAAACAAGCTCTCTTTCGTTCTCTCGTGCCTTCTCTCTTTGTCCCGCGCTCTCATGCAAGCACGCAAACCAAACTTTGTTGGTGCGCAACTTGCTTGCATCTACGCCAATGGGAATCAGAGCCCCTCAGTTTGATGTGCAGACACATGTTTGTTCGTTTGTTAGGGTGGCTGAGCGGTTATGGAATCGGGCTAGTAATCTCAAGGTTGCCAGTTCGATTCCCGGCCGTGCAAAATGATGTTGTGTCCTTGGGCAAGACACTTCACCCTACTTGCCTCGGGGGGAATGTCCCTGTACTTACTGTAAGTCGCTCTGGATAAGAGCGTCTACTAAATATAAATGTAGTTTGACTTTTCTGGGAATGCACGAGCCAGATAGAATCCTCCCTCAATCCGAAACGCCCTTCCGCCTTCCTGATTCGTTTTTTCCCCCCGTTGCGGCCCACAGAACGTTCTTCGACGTCGCCGCGAAACGCAGTTCGACACGAGAGAGAAAAAAAAAAACACAAACGCCAACAAAGTCCCACTCACCCCCCCCCCTCACCTGTGACGGGTGCTTCGATGTCCAGCATGGTCTTCTCCTGGCGCAGGATGGCGGCGCCCTCGTTGACGATGCGCTGGGCCACCGCCTCCTCCACTCGGCCCTCCTTGGTCAGGTGGGCCTTGAGCAGGTCCACCCGGGGCTTCCCCTCGCAGTCGAACACTTCCTTCATGGTGAGACGGTGACTCAGGGGGAAGGGCACGGCTGGGGGCACAACACAGAACAATAAAGACATGGTCAGACTTCAGCCAAGCCGAAAGGCATCCACACGGGGGCGGACGAGACACTCGCCGGGCCAAACCATCCCCTAAAACAGGGGTTCTCAAACCTTTTTGGGGGGCCAGGGTTCCCTTACAGGGTTGAACATTTTCCAAGGAACCCCCCCCCCCATAATCGCAACACCCATTCAGCATACCCTTTGTGCTCTTAACCGGACACAATATGCTTGTTTTATTGGTGCACATGGTCCCCATCTGTAGATTATAATATGGGAGGGAGTCAGGTGGCTGAGCGGTGAGGGAATCGGGCTAATAATCAGAAGTTTGCCAGTTCGATTCCTGGCTGTGCCAAATGACGTTGTGTCCTTAGGCAAGGCACTTCAACCTACTTTCCTCGGGGGGAATGTCCCTGTACTTACTGTAAGTTGCTCTGGATAAGAGCGTGTGCTAAATGTAACATATTTGTTTTTACTTTTAGGCTTTGTTATTACTTTTTCATGATACAGCACAATTTTCCAACGTTATAGTTTATGGCAAATTATTTTGCGGACCCCTTGGCTCTGGTTCGCGGACCCCACTTTGAGAACCACTGCCCCAGAACGCTAGACGCCGGAATCATCTCGCCTCTTGTCTACAACTGACAAGGGGTCTAATCGCACGGTGACGCAGGTGTCATCATCTGCCTTGTTACCGTCACCTGCCTTCCGAACGCCTTGTCGTTCAATGGCGCCCGAGGGAAGTACTTATCCTGAGGAGTGAGATGAACCCATTCAACTAAAACACTCTACTAACAAGCCACAATCGTCACGGCGGAGCGAACTGAGCGTGTATGCGAATCACGACGTCACCGGTGCTGTTTACGTCACACTCCTCGGTATCACCCTCTTATTTGACCTCTCCGCAGCTTATCTTGGAGTCTTTGAAACACAAATACGTTCCTCCCCCTCCTCTCCTGAACACCGCGTCGGTTAGCTCCGCCAACAGCAGATGCTAGCGATCGGAAGGGGCGGTATTGACGCCGACAAGTGAACTGAAGCCATTTGAACTTGGTGACAGGGGCACGTGCCAGACCGTTGCGTTGTCACTGTGCATTCAACACTGCAAGCGAACCCTGCCATTTTACACATCTGAAGAGACGATGAAGAGTTTGTTTTCCTAAAGAAATCCACTGCTAAACAGGAATAATTATGTTTGGGATAATTTTGCTGTAAACAGCGAGGGTGAGGTCTGCTGCTGGTCTAAAATGTATCCTCCCAAAACAAAACATGCCCTACTTTAATTATGTATGCTTCCGGAGTATTTTATAATTCATTCATGGTTGTAAATTGACAATGTGTTGTGTGGAATAAAGAGGCCGACTGATCATTTACCAGATAGAATAAACTAGAAAAAACAACAACCGAGGCTTGTATTTGCAGCTGCCACGGATACAGTAAGCAAGGCAAAACATACCCACTTATTGACGACCACAATGACACCGCACCGCAAATCATTTCCCTCAAATGAATAAACGGCTAATCCGTGCATTGTATCCCTGCAGTGTCATTTGGTGACTGGACATGTGAAGCCAAGAACTCGATGTGACAAAGAGGGAAAAGCGACACAGCCGCTTGATGGAAGCACTCGGCTAGGTTGTTACGCTAATGAAAGCCCGGCCGGCAAGCCTGCTACCTATCCACTCCACCTCCTCCAGCATCATCCAGTCCGACCACACATCATTGCTCTGGGAGCAACCAAGGTAATTCAGCTGCTCCGGTGCCGATCTCTGTGCATTCGTCGATGACGATTCCCACTGGCCACTGCCAACTCAAACCCAAACCAATTCCAACATGATCTGTTAATCCTGAGCCTAGATATGTGTGTGGGTTCGCCTCCTTTCCAGAAGGTTCTCACGTGTCCTCGCATTCCGCCTGTGGCAGGAGAGGCCACGTCTGCTCGCACGACGATGGAGGGCTTTCCCAATCCCAGTGACACGCCGACCCAATCAATCTGTAGAGCTTCATCTGTCCGGCCCTGCCTGAGCGCCGAATCCATAGGTCGCCGGAAGCTTCTGTGGAAATCAGTTGGGGCTGGTGCAGCCGGATTCAGCACACAGTATTGTGGGTTATCTCCATCTCACTCACTCAACCAGGCACACACACACTCACTCACTCACACTCCCTCCCTCACCCACTCAATCTACACACTCACTCACTCTAAACACCCACACTCACTCCCTCACACACACCCACACTCTCACACACTCACAACACCCACACTCACTCCCTCACACACACACAGACACACACACACACTCACTCACTCACAACACCCACACTCACTCCCTCACACACACACACACACACACACACACAAACACTCTCACTTCCATCAGCAGAGGCGGCGCGGCCGTGTGCGCGAGGCGGAGACCAGCAGCACCGTGGCAGGGTGTATGGGGAGCACGGCTGTGGGGAGACGGAGGAGATGAGATCTCAGCGCTGGGGCTCAACATGATCAACACGCTGCTAAATAATGGATGCTTGACTAGAGGGGGGGGGGGGGGGGGGATGGGGGGGAGGGGAGGGAGAAAAAATCTCCAGTCCCTGCTGCTAGGATAATGAGCCCGGCCTTGGCAGGAGATTTGAAGTGGGGTAAAGACATCCCTTCAATTCGGCGGCGCGTGTGTTTGTGTGCGCGTGTTTTCCCGTCTGTGGCCGTTTGTTTAAACGGTCTGTGTCTAATGGTCGTGTCTGACCGAGTGTGTCTAGCGGCTTAACGTGTGCGCCTGCGCCAGCGACGTGTAATTAATCGCCAGGGCGAAAGCGCCTTGAGTTGTTGTCAAGGAACAAGCTGTAACTGTTCGGCGCGAGGCTCCTCGGCGCTTCCGCTCGAAAGCTGGACGCGACCGGTTCGCTCCTCGCCGGAACGGGGGAGGGGGACGAGTCGGGCCGCGTGCGACGAGACCGTTCCTGTGACTCAGCGCGAGCGTCCGGGCCGGCAGACGTCACCGCGCGGTCTCTCTCTCGCTGGGACGGACGCCAAGTGGCGGCGTTTGCGTGAACTCACAAAGTAGTCAGGGACCATCGGGCTTATACGGAATTCATACTGTGGAAGGCCGCGTGGCTTTGATAGTGCTGTGTGCGCGCCGCCCGTGTGTGCGCGCGCTGCATGGATGTGCGCTGTCAAAATAATGATTCACAGTAACACATTTCAGACCCCTGGGGAATGTTATAGGTAGGAGCGTATCAGGCATCTGAGGTTTTGGTTGGCAGCGGCACGGAGTGGGGGACTGTATAGACAGAAGCAGAGGGGGGGGGGGGGAGAGAGAGAGAGAGAGAGAGAGAGAGAGAGAGAGAGAGAGAGAGAGAGAGAGAGAGAGAGAGAGAGAGAGAGAGAGAGAGAGAGAGAGAGAGAGAGAGAGAGAGAGAGAGAGAGAGAGAGAGAGAGAGAGAGAGAGAGAGAAGGAAGAAAGGGAGAGAGAGAGAGAGAGAGAGAGAGAGAGAGAGAGAGAGAGAGAGAGAGAGAGAGAGAGAGAGAGAGAGAGAGAGAGAGAGAAAGAAAGAAAGAAAGGAAGAAAGGGGGGAGAGAGAGAGAGAGAGAGAAAGGGGGGAGAGAGAAACACAGAGAGAGAGACACACACAGAGAGAGAAAGAAAGAAAGAGAGAAAGAGAGAGAGAACGGAGGGGGATGGGGGACAGCTAGATGAAAGATGGGTGTGGAAGAAAAACGGATTTCCGAGATGAAAGACGTGGACGAGGGTGAAGGGTGATCCAAAAGCGCAAGAAGATGGAGAAAGCAATACAAAGAGAGAGAGAGAGAGAGAGAGAGAGAGAGAGAGAGAGAGAGAGAGAGAGAGAGGTAATGAGAGGGGAGAGAGAAGAGACAGAAAGTAGAAGAGAGAAAACCGAGAGAAAGTGAACAGAGAAGAGAGAGAGAGAGATGGAGAAAGAGAGGGATGGGGAGAGATGGAGAGATGGGAGAGAGAGAGAGAGAGATGGGAGACAGCTTACTTCACTGGGCACCCAGGCAGAGTTGAACCGTGGTGCATGTTGCCGGGCAACAGCAGCTGACTATTGGAGGACAGCCAGTGCATGAGAGGAATATTGCGATTTGCATGGGAGTCTGACAAGGAAGCAACACCATACACACATTCAGTGTTGGCTCCGGTTAAAACGCTCTCACATTCAGGCAGAAAGGGTGAGAAATGGACCAAAATGACAAAGAACGAATCAACCAACCATTAGATATCACTTACAGCGACACAGACTTTTCAGCTCTTGTTGTAGGCAAGTTTATTGTTTCTAAACTGTCCGTCCTTTTGTATTGTAATGGGCAGTATATTCTGTGATTATACTGTATCGTTACCGACAGTAGGTAAAGTAAATCCTTCAGGAAGGTAACAGATGGCGGGCCAAACGTGTCGCTTGTCCTCCACTATTCCTGAACGCGTTCTCTGGATCATTCCGAGCCCAAGGAGACCGGATGCACTGTATCCAAATATGACCAGTGTTCTGTGCTCACGCTCCGCCAGCATACAGGCCACCTCTCATTGTCTGTCCATCTCTTCAGTTGTTAGTCAAACGGAGAGATAGATGCCCTGATTAGCGGTTGCAGAGTGACAGAGGGAGATAGCGGGTGAGTTGCTCGGCTGAACCAACCGCTGGTCCCCTTTGACTAAAACTGTCCGGCAGCAATGACAGTGATATACATTCGCTCTGGGCATCCGTCGCGCCGGGTAGCCTCGACAACCTGTCTGACAGTCTGTTTGTCTGTCCGTTTGGTGCCATGTCCCTACAACGTACCTTCCGGAACACCGCTAACGTCACCGCTGGCAACCGTGACAGGGTCGGGAAACCTGTCAGTCAGTTCTCTGGGTGAGTCAAGGTGTCAAGTGTGGCTGTCACCTGTCGTTCACCTGCAACCTGCCTTCCGGCACTTTCCAGGCCTGCTCTGGTGGAGCCCATTACTGTCCTCACCCGGGGCAGGGAATAACAGGTCATCGACAGGTTTTGGGGCCAGTTTATGTAGAATGTGCTGTGATTATAAAATAATTTGCTACTACCTTTAGGTCATCTTTACAAAACAATATTCTTCAGGCCTCAAATGTTAGAGAAATTGATACAGAACTAAAATGGTGCCACTTGTACTGTGCCACGAATTGGTTCAAGTTCGAATTATATACATTCGTCGACATTTGCCAGGCAATCAAAGTAGGTTTTTTCATGAGTATGTATGATACTGGGGTCTTCTTCGCTGTACATGGTAGAGCCATAATCACCCATTGACAAACTCTTGGCGTTGGTCTGGTTGTTTTTACTCACTGTCAGCGACAGCCTCTTGGGAGCTGTTGGTGCGAGAGCAGGGCGAGTTCTCCTTTGAGACAGAGTCCTCTGAGGCTGGTGCTGGAGACAACATGCTTGACACAGAGTTCACGTCAACGCTAATGGCTTCACCAACAGTCTAATGAGGATGCAGGGCAATGCTGTTGGCTGTGTACTTCTTGGGCGGTGCACGGTCATGCATGTGATATGCGATAACCAGGCAGGCCAATCTGGGCGACTCGCGCTCGTTATAGACGTGTGGTGGTGTCATCCGACAGGAGAATTCAACCGTTTCAACAACAAAGCAAAAAACGCCTCGCTAACGTAGAAGCTATTGTGAGCAGATGTTTAGACTGCAGCATGTTCTGCCTCAAAGCCACCCAAGCAACAACAAATAATGTAGGCCTACTTTAAGTATGCGGAAATACAAACACACTTTTATGTACAGTATATCGATACTGTCAATGAGTATGTGAATGTACAAAATCTGTGCACTTTAAGTTGGTACACTTGAAGTAGGAAAAAGAACAACAAACATGTATTGAGCTCTCATTCAATACAGTCAATTGCGAGTCTACTCTTTCTCTGCTAGAGCAGGGTCATTCTGTGCGAGAGTCTACGAAAAGACGTGGAGGGAAAAAAGTATATTGAGTCATACAAGGCTTTTGCGAGAGAAACGGCATGTAACCAAAGCTGTGCGCCGTGAAAGTGATCCTTCTGCCAAACAATCAAAGACCACAGAGACTCAGACTAACTAGGGGGGCACAATGTTGCATGCCACTGTTGCCAAAAGGTTTTTGACTCTGAATACTGTTTGCCTGCACAGTGTACCCCGTGTGTGTCGCTTTCACATTGTCGCGCTGTGTCACTACTGTGGCCACACTCATTCGTGTTTGTTACAAGTGTGAGTCACTAGGTCATAAGCCCCTTGTGAGACGATTGTAAACATGAACATGCATTAAGAAGACTCCATAAGAGTTCGTCCTATTCGTGAAGGATGGGGTTAGGGCTCGGGTTAGTGTTATCATGAGACGAGATAAGAGTTAGTTCATAAGTAATATGGCCCTTATCGACATTAATATGGGTTAACAAGACTTACTAAATGACTAAGGCTTTACCTGGGTCGAAAGTGTGGTCATGTGCCGTGTTCATTTTGTTTGTCTCAAACGTTTTAAGATCAGGTCACAGACCATAGCTGTTTGGACCCGATGTTTCTCTCGGGCAAAGCATGAACGTGCGAGCCCTAAACTGTGTCCATCCTCCCCAGAAACTGGCCGTGTGGCAGCTTGCGGCCCCGGAAGCAGCCCATGCATGAAAAGCCAATATGCTTAAGATTCGGAAGGGAGCGAGAGCCAGGGAGGAAGTATCGGCGCGTTTGCTGGTAGGTGAACGGGGCCGAGCCAGGACGAGAATGAGTGGCACTCAGCCATCGTGACCCGTACAAAAACCACAAAGCCAAACTCGGCCTGATCAGGAATCGGGCTCATTCGTCCAGCCTGAGGTAACGGAAGCTGTGGGTTTTCGACGAAGCGACCAAACTCTATGATATGGGCTTCGAATGGCTCCGTCTGTGTCTCCTGACTGATTGGCCGTTCCACGGTTTGAGATTGTACCTACTGGTGCGACCGCTGTGTTTTAACCCCACGTGAACCGTGTCTGAATGCTGCTGGCCCGAACCCAGATCTACTCCCAAGCCCCAGGCCGTGCGTGTGTGTGCGTGTGAAGGGCCCGTCTCTATACTCCAGAAGCTGCCATTCGGTTGTGTCACGTGCAAGCGTGTTATCATGATGATCCCCCCCCCGCTCCCCCCCCTGCCCCCCCCTCTCCCCCTTGTCACTTCTCGTGCTCTCTGCATCTTCTAATGTTCCCGACCCTTACTCCTCTCTTCGCAGTGCCTCTCACGCAGCCTCTCCATGCTTCCAATCCTTCGGCATTCTCCATTCTGGGTCTGGCCCTGCCTCTGTTGTAGAATCCCATCGTCAATTCTTAATTCCATTCCTTTCTCCTCCTTTTTGCACCCATACTTGCTCTCTCTCTCTCTTTCTGTCCCCCCTCCACCTCCTCTCCAATGTATGCCCCCGAGACCCCATCACCCCCCTCCCCTCTCATCGGCAGACCTTGGGGAAGTTTCATTATGTAACAGGCCCGTGTGCAGTATAACACTGCCGCAAACCCATGCTTGAATAATTCACCCACACTGCTAAATAAAGCCTGTGAGTACATATCATGCATGCAGATACCCAGTGCCCTGCTCGCCCCCTCTCTCTCTCTCTCTCTCTCTCTCTCTCTCTCTCTCTCTCTCTTTCTCTCCCTCTCTCTCTCTCTCTCTCCCTCTCTCTCTCTGAGGGTTATCGCAGCATCAACATCAACAACCATCCTACCCCCCACCTCCACCTCCACCCCCCCTCCCGCCTCCCACACACACACCCACATCTCCAGGGGGGCTGGCCTCCACCAATGAGCAACTGTGACACTGATGTCACTACAACACATGTACACACACACACACGCACACACAAACACAAGCACATGCATGATAAACAATGGCCATAAGACAACAGGGCCAAGCGAAACACGCCAACCAGCGCGTCTTCCAAGTCTTTCATTAGGAGCGAGCAGACCATAATAGTCCTGTTTCAGCAGGTTCATAATCTAGTTCACGACACCAAAAAAATCCCAGCGTCCCAAATCTGAACCTAAACATTCATCCCATGCTAAAAGTAGTCCCCCCCCCTCAACCCCCCCCCCCCCTTCCCCCCCACAAACACCGTCTAAAAACAGCCGGCGGTGGTTGGGTGCGTCAAACGGAGCACGGTGAGCGGCTGATGTAAGTAGGTCTCCATCGATCACCCTCTGACACTGGGCTTACAGCTCGGCAAACATCGGCAGAGGAGAGCGCCGTTCAGCACCGCGCAGGGGACGGGCGATTCCTCCCAAGGAAATCTAATATGCCGAGGGAGGGGGGGGGGGTTTGGGGGGGTTTTGGGGGGGCTTCTCTTAAACCGTTACGCCCCAGCCATCCGGGAGGAAGCCCCCGTGTGCTGACCGACTGCCTAAATCCAGCGGTGCTATTTACGGACGGGTCGGCGTCATTCACGAAGGGGTCGGCCGCCACGCGGTGGTCTCGTCCTGAGGAGACGTTCCGTCGGCGAGGGTATCTGCTCATGGACGACGACGACAACAACCGAAAGAGGGCATTCAATGCGCTGGGAACGGCGGGGAGATAGAGCGAGCGCTAACACAGATAATGTCCTAGAATCACACTTAGGAATGTAGGACACTCGGTGGCTGTGTGTGTGTGGGGGGGAGGGGGGGTGGCGGGGTGGCGGCGGTGGTGGTGGTGGGGGGGGGGGGGGTAGTTCCCCAGAGAGGTCCAGGCAGGAGAAAGAGGCCAACTGGGCAGAGGCTCTGCCTCCTCTCCTGGACCGAAAGCCTTGGCGTGCCCTCCGGTCAAAGACAGCCATCCCGGGTCTGGATGACTGACATCGATATTCCTCCCCATCCCTCCCCCTAACCCCCTAACCCCACCCCAGATCACTGGCTCTCAACAGGTTGATGCAGCGACCAACCCACCCAGGGCGGGGGCGAGAATCGAACCAGGCGTGTCATCCTCCTCTGGGTCCGTGTTTGCCGTCACGTGCTGGGGACAAACGGCTCGCGCCGTCCCATCCTGGGGGAGAGATCCTACTTCCATACGTCTTCTCACGTGTCTAGATCGCGTCGATGGGCCTCGACATCAGCGCGTGTCCCGTCCGAGTCTGTTTGCGTTTTGGAGTCATCGAGAGAGCGACAACAGAAATGGCTGATTAACAAATCCACGTCATGGGAGAAAGGCTGAGGATGACATAAGGATGATTCACTTGGGAGGCACTGCTGTTGCGGGCCGTGGGGGGAAAATCTGTTTAACGGGGACAAGACTCCCATTTCCGCTCGCAACTTCACAGGAAATTTGATGCGCGGTTATTTATTCATGTGTCTTTGTGCACAATACAATTCCTAAATTATACATAAAGTCCAGCTATATTTAATTCCTGCTTCCTTGCAAGATTGATAGGGGAAAAAAAAAGGTTTAGGCAGTGGGGAAGTGCTTTTCTCTGGCGATGAGGTCGACCCTGTCAACACTTTCATGACATGATGACAGACTGACTCTAAGGAACAGGGGTGTCCCGGCAACCGAGACAATGTCCCAACGACAGCATTTGAATCCATTGTGGAAAGCCATGCTGAAAATGTCATCGAAGTACACTCTGCGCGAGGACACATCTTTCACGTGGACTGCACGGCAATGGTTCCCATCCAACTTTCCCTTTCTTCAAACGAACAAGCCATCCTTCCCCGTCTCCATAACGACCGTGAACAGAAACGGCTCAGACGCTAAAGGCCCACCAAGAGAACGCCGACGGTGACGCCGACGATGACAAGTAGGCCCAGTGGTGACCCGATCACAAAGGAACCGCCGTCATTAAGCGTGAGACAGGCTCATAAGCACCCTCCGCCGATCTCTTCCTTCTCGCCGCTCGACCCGTTAGGTGGTTCTCAACCCTGCCCCCAGGGACCCCCTGTCCGGCTTGTTCTAGATGTTTCCCTGCTCCAACACACCTGATTCAAATGCATGTTCGTTACCAGGCTTCTACCGAGCTAGATAACGACCCTTTTATTGGAATCAGGTGTGTTGGAGCAGGGAAACATCTCAAACATGCAGGACAGGGGGTCCCTGAGGAGCAGGGTTGAGAACCACTGCGTTAGGGCATAGCGGCACAATGTCACCGCAGTACTGAATGGTTTCCAGGTGGTTCCGACACCCGACACACGCAGGAGTGTGCCAGGGCAGACGGTGAAGGCATGACACGGCGGCATCAGCAGGAAGGTGTGAATGTATTTGTGCGTCGTCATGGCACCTTGAGAGCTCCGTTACGGGCCAGTGCGCTCCGGACACAAGTCGAGGGATTAACACAGGCCAACTCACCTGTTGCATTGCTCGTCATTTTCTTGTGTTGAATCTGTGTGCCGTGCGCAAAGTCGCACACTTGATCCGGTCCCTCTGGCCTGTCACTCTGAAGTGGATACTCATTTATGGGAGTAGGCACACAGTATTAAACAATTATTGTGATAAACAAAGTGATTGTGACATTAAAGGCTTAGAGAACCCTCTCATTCGACAAATTGAAAATGGTTGATTTTGCCATTTTGGGTCAACTCTTTCCTAATGAATGTAATGAACAAAATGCACATTTTAGGCCATATTTAGGCTGCTATATTACAGTCTTGGCTTTAAAAGATCGACTAAACCTCTGTGTCACTCAGGATGCTCTGGGATAAGTCACACCAACAAATCCGTTGATGTTATGTGTCAACAGCAGGTCGGAGCAAGAATAGTACTAGAAAAAAAGTATATTCACACCTAAAAGGCTGAGGGTACCACGTTTTTAAAGCAGACTACCAATTGCTGTTCAATGTAGAATTCGACATGTGCGACTCCAAAGACAGTGATTTATCCCTACAGCTCTATTGAGTTTAATGTACTGGTTGACATGATTACGCGTGCGGTGAGCCACAACCTGATACGGGCTTTACAGTTGAACGCTACGATCGATATTGTAAATAGATTTTGTTCAATTTAATAGTGTTCATAGGCCCCGTTCCTACATATAGTCTGAAGATTATAAACGTATAGGCATGCGTCATATCTCAATCAGGCGCCACAGAGGAATGTTGGTGAATTTATCTATTCTCAAATTGAACTGAAAGTAAAAACCAATGACTCAACTAATATTGACTTAACCTACTCACCAACAGTCAAAACTGCCACATCAATTGCCAACGTAGATCGCTTCCACCCCCCTCCCCCATTATGAAGATACACGTATTCACAAGCGCCCTCTATCTCGGTGCCAGCGAAATCCTGCTGCATCACTGCTTCAACCGCAAAGACCAACACGGCAACTATGCCTTATCTACCGCCTGCTGCCTGTCCAGGATGAAAGTCAATCAAATGGTCACGAAGACTTAAACATGGCTGAGAAAATAATTTCCCCATACCCCATTCTGGACCACCACACTACCTTTCAATGTTTATCAACATCACAGCTTCATTGCAAAAAATACAATTATTTATATATTTCTAATAACCCACATCACAAACATCCATATGAGAAGACATACGCAATACAACCCAACCGATAGGCCTTATTCGCAATCGCAATTGATACAATAGGTTAAACATTAGTCGCACATCCACAGCCTTGTAATAAAACCAAATAGGATTAACTCACATTTTACTACCCGGTCGGTGGCGTTTAAGACCATGTCAACGTTAGACATCTTCATGGGCAGTGACTGTCTCGAGGCAAACGCGTTTGTATCCCTTCTTGCAGAAGTGACTCTTTATTCTCGACGTGTTTTCGCGGTTGCGAGATGCGGTTGGTGCAGTGGCATCACTTGGATGCGTCCCTGTATCACTGCCTGAGCTGGGGATGACTGCTATACCCTGTATGGGTGGATGCTGCTGTGCTGTGCTAAGCTGTCGTGTGGGGGAGGATGGAGAGCACGGAATGGGAGGGGGCGGAGAAAAAGAAAAAAAGAGAGAGAGAGAGAGAGAGAGAGAGAGAGAGAGAGAGAGAGAGAGAGAGAGAGAGAGAGAGAGAGAGAGAGAGAGAGAGAGGGAGGGAGGGAGAGAGAGAGAGAGAGAGAGAGAGAGAGGGAGAGAGAGAGAGAGAGAGAGGATCTTCTCAGGAGATCCTCACTGCGCGCTGCACCACCCCGACATGGCGATGAAGGGAACTCCCACGCAAATTGTTCACGGGGCTGCCTGATGCTGCCATCAGGTGGAGGCAAAGCCGGGGTTTCCCAGTTACACGCGCGCGCTATGTTTTGGTATTCTGTCCGTGAGACGGGATGGGGTGGGCATGCCTGTTCAATTGTCTTGGTGAGGAATAAGGGCTGAATGCATCAATTGAAGCTTGTGGGTCCGAAAGCAACGTCGTGAACGTCACAACGAAGAAGAAATTGTACACCTACAGCTTAACCTTATTAGCACTCGGTAAATGTTATTATGATAATATATGGACAACGTATAGGCCAGATATATTGTAGGCAATAGCGCTAAATCTAACGGATCTAACGGCTGTATGTCGACTAATGGCGTAACATCACGAAAATATAAGAGTGGGTAGCCTAGCTAGGCTAATGTGAATCCCATTATAATCGAATAATTAGCCTGAATCCGCTATTTTGTGGTCATGAATGAATGCAAAGTCTTAACTGACAAACAAACTGCCTTGAAAATAATTTCCTCATAAACGTCATATTGCAGTCTAATGATGCTGTGACCCAATTGTCCATTAGGTTTATATTTGACATTGACTGACAGCAATATAATTAGATATTAAGTATAATCACTTATAAAGGCTGCACACATTTTTATTTCTATTTTATACCATGAGCATCATTTCAATTACATTTACGTTTCAAAGCAGTGCTGTGCTAGGAATGTTGAATCATGGGCTCCTTGATCACCCAGTTTTTATGTAGATAATTTAGTACAAGTCCCCTTTATGATGGCCCTTTATTCTTATTTCATTTAACCTACTTATCATTTCTGAACTCTTAATTGAGCATATATACATATTTTGATCTGGTTTGTGACATGGTGATATGTTTTTTTTGTGTTTCTCTGTGGCTGTCTTGTCTTCTTGTCTGGACTGGAGCTGTTAAAAGGCCTCTTTGGGCCAATAAATACTGGCCTTGATTAATGGGACATTCATGATGTTTCAAATTTGTAGGCCAACTGTCCACCTGGTTGATGCTGCCACTGAACCGAGACCCGCAACACATCGACGTTTCGAAATATGATGACGTAATGGGGAAGTAATATGGGCACGTGAGCATCAGAACTGGACCACGGAGCAATGCTAGAAGGGGGCCTGGTCTGATGAATCACCTTTTCTTTTACATCGTGAGGGCGGCCGGGTGCGTGTGCGTCGCTGGGAACACATGGCACCAGGATGCACTATGGGCGCCGAAAATGGCTGCCGAGGTGGGCTCTCCTGCCAAAGTAAATTCCTTGTCTGTGCAAACTTTCATGGCGAATAAACACCAATTCTGATTCTGATTCTGACAGAAGGCAACCTGGCATTGAATGCTTAGTAAAATGACAGTAAAATGCTTAGGGCAACGTTCTGGTGGGAAACCTTGAGTCTTGCCATTCATGTGGATGTTCCTTTGACTTGTACCACTTGCCTATGTCCATGTACACCCTTTCATAGAAACGGGATTCCCTGATGGCAGTGGCGTCTTTCAGCAGGTTCATGCGCCCTGCAACAAAGCAAAACATTGTCAGGAATGGTTTGAGGAACACAACGAGGTCAAGGTGTTGACTTAGCCTCCAAATTCCCCTGATTTGAATCCAATCAAACACATGTGGGATGTCCTGGACAAACAAGTACAAACCATGGAGGCCCCACTTCGCAAACCAACATTAAATTTAGTCATTTAGCAGACGCTCTTATCCAGAGCGACTTACAGTAAGTACAGGGACATTCCCCCAAGGCAAGTAGGGTGAAGTGCCCAAGGACACAACGCCATTTTGCACGGACAGGATTCGATCCGGCAACCTTCTGATTACTAGCCCGATTCCCTAACCGCTCAGCCACCTGACTCCCTGAACTTACAAGATTAAAAGGATCGGCTCGTATAGACTTGTTGCCGGATACAACGGCACACCTTCAGAGGTAGCATCCATGCCTGTTTTGGCAGCAAAAGAGGGACCTGCAAATGATTAGGCAGCCTGGTCATAATGTTAGGGCTGATCGGTTAAATGCTTTCCAAAATATGCGTCATGTAAGAGGAACCTATACCAAAAATCACAATCTTTTAAATGTATTAAGGGCATTGTTTTCAAAGGTGAGTGAAAGTTCCAACGTAGCATTTTAAAATGTCGAAAGATTGTGCAACACATCTCAAATCTTTGATTAACACCAACCAGAGATATCAGTGATTTTTTTGTGTGTGCGTGATTTCCTCTACAAACGTGCCATACCGGACATGGTCTCGTCTGTCTCACTTTTTCATTGGTTGCATCACTGCTTTGCCGAGAAGTGATGCGGTGCCCCTTCAACGCAGGAGCCAGAGGAAGTAACCCGGTTTGACGCTCGGTGTATTTCAGTTTCGCCCTGACATCAAGTTGCTACGCAGTCATCAGCTACATTCTATCCAGTTAGCTACGATTTACGAGTTGTTATATACATAGTAAGGTCATTCTAACTCAGGGTTACATTCGTGTCGACGGATTGTATCAGTCGTTGCGCATATTCGTTAACGTTAGTTCCTACATTGACAGAAGCACAACAATGGCCCTGAAAAGAATTCACAAGGTAAGGAAGTACTAGCGTTAGCTAGCTAGCTAGCTGGCCGATAAATCGCGGCTGTGTTGGCCTTGCCGCCGATGATGCACGGAGTAGGCATCAAGCTATCATTAAGTAGCTAGCATGCAATATATCCGACCGAATAGCAAATCGTAAATAGTGCTTAGCGGAAATGTAGCCAATACCAGAAAAACACAGCCGTCCTTTCATGGCCAAACGTGAACTACCACTACTAGCTAACATGTGATCGAGTTAGCAAATGTCAACCCGACTAGCCGTCAAACCTAACGAATGTTGTCTTGGTTAGTTAGCAGTTACCGACGACGACACGACCTGGCCATGATTAGCCAGCAGTTGACGGTATCGTTAGGCTACCTAGCCAACTTGTTTGCGAGCAAGGGAGGGGGTAGTGTTATTTTGCTAGCTAACAAGCTAATGAATGCCCTAGCACTAGTCTTGAGTCCTGCCAGGTACGCTCGCTAACTAACATAGCGTTAGCTAGATAACTCGTCGAAATTCCGACGACAATGGTTAGAACTATTTACCAGTAGTAACGTTAGATTCACAGTCTTAGGCATCTTAAAATTGAAATGCGAGAGTACTAATTATGTTAGTTAGTAGTAGGGTGGCTAGTTAAGCATTAAACAAAAACGTCGCTGGGCTTACGATTAGTAATGATGATATAATCGGAGAGCTATCATTGTCATAAATTAACGTCGCTCTTAAACAAGCTCCAGAATCCTTTCTTGCCAGGCTAATTCATTGTTACCTGGTTATCTAGTTTAACTTGCCTAGACAATTAGCTAGCGTCTACAACGAACATTCTATAAGGGAGTTGTTAGTAACAACATACATATCTAACCTATGTAATATAATGATACTATATAGTTTGTAAAGTGAATGAAAGTGTGCTTACGGCATTATCTGTGTACGTCTTCAGGAATTAAATGATTTGGCTCGTGACCCACCTGCTCAGTGCTCTGCTGGACCTGTGGGAGATGATAGTAAGTCACTTCAAGTCTACTATCTGTTATTACAATTGGTGGTTACCATATCATCCCGTTTGTGTAGTCTATAGTAGGCCTACATAAATTGAATTACAATCCAAAAGAACACCCTTGCACAGAAATGTGTTGTCATCTTTAGAAGAAACCAAAATATGAGACGACAGTATATGGGTAGTTTATATTATGGTACTCGTGTTCATTGATTGACATTGTTTTCCCTGTGTCACCACTAGTGTTTCACTGGCAGGCCACAATAATGGGACCTGTAAGTATGTCTTCTTGCTTAAGTCATTGAAGCTCATATTAAGCTATTGAAGCAACTTCTTCCATATGCTTGGGTGGTGCATTGAAAGCCTTGTTTTCTTGGGCAGAATGACAGTCCGTACCAGGGTGGCGTCTTCTTCTTGACCATCCACTTCCCCACTGATTACCCGTTCAAACCACCAAAGGTACATGGCTCGGAAATGCCTTCTGCCTTAAAGACACTGACACAAAATCCAACCGGTTGGTTTCATAGTAGATGAAGACGATTACGTTTCCCCAGTTGGCAGTCAGGACCAATGCGATTGGGTAGGACTCCGATCACATGACTCCTGAGGATGTGTTGGGCCTGACTGTTGTTCTCGTCTCTGTGCAAAGGTTGCGTTCACCACACGAATCTATCACCCAAACATCAACAGCAACGGCAGCATCTGTCTGGACATCCTGAGGTCACAGTGGTCGCCAGCGCTCACCATCTCTAAAGGTAGGCCCCAAGGAGGAGTTGGTGTTAGTTATCTTATGTTTTTAAATTGTGCCAATCGGACATATGTAAAATATATATATATATATATATATATATATATATATATATATATATATATATATATATATAATAATTAAAAAATATATACATTTGCGTATCACCTCTGGGTTTACAGTCTTTGTTGATATGCACCACTTATTTAAACGTCTGCAATCCCGGGTTTAGAATCTCCCCCCCCCCCTTTTTTTGTTTGTTTGTTTGACTTTTCAAAATGCATCGAACACACAGACGTGCGTTTGTGATGGTGGCCAGTAATCCTCCAGTTACACCCCCACGAGTTCCTCTGAGGCTTTGGGCCTCAAACTGGCAACCTTGCTAATACCAGCTCGCTTCTCCACCCTTGAGGCAACACCCCCAGCTAGTTCACCTGGTTGAACGTTTGTATTATTGGGATCCAAAATGTCTCCAATGCAAAATGTCCCCCCCCCCCCCACCACCGAGGGAGTAATGCGATTTGTATCCCTGCCCTGTATTGACTAGCGTACGTGACTAGCGTATTGACTAGCGTACGTGGCCGAGCTGTGTAGAGTCTACAGTTGTTGCTCCTGTTGCAGTCCTCCTATCCATCTGCTCCCTGCTGTGTGACCCGAACCCAGATGACCCACTAGTGCCCGAGATCGCCCGCATCTACAAGACAGACAGACCAAAGTAGGTTCCGATCCCTTTCACTTGATATGTCAAGACCTAATGGCTCCATTGATGGCGTATATATGGCTGAGTGACACAGAGTGTAAGCATCTGGGAAGCTTATGCGCTCCTGCATTCAATTAGGTAATAATCTGCGTACCCCTGACCCAGTCGCTGATGGAAGAGTCAAGGAAATAACAACAGAAGTGTATTCTTAACCACAAACATAAGGAAAAACATGCAACTCACCCTCAACAACCTCACAACATTCATTTGGTTTGCTACCTTTACTGATTTGCACAGCTTTTGACAGACTCTTTGAGGGCAAGGGTCTAGATGTTACAGTTCTTAAAATATGACAACAAGCCCCCCCCCCCCCCCCCCCCCCAATGGCAGTTGACCATGTGTGACTGTGGCCGTGTGTTATCGTGAAGACCAGGCCAGACCTGTATTCTGTTTTGTGTATTTTACAAAATGATTAATGCGGTATTTCCTGTCCTCACAGGTACAACAAAATAGCTCGGGAATGGACGCAGAAATATGCAATGTAGCCCTCGTGCCAGAGCGAGGGAGAATCCGCCTTTTCTATTGGAAGGCTCGGGAGCTTTGAACGTAAAACAAGAAAAGTCTGTTGGGGGTTTTCGTGTCGGTTTCCATAGGAATGATTTCTTCGAGCCACACCCTCTCTGTTCCCACGCACTTGACCTCTCACCCCCCTCTGAACCTGTACAGCTGCCATTTTGTACATAGTTCAGATTGCAAATCGTATACCTGGCCCATTCCTGCTGTCTGTGTCTGCCACAAAGCCCCCCCCCCCCCCCCAAACACACACACATGTAGGAACACTCATAATGTGTAAAATTAGCAAACAACAAAAAAAACCATTCCCTTTCTTTTGTACCAACGTAGGGGTTGCTTTTCAGACATTGGCGAATTTTATGTCTGTGTCTTGTTTCTCATTGATGTTTCTTCCCCAATCTGTGTTGTCCTGTGAGATGATTTAGATAGGGACAGTGAAGAGGTGGGACTTGAACAATACACTTATTATTATTTTTTTTTATTATATATTTTTTCTTCTCCTGTCCCAGTCTGTTATGATAAAACGCCTTCAGCCTCACACTATGGTTCTGGAAAACTCTAGGACATGTTCTCCACATGGTAAGAGGATGTCCAGGACCAGCCTCGCCCCTCACCACTCTTTTAACCACCCGTCATCTCGATAGTAGCTTATGAGAACCCAGGGAGCTCTCTGCAGTGTACATGGGGGCACAGCAGAGTAATGAGATGGATGTCTTTGGATGAAAGTATCTGAATTTGACATCCAGGTGTGTTTTTTTTTTTTTTTTCTCTCCACCTTAGTTGGTCAGATGGCATGTGATGTTGAAATTTTGTACAGAAAAAAAGACAACCATTGTGATTTTGTTTTCTTTTTTTTTTTTTTTGCCTTGTTTTCACAGTCAGTGCAGTTTTGGGGTTTTTCCACCAGGTTCACACCGTTGCGTATTTTGACGGGCCCGTCTGCAGAGTTTAGAGCGTAGCAGGATATGCTCGTTCGTAGCCCCCCCCCTCCCCCCCTGCAGGATGACTGTCCTGATTGGTCAGTTGAGCTGTTCACAAGTTTTGTGTCTGTATTTTGGCAAGGTAAAACTTGGCGGTGGCCATTTTTGGAAAGTGAGTCAAACGCACTCGTACGCGGGGATCGTGTTGAAACGCTCCGCACAGTCCGTCAAAATACACACATGTGAAACAGGCCCTGGGGGCGTTGGGACATATCTGTCCCCCCCCCCCCCCCCCCCTTTGCGGTTAGCCAGAAGTGTGTTTTGATCCAGTTCAAATGTATTGTCAAGTTGGGAGTTATACACATTTTGTGACTGAACAGTACTATTCAGCTTTATCACATTTTTACAAACTTCTTTTCTCATGTTTTTCCAAATCATCGTCCAGAAGGGTAAAGATTTGACTCTGGTAAACAATAGGAAAGAATGTTGCATGCAAAAATTAAAAAAAAAAAAAAACCTAAGGAGCTAAATAATATGCTTCATGCCAGTAGAACACCAGAAGAATACAACAATATTTTAACCGTTTAACCATTCAAGAGGACAACGTTGAAGGAGACCTATATGATCGGGTGTGGTGTTCAGGTATTTTTATTTCAAAGAAAGTGAACTCTCATTATTCTGAAATCACACTTTGTATATTTGAGCTGCCATTGTTGACTTAGAAGCTCCAATGACCCGTTATCGCAATCTCTCAGATCTCTGGACTGAAATGGTTTCAGACAGGAAAAACCTGTATATTTAATTACCTGAGAGCTCATGGAGCTTGTGTGTTGATTAAACTGTGTAATAAACATGATTATTAAACTTGGGATTTTCTTTTTTCCATTTGATAAAACATGTATTTGTTAGAAAATATTTGACTGGTATTCCCCCAGAAATGTTCAAACACAAACAATAATAGGGTTTTGATTTAAATGTATTCTGTCTAATAGTATTTAGCATTTTGTGGCAGACCGACTACTATTTTGGGTAAATCTCTAAACTCAACATTTTCAATTCTTGGGGACCGTTTGCCAAAACAACTACTCATAAAGCACCAGTTGAAATGGGCAACATGCATTTTTCACATGTCAACGGGTATCTAGAATACCCTACATGATCCAGTCATTTAGGATGTTTCTTGGAGTGAAATAGTGTACATAAAAGCACAGAGCGTAGAACAAAGTACTGTATTACCTTGATTACAGTTCAACTGTTTTACAATTTGTCCTCACTGTAGTTAAGTTTTTTTCTGTTGTCAAAGAAAAGGATTTAAGAATGACTGCCACTAGATGGCGGTCTGTCACTGGTTAAGGTTATAACAGCCTGGGTTTTTCCCCAAGTTCCTGCAAAGATAAATATTTCATCCAAACGCCACCGTGAGTTGATCGATTTACTACTTTTTCTTTTTGTAAAGACGTGGGAGTGAAATAGATAACCCACCATTGTTATACATCTATTGGCATTCATGAATCTACATTTATGTAGCAATGACAGGCTCGGGCGGGCTACCGACAGTTGCATGTGTGCGTGAGTGTGTAGAGAGAACCTACCCATTGTAGCAGAGCCTACTTCCCCTTCACAATATAGAGTTGCTTGAGACACGGCCAAATATTTCTCCCGGAACCAGGCCATGTGGTCCTTGATGAAAGAGTAGACCACGGAGTGTGTGTAGTGTCTGCTAGAAATAGAGAGGAAAACACGAAAACAACCACCTCTCCTGGAACATGGGATTCTCGCAGTAAACCACGTGGTTGGAGATGAATTTGGGTTAGTGGATGAGAGGCGAGATGCGGGGAGATTAGAGTTAGAGAAGGACAAGGTACACACAGTGAGGTTGGGGTTAGAGGAGGTATAGTGAGGTTTGGGTTAGACAGGTGAGGAATACAGAAAGGCTCTGGGTTTTGATGAAGGTTAGTTTGGGTTAGGGTCGGAATCTCTTGCCCCCCCCCCCCCCCCCACATAGGGTTAGACGAGAAATGAAAAGGTGAACTGAGAAAAGCATTATAGGAGAGATGAGTAAGGGTAAAACGAGGTCAGGGTTCCAGGGGGAGAGGTTAGGGGCTGGAACACAATGAGGCAGGATCAGGGTTAGAGGTCGGGATGTGCCCTGTGAGGTTGGGTTAAAGTCAGGGGAGGAGAGGTGAGGAGGAGTGTGGGGGAGTGAGAGAAAGGCGAGCTGCGCTATTTGTTTTGAGAGCTTGCGTGGCTTGCAACATTCCTCAGTGTCTGAGAAAACCGGACGTTCATCTCTGTCTCTCCAGCTACTCACCCCCACAACGCCCCCCCCCCCCCCCCCCCTCCCAATCCTTCTCTTCTGGGTTGTCTTTAGGGGCTCTCCTGTGGCGCTGGTCATGTGTGCAGCTGGAGAAGGAGGCTGTGTAACACTAATCCTCCCGCCCGGCTCAGGAAAGTACTCTGCCTCGCTTCGCACAGAGAGAAAACAACAAAGAGCCGAGTGTGGCTGCAGCCCCGGGGCTCAGAGCGCCCACCAGAACGTCTCCTGTGTCACAGCTTGCTGCTCCCCTCCTACCCGTGGCCCCTCTCTCTTTCTCTCTCTCCCTCTGTCTGTTTCTTTCTCTCATTCTCAGTCTCAACTCCCACCCTTTTTTCTTTCTTTTTTTTTTAAGGAAACTCTGATGCCCATAGACTTTCATATAAATCGTGCCTGTCTCCTGTGTGCACGTGCGTGTGTGCGTGTATGGTGTGAGGAGGGTGAGGGGAGAGCTGGGAACGAGAGGGAGAGTTTGACTTCTCAGGGTCAAAAGTAGGAATGCGGTCTAGAGAGCGGACTGAAAGAATGTGGTCAGTCTGGGCATTGTAAAACTTAAACCATGCCATCCATGTCACTGGAGCGCCAAATCAAAATGCGGTAAAAGCAGGTCAAGATGTAAGAAGGCTAATAATGTGTTGGTAGCCTAAACATATTTGTTGTAGCGGCAAAATGGGCCACTGCAAAGCTTCAGCACCAACATAGCGTTTAGTGGTTTGGAGTGGGTAGAGGCCGACGATGGTCATTCACTTCTGTAGCTTGTGGAGGCAAGGAGTAAACTATAGGGGATTGACGTCTGCATATTACGAGATACGGTGAAACCAGGCGAGTTGCCAGGGCCGTGGTAGACACTCCAGGGACTGCAAAGCAATGCGTGTCTAATTTATTCACGCCAGTGCATCGTGAGCAACTGGATGTGACCATTATGCGCTTACCTTGGAGGAAAATCCTTGCTTCCAGACCCTACTCTTTAGGATAATCTAACATAAGATATACACCATCTCCATACTTATTCTTTCGATGTCTAAACCACATTTGGCAAAAGGTAGCTACTGGTCTATATGTCAGGTAGCAACTGGAGTATCTATGTTAGTTTCATGTTATATAGCCTTGGTTTGTAGGCCGACTATGGCAAGTAGCTTAATTTGTAGCCTGATTCTGGAGATAAGACATAAGACTTTTAACCACTCAAATAGGTTATTATGTCCTAGTATCCGACACTATCTAGCCTACCATTTACAATTTTGCTTGTACACATAACTTGAATAACTTGAACTTGAATAAATAAATAAATCTTCACACGGTTCATATCAACTTAAAACTAGAAATGGTTGATGATTGGTGCACACAATGTTGATTTAGAATCTTCACTTTATTTGTCCATTAAATTCAAGAGGCTTAATTATTTCTTAAGCAAACAGCAATTTTGATGTATGTACCTCCCATCCTACAATACGTTAACTTGTATAGCCTAATAGTGCGCGAATCCGCATTTGGTGACATAAAAGGTTCACTATTTATTTAATGTATTTCTGAGATGGTGAGAGAATGTTTAGTGTGCTAGACTGAGGTTGGTTGGCTGGATACTGGTGTTGAACACCCCCTCCCCTCTCTCTCCCTCTACCGAGCTGCCGCGTTATTTTCCAGCTCGGAGCCTCAACCGCACGGCTCGATCGATTCGCATTGATTGTCCCTGACGAGCTGCTCCACTTTCTAGCCAATGTCAGCCCGTCTGCGATCGGGAAGGAGAGAAATGAAGGAAAATCTCTGCCGCCCTGGCGGTGTCATTTCCACACACTTCGGTTGGCCGCCTGCCAGCAGACAGGACATTCGAAAGAGGTGGAGTGGACTCTTGGGCTAAAGCACGAAAGAGGAGCGAGCGCGGCGCACCGGTCACGGGCATCAAGCACCGCGTCTGAGCTCCGCTTGGCCACTGCTGTGCGTACAGGCAAACCGCAACGACGACTGTCAACAACATAACACAATGGCAAATTACGTCCAACGCAGGCCACATCAATATTAGTCGTAAAGGAAACAGGCTGTTACACTCAACATGAGCATGATCAGGCTATGTTTTAAAATCTGGATAATTAAATAGGAGTCTCATTTAATCAGACCAAATTACCTAATGATTGTGTTGAAGGCCTGTAATCGACACTGTAGAATAGTCTATTTCCATTATGAGACAATGTGGTTAGACCATATGATAAACAATATGGATTTGTCAAGACTCATCCATTCATCAAAACAAATCACTCGTGTATTTTGGGGGGATATTCAAAAGACTAGGCTTCTTACTACGCCTATCTTATTCGCCTGTGGATATCTCACAGTATAAGTTGTTGGTCCACAAAGTTCTTTGTAAGCATGAATGTGTTAAAGGAAAGTTTAGTCTTAAAGAGGTATGACGAAATATCAACTTGTGTTCATAGAGAGAGAGAGAGAGAGAGACAGAGAGGGGGAAATCATAGTGTTTGGCTACAGACAGCATTGATGGAGGCACACTGTAAATATCATCTCAAGATAGACTAATCAGTTCGCTTTTATAACCGACGTGTTCTACACCCCTCCACTACGCATTTAATGTGCACCATTTCAAAACGTCGATCGGCGATATTTGCGTCCGCATTATAAATAGTCTCGGCGATTTTTTTCCCCCGTCTCTACGCCGCCGAAAGTCCAGTTCGGTTTTTCCGCGAAGCTCCAAAAATCTATGAAATGTGTTTGCATGTTCTTCTCTGCGAGCGGGGATGTAGAGGTGGGATTGCGAGAATCGAAAGGTTGGAGAGCCCACACGCTCAGCTTCCGAGAAAGTACGTTATACAATAATGTATTATTCTGTGTTGGCCTTGTTCATTGCAGGACAGGACTATATAGATTTAGTTCTTTTTGAGTAAGGATTTTCTCTTTTCTTTTTGACATCAATCTCTACGGTAGGCTTGGAGACGGACCGCTTGGACAGTGGGAGCCCTCCCCTCCGCTCGGATCTGCTTTGGTAGGTGCGAATAAAAAAGGGCCCGTGTTTGCAAATATGCAGATACATCGAAGGGAGGGGGGGGGGGGGGGGGGGAATCATACTTTGTTGAAGTCTGCTGAAAGTTGGGATGTCATCTCCCTAACGATCAAGTTGTCTGAGAACGGGAGAATGATTCTTTCCCATACCCTCAAATGTGTGGCTGCAGACCATACGTTGGCACCGCAGAGACCGTGGTTTCAGATCATTGAGTCTAGACAAAAGGTATTTTTGTGACGCTTTAATGTAAAAATAAATTTGGAATCGTAGATCTTGGACGCATGTGGAATCAAGCATTTTGGCTTGGCGTGTTAGACGCCACGGTGATCTTTCTGATCCGACATTCTATCACCGTTTTAATTTTCAGTGGATAATTTGTCGATGCGGTGGACGTTTATGGAAATTGTGGAATAAGATTGCTTCATTCAAACACGCATAGAAAAGTGTAAGTGTCGACCATCTGTTAATGACGTGCGCTCCTAAGTTGACTCTCGATAAATATTTGCGAGTGAAATGATCACTTTGCATTCGATACTGATGCTGTTTACTATGGTTTTGGTGACAGGTGGGGATGAGGTTTTTCATAAGCTCATTTAGTGCCTCATTGAAACATAACTTTTGGGGCAGTTTTGTCAAAATGAAGGATTTTTCCAGGCAAGTCTTCTTTCAAAATAATTTGAATTGGCTACAAAAGCCCATGGGGTTTGTTTACGATACAGGCGTCTATTTTTGATGAGGACAGTTGTCTTATTTCGTGATTTTACTGTAATAAGCTACATACAGGCTACGTATATGACTGCGAGTGCTGTTCATTGTTCCGCATGCGACGATCAGCCCCCTGAGCGCGATGTCCCCGAGGTTTTAACGCTGCAAACCGGGATTTACGGCGACCCCTTCGTTCTGCCGCAATCCGCCACCGGTCGTGGCGCGGGGCTGCATGATTTTTTAGTAATCATTTCAAACACTGCTTTGTCTGTTGGAACTTTTTAGAGAGTGCGAAGAGAGAAAGTCTATGCGCAGGTTATCATGGGATATTGTTATGGTTCGATCATTATAAACTTCAGCTGATTCTCGCTCACGAATGGGATCTGCTCGCGCGCACGCGTGTGTGTGAGGGACAGATAGAGAAAGAGTAAGAGAGAGATGTGCGAGTGTGTGCGCGCTATAGAAAGCGGGGAGAGGTGGATGTGAGAGCGGGCAAGAGCGTGCAGGAAGGAAGGTGAGTTTCTGCGTGACCGCGCGTCTGGGGGGAAGCGTAACGTTCATGCTAGCCTACTTAAACTAATACGAAGCGTAATTAGTTTGCAGACAACCCGTTTGAGCATCATCTTAGGGTATGACATTATCTTACTATACAAAGGAAAAGACACCTGAGAGTGAACTAAAGGTTTATTTCACATGACCAAAGCAAAAACGCCTATTCGGGCCCCAAAACGTACATTTTTGAAGTTGCACTATCAAACAGAACGACTGTCATATTGTTCATTTATTAAATTTATACTGTATCCAGGAAATTAACAAGCTAAAAGGCGTTTGTGTATAACGTCCGTGAAAAACAAAACACAAATAAACACATTAGATAAGCCTGAAAAAGCCTTACAGATAAGGCCGAAATATATATTTTGATTAACCTAAAATTTTAATAAAAAGCTTCAAATAAGGAGTGTTTTCATATTTGTTCAATGGCATATTGCATGTGACCGACATGCAGGGGGTTGTTCCCGGATGAAATGGGCCAATTACATCCAATGCGGATATCCAAACAGAATGTCTGGAATCTGTCCTTTGATGACGTAATGTATTTATATGTATGGCTGTGCGGGTCAGATGTCACGTGTTATTGAACTGTTGGAGTGCAGGTGTGATAGAGAAGATGTATTGATACAAGTATATAGATAGGGCTGCTTTTCAAAGTAAAGTTAGTGATGTAAACAACCACACTCAACGCAGCTATAAAAATGCCTTCTTGACAAGGCTTTTATTTTGGTATTCTCTTAGGGAGGACAATGGACCTGAACACTGCTCCAAATTTTTTATTTGAGTACAGACTAAGGTTAAAATAAATGTTCTTGTTATTGTTAATGCAACTAATTAAACCACCCAAAGTCCTGTTGCCAGTACAAAAATATTACTACTATTACTTAATACTGTACAATACATTTGTCCAATATTCAGAGTTATCATACTCAGCTACTACTAATATTACTGTTAATATATACGGCATTCTTTACTCTGTTCTCTGGACAGGCCAAAGTCCCTTTCCTCCCCGCAATCGTTTTATCTCCACTTTCATATCTATCCATCCATCTCCACCATTCCTCTCCAGTCCTTTTAAAAAGCATCCACAGATTGACCCATCTTCTGTCCAGTGGACGGCTGCGTTTGTTATCGTTTCGACAACCGACGATTCCCAAAATTAAACAGCAGACAGTCGTCGAATCGGCATCAGCGGCCCATGCACGAGCCCTGAAGTAGAAAATGGCTCCCTGGGAAAGACTAGCAGTGACATCGCAAGGGACCAGGAGAAGGTATCTGGAAGGGTTCGACGACACGCAGGATCGTGTGTTGACTCGTGTGATAGATGGACAGGGACTGCCAATGAGTGATACGCGGGCAGGAGCCAGGTTGTCAAGGCTCCATGGGCCTCGTCGGTGACCGCGGAAGGGCATAGAGTTCATAAGAGAGACCGGGTCGTTTAGGGAGAGACACATCAAGCGCTTCGACGGAGGCGGAGACACCCAGAGAGAGACCAGGGGTCAGAGAGGCACGCCTCAATGGAAGGGAGAACACACACACACACAAACACACACACACACGCGGTGTGGCGGGGTGAGGCAGGTGCATCTGTAGGCAGCAGAGAGAGAGAGAGAGAGAGAGGAGCGTCCTGGTTGGCCAGTGTGGGAGACGGAGGGGCTGGCTCTGGTCCGCTGGCGCCGCGGACCCCTGAGCTGGTGAGAATGCGGGGGCTGCGCGCCTGCCTTTGAAGCTTTACCTCCCACTAATTCTGGCCTTCCAATTTCCACACACTGTGCACAGACCGCCCGCCCCCCCCCCCCCCCCCTAACACTCCCCCCCCCCCCCCATCCTCTCTCCCTCCCCTTCCCTTTGTTTGCCTTATAAGGACTGGCTCGGCCATTTCCTCGACGCTTTCTGTGGGAGGTGCCGTGCTTGTTTGTGAACGTGGGCAGGTCAGTGGAATTGTGCGCCGGCCCTCTTGCCAGACAGACGCCGGGAGATTTCAGGTGTGGAGAGTGTGAGGGGCCTTTTTCCTCTCCGCGCTGGCCCTGATTTTGGATAAATGTTTTTGGTCAGATGCACTATTGGGCGTTCAAAGTCGATGAGGCGAAAAGTAGTTTTGGTCGGGTCATTCGTTCACAGAATATCAGGGAAGACAGAAATGCTAGGATCACTTCTGTATGGGTCATTCTGGTAGGAGAGGTAGAGTAAGAGACAATGTTACAGGTGTGCATCTTGTAGATTCATGAATCAACATTTTTCACTGACATTTTCTTTGACGGTTTTCCGACATCTGTGATTTTATTGCAGGTCAAATTCACTTCAGTCACCAACAGATAATTGAACAGAATCCTAATATATCAGCATATGAAGACAATATTTTTTGAACTCTTTGTCTAGCAGCTTGATTCAAGTCATTTCACATGGTCACATTCAGTGCTGCATTTGCAAAGACAGATGTTATTCTTCGTGTGCCTGTTCTTGAAATAGCACTTAGAGTTGTATGTATTCATATATTGCTTTGATACAATCAGGAGATTAATGTTTCTTAATTAATTCATTAATGCACTCATATAAATTAGTTCCAATTAACAGTTCACACAGAGGTAATTACAACTGCCAACTTGATTACATTTGCTCGATGCAATGTGCTTTACATTCTCCATCTCCAAACAGAGATGTATCTTGACTATGACAACAATTTACTTCAGTTTAGTTGCCTATTGCTTTGAGGTACTTCAAAACCACTACTCCGTCCATGTTTAAGCATGATTTGGGAAGGTTTCTGTCAGTAGCGGAGAAACAGGGGTCACACATAGTCAGAAGCCTAATTCACGAAAATGGATTTAAAATGTGTTTGTGTGTAGCCTGTAGGACTTATTGTTTCTAATCCCTTTGATGGATAGAGCCCTCACAGACAGGGTCCACTTGCTATTCTCGTGGGAAATATGACATTGGTTATGTTAAAACGAAAGGGTATCAGGCTGTCATTACTCACATATGAAACCAGATGCTGAAACGTATCTGTCCTCTCCTGCCTTTTTCTGTGTGTGCGTGTGTGTGTTTGGTAGTGCAGAGTCATACTTTTGTGTGTGTTTGGGGGTGGAAAAGCTGGGCTTGTTGTAGGATTGGTAAATGTCCTCCTTCTGGCAGTTACAGTGTGGTCACCAGATGTTGGGAACGTTGACAACTCTACCTGTTATTTACACCAGCGGAATTGTTATTCATCGTCATATTGGGGTAGACAGTCATGTGCTACTTTGACTAGACCCAGCGCCCAGCTTATTTTTTAAGAAGCCTCTTTTCTCTTCCCCCTGTGCCAGTTGCCAGGTTGCCAGAGAAAGGATGTGGACGAGGGCTGAAGCCTAGATCGAGGAGAAGGGCTCCGGGGGCCTGCCTGTGATTGGCCGGCTGCTTGGTCCTCTGAGTGGAGGCGTCACCCCTCCCCTCCCCCCCCCCCTCCTCCCCCCCCCCCACCCGGGCTCCGAGCTGACTGAGAGCCCCCCACGGCTCCCCCTCCCCGCTCGCCCCCCTCCCACCCCGCCCCAACCCCCAGCCCGACCCCCCAGCCCGCCGGCGAGGGCGACCAGGCCGCGGGCCGCCATGTCCAGCGGACGGTCGGACGGGAGCCGGACAGCCGAGGCCGCGGAGCGGGGCTGCCGGGAGGACTCCCCGGTGATCGAGCGCCGCAACCGCAGCGGCATCCTCAGCGAGCCGCTCAGCAAGAGCCTGAAGAAGTCGCGCACCCTGTCCCAGTACACGGCGGCGTGCCCCACCAGCGGCAACGGACTCACGCACCACGGAGAGGCTAAGAGTCGCTCGGTCAAGCCGCCGCCGCCCCCGCCGCCCCAGCCCGCCGTCTCGGTGGCGGCTCTGGCGGCGGCCGCCAAGCTGGACCGGACCCTGGAGCAGGTCCTGGAGGGACAGAACGGCCTGCTCCACTTCGCCCAGGCGGCCGCGCTTTTGAAGCGGGCCGGCATGGAGCACATGCTGCTGCCGGGGGGCATGGGCGTCGGCCTGGGCGGCGGGGGCGACGCCGGCTCGGGGGCCAGCGACTTGGAGGGCGGGTCGGCGGCGGACGGCGTGGGCGGCCCCGCCGACTTTCCATACGGCGTGGGAGGCGGTTTCCCCTTCAACCCGGGGCTTTTCATCATGACCCCGGCCGGTGTGTTTCTGGCGGACAGCGCGCTGCACATGGCCGGCCTGGCCGAGTACCCAGCACAGAGCGAGCTGGCGTCCGCCATCAGCTCCGGCAAAAAGAAGCGGAAACGCTGCGGCATGTGCCCGCCCTGCCGCCGGCGGATTAACTGCGAGCAGTGCAGCAGCTGCCGGAACCGCAAGACGGGCCACCAGATCTGCAAGTTCCGCAAATGTGAGGAGCTGAAAAAGAAACCGTCTGCCGCCCTGGAGGTAAGAGGGAGCAGGGAGGGATGGGAGTTGGAGTTTTGACTACGGGGGGGGAGGGGAGGGGGGGGGGGGCAGGAAGAGCTGGGGAAAGTAGCTAGGAGGCAGCAAAGCGGGCCAGGAAATGGAGATTCTATGGTGAAAGGTTGGTTGGGAAAAGGAGTTAGCGGGTAGGGCTGGTATGGGGTGTTTGGAGGAAACAGTGCAGGTTGGGAAATTCGGAAGGGAACAGGGCTTGGGTTTGAGTTTTGGAGTGGCAGGGAGGCATGGGAGATTGAATTTTGGAAGAGAAAAGGATGGGAAATGTCAGGGTCGCAAATGCCTCTATTCCACTTGAACAACAAACCATGTTGGTCTTTGCCAAGATTAGCAGGAACTTGCCTTTGTAGTTTTTTTTTCGTTTACTAAGGAACTCGAAAAATGAATTGGTTGGAATCACCACCAGTGACCCTTTTAAGACTGTGTACTTATACCAAAAATGTCAACAAAACATTCAAAAAGTTCACAGATATACCTTGTGCTCAGTAGCAAAACAATAATATCTTCTTAACGAAAATAAGATTGGCTAATTAATTGCCTTGGTAACCTTTATCTAACAGAGAAACATGATTGGACCACTAAACCACAATTATGTATCGTTCATTAGCTGCGAGTCAAGAATTTTGTGGCTAGCAACCAAATGTAACCCCAAACCTCGAATCAGCCTTTTGATTTGGCCGAACGTCCTTTTTGTACGACGACGCCCGATGCTTTGTTTGTGTACGTGTGTGAGCGAACGCCAAAACGTGTGACATTGTCCAGCCTCATTCCTTGTCGCCGTGAGTGCGAGCGTACAGCAGCTCTAGCGTGAGGGCTTCAAGGAGAAGCAGGGAGGGACTGGGGCTTTGAGCTGGGGAATGACAGGTGGTGCGTAGAGGGGGGCCGTGTGGGGGGGGCAGACATGCACCATGGGGTCTCTTTAATCTGCCCTCTGCACGCACTCAGTGTCACCCTGCCCACGCCCACCCTGAGAGACCCCCCCCCCCCACACACACACACACAAAGCCCCCCCCCTCTCTCCCTTCCTCCTCCAATTACGGGATTGTATGAATTGGGGGTCGTTGCCTTTTTAGGACAGTCATGCGATATCTGTCTGTGTGTCCAAATGTGGTTTCGCGTGCCTAAAAGGTGAATTTTGTGCCTGGGTGAGATTTATTTTGAGATATGTTTAATGGAGGCTTTTAAAAATAGAACTCTGACAGTGTTCCTGTAGCCACGACACAATGGGCTTCGCATGGGCAATACTGTAAATATAGTATGTGCACCAAGTGCGTGTATAGTGTGTGTCGTGCACAGTGTGTCCCCAACGCCTGTGTCCGTCGACGTGAGACGGCTGTGTGTCCGCGCACGTGTGTGTGTGTGTGTGTGCATACGTGTGCGTTAGTTCCCCCTTCATGTGTGTCCGTGCGTGTGCACGTGTGTGTTAACACGGGCCATCTGGCCATGGGGCTGTCAGCTGGAGCACCAGGTGTCAGTGTGGCACATGCCCCCCCCCCCCCCTCCCGACCCCCTCCCCACCCCCCCCCGCTTTCGGACGCTCGCCCCTCTCTCCTGTGGCATGCCCGTTTGGCTAAACGGGGCCCTGCGAACTTCTCATGGGGGTCACCTCAGTGACGCTGCGCTCAAACTCCGACCGGTACTGTCCCCCCGTGAACTCTGTGGAGTTTGTGTGTCTCGCCGAATACCGTTTCAGTTCTCCGGGCACATCGTTTCTCTCGCTTGTCATGAAATCGATACCATAAAGCGCTGATAAAACATGCCATAACAAATGGAATGACATAACGCATTCATGACTTCTTAGGGATTCTGGCACTTAGTTGTGATGGATTGAAACAGATTATTTAGATGGCTCTCAATTGTCACAAGGACTCAAGCAAATGCAATGACCATTAGAAGGGCAGAAGGCATTGATCTCCATTAGACAGGGATGACCAGCACATGCTTGTATGAAACATTCGGATTGCACTCAACCAGGTTTGACTATTATGTGTTGTCTTGTGGGTTACAAGTTGGCTTCTAAGTAATAAATTATATGTTTCCAATAAGGATTCATTTATTATCGTGGATAAAAATGTTTGTTATATACTGCAGTGTGTGAACAGGCAGGTTATTTAATATCCAGATGCTTTTCCTTGGATTTGTTTATTACCTGAGTGAAACTGTTGTTGACAGTTTTATTTAACAAAGAACGTGTATTAGCTTGTATTCCTTTAGCTTTTTTCGTTCTTCTTCAGTAATTTCCTAATATATAAAAGCTTTTTAGTATTCACAAAAACAATTTGACCTTGTTTGTTTGTTTATTTCAGCAGTCCTGATTGGTGTCTCATTCTAACCCTTATCTTTCGAATCCTTTTGAATATGTCGTTTTTTTTCTTCTCCATTGCATTACTTTGGCCTTTACCACCAAGAATGATATTTCTTTTAATTGAATGCTGGTGACTAAGTGCGTGTCAAGTCTCTTTCTTGTGTGTTTCATGACATAGCAGGGGCGTGAATTGAAATTCTGTTAAAACATTAACCAGAGTTGTTACTTTCGCAGCCCAAAAAAGGTCTGAATGACTCAATCGGTGGGACTTGCAGTTTTTGCTATCAGACGAGAGACTACCCGACTCTCAGTGTGCCGGTGGAAGAGGTCACTGCTTCCTTTTGACCCTCTCTTGGTCTGTTTGTGTTCTTTGCATGGAAATTAATTGTCCATAAAGCAGCGCTTAAGGACATTAGCATTTGATGGAAGAAGCTAAGTAGATGTGTTGAGATCCGAGAGGGATATCCTCCCTCTACTAGGCCAAACATCCGATGACGAGTAATCAATACAGTTTACCGCTTTTTTCAGTTCGCTTTGGTACATTTCTCAGATCAGAATTGAAATTCTTCAAACTACCTGTTCAGTCTTCACGTCATTGTGTCACTTGTGCACATCAAAAAAGCTGTTTCTAATTTCTTTGAACCAGTTGCAAATGCTTTGGTACATCCATGCAAATGATTATGTACAATTCTCTTGTGTCATGTTGATCAAAATGTATAATAATGGGTCTCTGTTGAATAGTCTCACCCCCCACAACATTTAGGCATTAGTTCATAGCATAAGTCTTTACATGCAAAATGGTTGAGAAAGTTGTCATAATATTTCAAGCATATTTCTATACATTTCCACTAGCCTAAATCTGGCCTGAATTGATAAATTGCTCCCAAGTGAATCTTGACTTTCTCTAACAAAGGTGCATCTCATGCACCATCAACTGGCCAGTATATATAGCCGGAGCACAACACAATGTTACAACGTCTGACAATGGAAGGACAATGAATTTGGGGAGTCGCAATGGGAAGATATTTGTTGTGATGTGGATGAGAAATGTGTAGCCCAACAGACAGGAACGTCAGGGGGTGTAGGAAGACTGCACTGTAATTCCTACAGCACTGCATGTACAGTTGTCCCCAAGGAGATTGTCCTACAACTCAACAAGTCAACAAATTGCAGTACAAAGCCGTCCAGTCTCTCGCAATCAAACTGGTACATACACTAAAATGTAACCTACAATTTACAATAATCGTCATCCAAACCACAGTTTACATCAGAACATCCCTCCAGAGTACACTGTTATATTGACAACGTGACGAAGCAATTTGACTGTCGTATCCGCACACGATGACACAAGGTCATTCTGATGGCACTGACATGTTCATTGACACAGACATTTACGTTTGAGAGATGAACTAAGGATTTTGGCAAGAGAGCGGCTTTTGCAGGTAATCCTCTGCGTTTTGCTAGTTGTACGAATGGTTTTGAGAAATGCACGTACTGTTTTGCAAATGTCGAGGATGACTCGAGAAATGCACCAACGGGACTGAGAAAAAGTGTGATCTCCAAACTGTAATCAGCGTCGGACATCTCTGTGAGAGCAGACATGCGTGCGTCACCTTTCATTTGTATCTGTGACTGTGGGAGCACCGTGAACGATTAAACCTACCGCCTATTTAGACCATCCTGGCCTCTGATGTTAGTTGTTGAGCCATGATGACCAGGTCCACCTGTGGTCAGCACCTGGACCCAGCAGACACACCATCAAGACTGGACAGACAGACGGACAGATAGTCAGACAGACAGGCAGGCAGGCAGACAGACAGACAGACAGGCAGACTGGCAGACGGACAGATAGTCAGACAGACAGGCAGACAGACAGACAGACAGACAGGCAGACTGGCAGACAGGCAGACAGGCAGACAGACAGACAGACAGACAGACAGACAGACAGGCAGGCAGGCAGGCAGGCAGGCAGGCAGGCAGGCAGGCAGGCAGGCAGGCAGGCAGGCAGGCAGGCAGGTAGACAGGCAGGCAGACAGACAGACAGACAGACAGACAGACAGACAGACAGACAGACAGACAGATAGGCAGGCAGGCAGGCAGGCAGGCAGGCAGGCAGGCAGGCAGGCAGGCAGGCAGGCAGGCAGGCAGGCAGACTGGCAACCCAAGTGGAAAGAGGTCAGAGTGTCAGATCTCACATGGACCAAGCTGGCAATCTAACTGGGTTGCTAATGGATGTGGGTCACTTAGCGTGGTGGCGGATACCCGTAAGCCATGGTTGTTCAATGTGTGTTCTGTGTGTGTGTGTGGACCATGGCGGTAAACATGGTGGGGTCTGTTATTGTACATGTGGGTTCGTCCAACCTTTTCACCACTTACGTTTTCCCAATGGCATTTACCGCTGTCCAGTTTTCCCTCTACATGCATCTATACTATAATGCAAGGAATCTCTGTGTGACTCTGTGTGTGTGTTCTAGTTTTGGTGGAATGATCAGCTTGAGAACCAGGCACTGAGAAAAGTGATGCTTTTGCAGGTATCCAGCTCAGAACCCAAGGATGTGTGAGTGAGGTTGTTTGGATTCATTTTCATATTTGAGACAAATAAATAGGCTTATAAATGTGACCGCATAGAACCAAGGGATGTATCCATGGAGATTGCGAACCCAATCAGAATCCTCCTTGGTCTCAGGTCTCAAAATGACGTAAATTACAACTAGTGAATAGTCATTTTGCTCGCTAACCTGTCATCCAAACAAAGTTACATGCAACCCTTCGCGAACTTGAAATTCTGTAGGTGTATAATTGCTCTGATGAGTGGTTCGTGAAAATGAAATAGTCCTATAAAGTGCACCCTGCAGAAGATTGCGAAAATGACATCAGGCCACTGGACTCCACACCCTCTGAATCAAATGAGCGGAAGTGAGTTGGGCAAAGTCCAGAAGGTTATTAGCCTGCAATTGTGGCTGTGTATACCACACAAACAACTCACTATGCTTTAGACAACAGGGATTTGATTTCCATTGCTTTGCACAAAAAATACAAGTCTATTTTACGGCACTGCACAGCACAAAGGAAAAGATACTAAGGTTAATGTAAACATAGCAAACCTTAAGGCTGAACTGTACATGCGGCACAGTATGGGGAATGAGGCCAACAATTATGACAACTGGCTCAACCATTATGCATGATATGACTTCTGTACTGAACTATATGTCTAGATGTTTGTAGACGTAAGATTTTTGAACAGGAAACATTTAGCAAGAATCCTTGTGTCACCGACATCTTAATCACAGACTGCATCACGGGCACTGTGCACTAGTGACAAAGAGAAAAAAAACTAATGTTTAAGAGCGAGAATTGTGACAGACTTACTCAAGACAAATGACCTGTAGAAAGTGGCTTTGGATGACAGAATCTGTCCAGAATGTGTTCTTTTTTTTCTGTGATGTCTTCAGTTGTAGTTTGGACCTCGATCAACAGTTGGTTTCTGTGTGTTTTTTTGTATTATTACAAACTAGTAATGAGTAAAAACGAGTAAAAAATGAATACAAAAATAAAAGGATATCATATGTGTGTGTCTGGCATGTGTGTCGTATGCACAGTATGTTTCGGTGTGAGTATTTGGTTTTGTCTGTGTGTGTGTGTGTGTGTGTGCGTGTGTGTGCGTGTCCATGTGTCCCAATCTGAAAACGCAGTGGCCCAGCGCCGTGAGGGTGTTGAAGGTTTTCCATTAAAACCCTCCTGGCAGCTCCGAGAAGGCCGTTAAAAAAAAACGGCAGAGCGTGGGGGCGGTTCTGCGGTCTTCCGAGACCTTTGCCACCTCGCACCTCGATGGCTGGAGATGTCTGGGTTTATTTTGGGCACGGCCACGTTTGAACAGAAATAAACCTGTGGAGTAGCAGTCCGACACATTTTTTGACGCATAAACGTGTGTTCCACAGTGGCCTTCCTGGCTAGCTGTTTTCCGGCCCTCTCCGGAAGAGTCTATGATGTATGTATTAGCGTGAGTCTCTCCGTAGATGTGGGTATTTGCGCTGTGTGCGTCAGTTTGTTGTCGTTTTGCGACGGGGGAGTCAGGGCCCAAGGGTTTGCTTTTGTTGTGGAGAACAGATTTATCAGTCCGAGGGCTGGTGGAAGGTCCACTCTCTGTCCTTGTTTGTGTTTGGAAATAGCTGTATGTCCTTCTTGTTGTGCTCTGGCGGGCTGATATTACAGTACAGATCTTCTCTGTATTCAACTTATGAAACAATGGCCATGTGACCAGATGAAAATGTGTAAACATGGAGTTTCTCTTCCCCGTTCTCTGCCTTTCCTCTGCTCCCAGCCCTGGATACCGTACTCCGGATTGCATTGGACGGCAGACAGACAGAAACACATAGGCATGCAGTCTGACATTGAGACATGCAGAATGGTCGGCAAGCTGCCAGGCAGATTGAGCAACAAGTCGGAGGGGGTCAACAGACAGGCAGGCAGACAGGTAGACAGACAGACAAGCACACAGACAGACAGACAGACAGACAGACAGGCAGGCAGACAGGACTACTAACACAGCAACTGAGGGGCAAACAGGCAGAGAAACACTGCAATGCACGCGCACACACACACGCGCGCGCACACACACGCACACACACACAGCAGCCCCTACCTACGAAAGGGTGGTGGGTGACATCAACCTCTAAATCTGTCTGAGGTTCAGGGTGTTGAGGTCACGGTGAAAGGGCTCCTGTGACCAGGGCCTGTCCAGGAGGGAATGATTGATGGGGAGAAGTTAGGCTAACCCTTGGCTTTGACCACAGTATTCCTTCTGCACACTTCAGCTGGGTCCTGCAGTCACGAGCTGCAGTCTAAACGAGATAAAGTAGATACGGAATGTTTCCGAAAGCTTGATTCGAGTGGCTCGTCGGCAATTTGATATGTGGGTATGGTGTGGCTTGGGGTTCGGTTGGTGAATTTGGTGTGTAGGTATAATCTGGCTTTGTGAATTTGGTGTGTAGGTATAATCTGGTTTTGTGAATTTGGTGTGTAGGTATAATCTGGCTTTGTGAATTTGGTGTGTAGGTATAATCTGGCTTTGTGAATTTGGTGTGTAGGTATAATCTGGCTTTGTGAATTTGGTGTGTAGGTATAATCTGGCTTTGTGAATTTGGTGTGTAGGTGTGGCCAACCTCACAGCGCAGTAACACATTCACGTTCAAATCAATGAGGAGATTCGGATCGAGGGCATGGAAACGGACATTTGAAATGAGTGGGGATGCCCTCGGAGAAACGCCTCCTACTTTGAACCAGCCAGCAGAGTCCACAGGCAGACGAGAGGTCACGATGGTTGGATCAGGTGCCGTTGGAAAAGCCATAGGTCAATTCCTTGTGAGAGAGAGAGAGGTAGTCGTGGAGTTTGTGTTTTTTCCCCCTCTTCTTTTTTTCCCCTCTGAGTGACAGAGTTGAAAGGTCACCGGTGGGATGCATTTAGCCCTTGACCTTCCTTGACCTCTACATTTTTTCCGTGCTCTTCATCAGGCGTTCTGGCCGTGGCAGGCTAACGTCGGTAGGCTGTTGCGGTGATGTTGTTTTGTTCCTTAAGTCGTCATCTCGCTTACGGTGAGCGTGTTAAGGACATTTTTTATTTGGGGGGGGGGGGGGGGGGGCATTGTATTTTTTTCTTGTTCAATGAATGAATAGACGTTTGCATATCCAAACACGTCTGTCATAAAAGCCAATGTCATTAAGTCTTGCTTGTAAATGCAGCACATTTTCCACACATTTTTTGCTTTGCTGATTGAATTCAATTGGAACTGTTTTGCCATTGAAGATTTCTTTCCACATGCGTACTCTTCAGTGTGAGCTTGTGTGCTCCGTGTATGGTGGGAGTGGTGGCAGAGTGGGAACACTGTGTTGCTTAGCCTATCCATGTGCGTGGAGGCGCGGAGAATACACGGTGGTAGGTGCGAGAGTGCCGTGCGAGGGAGGGTGTGGGTGTGGAGGTGTCAGTCGAGCGACTCCTGCCAGGCTCCGGCCAGCGTCGGTGAACGTCCCCCTAAAAAAAGAAGAAGAAAAAAACCCTCTGTCGCAGTCAGGTTTTGTTTTTCCGCCTTGCTGCGGCTCCAGAGGCCCAGCCCTGGTGGTCCTCTTGCCTGACGACGGTAACCAAGACTGCGAGGGTTGACGGCCGGCTGGCCCGCGTCTGTCTGCATGTGTGCCTCCCCTGGTCGGGGCAATCAGAACCGGAGAGCGATCCCACCCTGGGAGAGAGAGAGAGACAGAGACAGAGGCAGAGACAGAGAGACAGAGAGAGAGAGAGACAGAGAGAGAGTGACAGAGAGAGAGAGAGACAGAGAGAGAGAGAGAGAGAGAGAGAGAGAGAGAGAGAGAGAGAGACAGAGAGAGAGAGAGAGAGAGTCAGAGAGAGAGACAGAGAGAGAGAGAGAGAGAGAGAGAGAGAGAGAGAGAGAGAGAGAGAGAGAGAGAGAGAGAGAGAGAGAGAGAGAGAGAGATAGATAGATAGATAGAGAGATAGAGAGACCAGAGACAGAGACAGAGAGACAGACAGAGAGAGAGACAGAGAGAGACACCCTGGGAGAGAGAGAGACAGAGACAGACAGACAGACAGACAGACAGAGAGAGAGACAGAGAGAGAGAGCAGGGGAACAGAGAGAGCAGGGGAACAGAGAGAGCGGTGTCACCACTGAGAGCCCTCTGTGGTCGACCGGGAGAGCGACGTGACTGCGTGGTGACTAAATAATAAATGCGCCATATCGGGTTTCACGTGGAGCCAGCCAGGGCCATGGCCTGTGGCTGGGGGGGGGGGGGGGGAGGGGGAGGGGGAAGGAGAGGGGGAGGATGGGCTTGGACAGCAAGGGAGAGGTGTGGGAGGGGGGAGGGTGGTGTGGGATGCAGAGATTTCCCTGATCCTACCTTGGCTGGAGAGAAAGAGGAGAGGAGGGAAAGAGTAGAGAAGAGGGGAGGATGTCGCGGAAGGGTGGTGTTGTTGTGTATGTGTCCACATGCGTTTGTGGAGAATGTTCTATGTGCATGCAACAGTATTGCCTCCAAGCATCCATCCACTTAGCCTTGGTCACAAACTGGAGATCAAAATACCAAGGCAAGAGTTGTGTTTTAGGTGATTTGAAATTACACGTGTCGTTTGAAATCTATGTCCACTAATCTCTCTCTCCCTCTCTTTCTCTCTCTCTCTCTCTCTCTCTCTCTGTGTGTCTGTCTCTATCTCTCTCTCACCCTCTCTCTCTCCAAGAAGGTGATGCTTCCTACCGGAGCAGCGTTCAGGTGGTTCCAGTAGGACTGACTCCATCACCCCGCTCCCCTCCTCCTCCTTCTCTTCCTGCTCCTTTTCCTCCTCCTTCTCCTCCGCCTCCTCCTCCACCCTGTACCCAAAGCTCTGCGATCAAGTGCAATGCCAACTCTCGCTTGGATTGTCTCGGGCACGGACTCTGGCTGACAAACAGACAAACGAAAAAGAAAAAAAAAAGAAAACAGAAATGTTACAAAATAATCAATCGAGTAATGGATGCACCTACTTATTCCTTGAACCAAAAATTAAACATAATGAAAAAAATCTATGGCAACTTTCATTCCCTTTTATATGTTTCCATTTTGGTACTTTTTTGTCCTTTTCCAGCAGGTTTTTTCCGTCGCTTAGACATGGAACTGTTCATTGCCAAACAGAAATGATGAACTGAGTGTGGACAATCAACTAATTTCTGTGTTTGGTGTTAATGTTGTTCACGTGTGGAAAGATACAGTACTTGTGTAGAGAATGTACATTTACGGCTATATTTTAAAAACTAGTGGCTAATGGCAAGCACTATTGTAATTTAGCACCATTGTTCTTACCTTAAACCCTTGTCTATTTTATGATTTTCATTTTAAGAATATAGTTTTGAAACAGATCAATGGTTTGTCTTTGTAAAAGCAAAGGAATTGTTTCAAAATGTAAAAATCCAGATTTCTGAGATGAGAATGATCCGGATGTTGGCCTTGACCCTCTTGGGCCATCACTCGTCGCTCCATCTTCCCAGTTGACCAGCCATGTAGGTTTCCTGGCCTGTATTCCCAGGCCTGTATTTTGTTTTGTAAAACTGGCAGCCTTATGTAACTGTGGCCCAAATGAGCGTGTGTGCCACTACAGCGCAGAGGGCTACAGCACTATAGGAGACAGCACTTGCTCTGAATCTACCCATTTGAACGCACTGAATACGAAGATTTTTTTTCTTTTTTTATGTTGTTTTTTTTTTCTTCTTTTTTTTTCATTATGTTGCTGGTAGCTACATATTTTAAAAACAACAGCGATGTTTGTATTCATTTAGAAAATTGGACTGGTTTTGTGAATAAAAACGAATGCATGTATTTGTGTCAAAATTTACAGTTTTGATGTTCGTCTACTTGTCTGTTTGCATGTGTTTTTTCTAAAACATCAGATTTAACTGACTACTACAGTATGAAATCTTTAAATTTTTCCCTTTCATATCATTGGATAAAATAAACAATTTCTGGGGTGAGAAGAGGAAGTCATTAAAGGAGATACAGGATGTAGTGTGTGGTCTATGCTCTCGGGTTTCATGTAGAGGTTGACTCGCGCGACACAGGAACCTCTAGACTGCTTCCATGTCACAGCACTCTGGGTGGACACAGCAAGAAGTTAAGAACGTAGCTTGTTTTGTACCTGAAGAACCTTTCTTACTCCATCCCAGGCACGTTGAAGAATTTACTTTGGCTCCAGTTAGCCACTTTGCTAGTGGGAAATATAATGGGCGAGACCCTCACAGTACATCCAAAACGTAATAGCAAAAACTGGGTTTTACCATTGTTCTAAATGGACAAAACGACTTAAAGATAATTATGTTTGGATTGGAAGCCTTGGGGCAAGAAGGAGAAGGAGTACAGTGTTGCATGTGCTCACTGTACAGTTTTCACTGGGTCAAACTATTTTTATGTCTTTGCAGACATTTCAAAAATGTCACATTACTACAATGTTCATACAGACAACTGAAGCCATGTCAAAGATAGGTCTGAAAGCCATTTGGGGAGGTGTGGGACCCGATATGCTCGTCCCGATAGATTCAACGAGCACATCTGGAGCTAGCAAGGAAGTGCTAGAATAGGGTCTGAATCATCTGCGTCCCTCTGATATACGAAGTGAAATACAATTATTTGGAGTGCCCCCTTTTTGGAGCATATTATTCTGTTGAGGCTTTGAGTATTTTGCAAATCATGTCCAGGAATACCTGTCAGCCTGTGGTGTTCAGTAGAAACCTGAACCCCCATGGAAAACGGTTAGGTACAAGGTGAGAACAACGATACAAACTGTACAGCCTGCTCTAAAAATGACCCCCCCCCCCCCCATATCCTTTCAAATGTCACCGACTCCTCCCCCTACTAACACATGACATTTACAGGTAAAAGGAAACAATTACAAAGTGCTGAATAATTGATAATTACTTAATGATATCAAGAAGGAGTTCTCATTTGATTTAAAGCTGAGACAGAGAGGGTTTAGGAGCTATTGGAATGATGGGTGTCAGCATTGCTGTGTACCTGGTGTGTGTGTGTGTGTGTGTATGTGCGTGTGACATCTACAGAAGTGAAAGAAGCAGAGCATCGTCTCATAGCAAACAGCTAACCCTTTACTGTGTGTGTGTGTGTGTGTTTGAGACCTGGGCCCCTTCGTAGCTTGACACGAGTAATTAAGCCAGAGGAACATCATGACACGCTAACACAATGCTTGGTTTGTCATAAAAACTGACATCGTAGCCTTTCAAGGCACCCACTTCCGGATCAATGCTAGCATTGTCTTTTACCGTCACACAATAATGGCTCTCGCGCACGCCGATCGCGACCGCATGCATGTAAACAACGATATCAATGGGAATCAAACCAATTTGGCTCCTAACAAGATGGGGAGAACTGGAGGACGGGACCACTACTGGCAAGAAGTGTGAATTTCCAATTCCTGCGGAAATAATGAAAATGTCAAGAATCTTACCACTCCCCCCCCCCCCCTGCACGCCCAAACCCCGCTACCCCAGCTATTAGAATGTGGCCGACGTGGAGGTACTTTTCTACTGCGGCCATTACAAGGGGAGTTTCTTTCCTTCTCGTTCTTTTTTTCTTCTAATTAGCGAGTATCCTCGATGGAGGAGAAGGACGGAGGGACGAGGGAGGGGGGGGGGGGAGGGGGGATGGAGGGGGGGACCCAGTGTGAGGCAGGCTTGTGTGCGAGCGCCGTAGCAAGCAGCTTGGCGAGCCGAGGGTTGGAGAGCGCATATTCCCAGCTCTCCCTCCCTACCTCCCCACCAACCCCCCCCCCCCCCCCCCCCCCCGGTGACAGCGCTGGGCTGGTGCCATCGCCACAGCGCTGGGGGGGGGGGGGGCCGAGGGAGGGAGGGAGGGAGAGAGAGAGAGGAAGCAGAGGCCTTGCATTATTAATGTGCGCCGCGGCGTCCTCGCCTCCTCTGCTGCGCCCCGCCGCACAGCTCGCTGGCCAACCTGCCATCAGAGCCGGGGATGGTGGGGGGGGGGGGGGGGGGAGGAGGGGGGGCGGTGGGAGGGTGAGGGGGGTGGGGTAGGGACAACAGAGATAAAGAAAGACAGCCAGGGAGCGAGGGAGCGACCGGGCGTGATTGCGCGTGAGCTCGCGGGCTCGCTCGTGTGCGCGTGGGATTTTTTTTGTGCAGTGGGCTCTATTTTGTTGTTGTTGTTGTTGTGTGTACATGTGAGTTTTCCGAGAGTATACGGGATGTGTGTGTGTGTGGAAAAAGAAAAATGGTGGTATGGTTGACTGTTCATCCTATGGTCCTCCCGTTAATATTACACGTTACAAGAGCAGAGTTGGCAACCGATATGCTGATGGTCCGAATAATTTTGAACTTGAGACGACAGCAGAGTTTGGGAGTCTCTGGGTGGAGTACAAGCTATGTGTGCTGATCCTGACTGCTGAGGTGTAGAAGCCAGAGGGTGTGTGTGTGTGTGTGTGTGTGTGTGTGTGTGTGTGTCTGTCTGTGTCTACAGAGGGGTGTTAGGGTGGGTGAGCGAGCCTGTCACAGTGGGAGAATCCTGGAATCTTATCGCCGCCTCGCAGACACTGAGCCGTACTGATCTGCTCACCCTCTTGGCCGGTCGGCGTGCCCTTCCCCCCTCCCCCCCTCCAAAGGCCCCTCGCAGGCAGGCGAGGCAGGCAGGCGAGGCAGGCAGGCGAGGCAAGTTGGTTGGACAGAATGGACAGACAGCCAGGCGGAACCCAACTCTCTCTCTCCCTCCTTTTCTCTCTCTCTCTCTCTCTCACTCTCTCTCTCTCTCTCTCTCTCTCTCTCTCTCTCTCTCTCTCTCACTCTCTCTCTCTCTCTCTCTCTCTCTCTCTCTCTCTCTCTCTCTCTCTCTCTCTCTCCCTCCTTTTCTCTCTCTCTCTCTCTCTCTCTCTCTCTCTCTCTCTCTCTCTCTCTCTCTCTCTCTCTCCCTTTCTCTCTCTCCCTCCTTTTCTCTCTCTCTCTCTCTCTCTCTCTCTCTCCCTCTCTCTCTCTCTCCCTTTCTCTCTCTCTCTCTCTCTCAATCTCTCCCCTTCTTCCACTGCTTCTCATTCTCCTCTCCCCCTCTCCAATAGAAGGAAAAAAGGATGAAAACAGCCATGTGGATCAACCATGTCAACTGTCGTATGTTCAGCACCCTGGAACTCACGACACTGCAAGTGATGGTGCCCCGTAATGAGTACTGAAAAGAGAGTGCAGAGAATCAACGTTAGATGGTGAAGGGTTGCACATTTGGGGCCATCGATGGAAAATAACAGCACCCAAAAGCTGAAGCGAAGCCCCTAGGAACCCCAGAAGGGGCGACGAGACATACTCCGAGCGTTTGGCCGTCGAGCCTTTGATCGTGACCGTGCGAACGATGTGTGCTGGAACTTTCCGGGCGTGTGCGGCGGAGCCGGCGTCGGCCGCGCCAGACAGCTGGGTATTTGGGCTTCCCCTGACAACGTGAGGCTGAAACGACGAACATGGTCACAGGACATGGGAGACATGCTGTTAGGGCTGGTCCCCAGTGAGGTCACACACACACACACACACACACAGGTGCTCACGCACAAACACACACAAACACACACACGCATGCCCAGACACAAACGCACACAAACACTTTGCCCATCACCCAAGGGTCTGGTGTGTTAAGGCTAACAATGAGGAAGCTGCTGTTGGCTGCTCGGACACAACACAGCCCCGACACGCACACTCCGCCATGCTAGTCCTCTATCCTGTTAGCGGGCTGGGAGGCTTGTATTGACAAGCCCAACCAGGCGACAGCCATAGCTTCGTTAAAGGCATAGTTAAAGGCATATTTCACTCAAATAAGATATCGACGTGGTTTAACTCTGGCGTTGGTTGTGATGTTTCCTTAGCAGGTCGCTCCACTTTGAATTGGGAGGAGAGGTGTACTGTGTTTAAAAACAAACCATGGGAGGTATGTAATAATACAAATAAGAAATAGATTTGATTTGTAACGCACTTGATATTTGAAAACGAATCTCAAGGTGCTAAAATGTAGTGAATACTTGACCATCTGCAATACCTTCATCTTAAATAAAGAAATAGTGTCCAGATGAGAGACTACCGGTATGTTCCATTCACATGACTTCCCATGGAGAGGTGCTAATCATTGATATAAGGTTATGTAAAGGACACAAATGACAGGTTTGTTGGATTGCAGTTATTGAAAATGTTGGTTTTCAGTTGTTTTTCCTTGTTCTGAGTGTTGGCCTTCAGGTTGTTGTGTACAGTCCAACCAATTTACCTCAAGTCAACCCAACATATTGATCCAAGCGTAGGAAATCAAACCAAGACAGTTCATTGGAGGGTCGGCCGAGTTAACCGTGTGAAGGCAGTCGGTTTTGCGACTGGCACCCATAAACTCCTGGTTGCGGTTGACCGTTGGTTTGTGATTCTTTTGTTGCGTTTGATTTCCATTATGTTGTCGCTATTTCACCTCTCATAACAGTGTCATGGCAAGCTGCACGTTTTTACCGTGTGTTATGCGGAGGGATGTTCTCTGGAGAAAAGGAATCTAATTGACATTACCTCCAAGGGACTAAAAAAAGGTGTTGTCCAAAAGCTTTTCCCCAGCGAGCCCCCTCAAGTGTTTCCATTCAAAATGTGATGCGCACAGCCTTTGTGTTGCAAATTTGAAGTGACATGCATGTGCATAACGTCCTGCAAACAATTCCATGGAAAGGCCCAACATATCGCCACTGATAAACAACCATTCGCACGCTTATCTTTGTGAGTATTACGTAGGTGGCACTAGAAAACGATCCCTTGCCTACGAAGATCCTCAATTCTTTCTTGAGACGTAAAAAAGATTCAACACTTAACCATGAACCCCCGACAAAGAAGGCTAGTCGGCCTGTTTCTCTTGAGATGGGAAGATTCCACATTTAAAAGTTGACAACTCCTATATATCTCCAGTTTAACAGAAGGTTAAATATTGTTGACCTATTTCACACCTGTTTACTATTTCAAACGTTTTGTGGCCAATGGAATGCAGATCTGTTTACTAGTCAAAGGGACTGACACACAAGGGCAATTTGTGAAGACTCGCAAAAGCAAAACTTACATCAATGAATCAATGGACACACACATAAACACACACACGCACGCACACACACACACACAAAGAGATGAGATAGGGTTCCACCCAGTCGATAGATTACGCATCACCCCATACACAAATCCAAAGTCTTGCACAAGCATGCACGTGCACACGCGCGCGCGCGCACAGAAACAGATTAAGCCCAAATCAATGGCGGTGGCTGGAATGGGAGAGAGATTTCACCCTGGGTTCTCGTTAAGTCTTGACGCAGGCGCTGGAGACTCGAGGGAGGGTTATTACCACGGTGATGGTTGATAAGGGCTGGTTCCTCCACGGCGCATCCCGCGGGACAGATGCATCGTGCAGCCATGGAAACCGTAAGGCTAGGTGTTATGCTATAATTGGGCCAGCGCTTTTAACAGCACAGCCGCACAGCCAGGTACGCCGGCGTCTTCAAATTAGAAATTATGGTGGAGCGGAGAGGAAGGGGGGGGATGTAGTGGTGCTGGTGGTGGGGGGAGAGAAGTGGGGTTGTGGTTTGAAAAAATACACCACACACTTTCGGGTTCCTTTCCCGAGGCAGGGTTTCGCCCGGCCCGTTGACGTGCCTGTGCCTAGCACCCGACAGCCAGAAACAGGGGGGGGGGGGGGGGGGGGGGGGAAATGATCCGCAAATATTTCAAAATGCCGCGCAGGGACCAGGAACTGCAAGGCGAGCGTCGACGAGACGACGCACCAGCCCGTCCTCGACGCCCTCCCGGATGCGCGCGGGACTGTTTATCTGTCGTCTTCGAAAACAAACGGGGGGAACCTTCGCGTCGCGGAGAGATAGGTGTAAGACGGGGGGGGGGGGGGGGGGGGGGGGGGGGGCGGGGGGGTTGGAAGGGGGGGGGGGAGGAGAGAGGAAGGAGGTTTCTTTGCTCACTCGATGCGGCTTGGTTGATTACGATCAATTTCCCTGGTATTGACGCTTGCCGGCCCCCGAGCTAGCTGCCTCCTGCATTTTGCATGGTACGTGCCTTGTGTACCATGACACATCCCACACTCTATCCGACACAACTTCACCAAGCGGCCTCCGGCCCCCCTCCCCTCCCCACCCCCCCTCGTGCAACCCTCAGCCCCCCCTCCTTCTCCCAACGCCCATCTTGGCCTTGACGAACTTCAAACAACTGTGGAACACACACATTCACATGCCCGGAATTGGATTTTGAGTGGTTTACGTGTTCCGTAAGCGGTCCGGGGTATTTTTAGGCAGATCGTTGAGTTGAGTTTCGTTGAATTCGAATTTGCTTTTGGAAACGCTTCAGCACCGGAGAAGTGTTTGGCGGCGGTAGCATGTTGATGGCAGCTTGAATAAACGTGAGAAAGAGAGCGAGAGAAAGAGAGAGAGGGAGAGAGAGAGAGAGAGAGAGAGAGAGAGAGAGAGAGAGAGAGAGAGAGAGAGAGAGAGAGAGAGGGGGACGGAGAGCGAGGGGATCTCTCGGGACAGATGTGAATCATCACGGCAATGGCAGTTGAGGTGAGACTCTCGTTCTGGCGGGAGGGGGGGAGGAGGTGGGGTGGTCAAACGGAGACAAGGAGTCTGTGTGTGCATGAAGACCATACCCACCCCCCCACACTCACACACACACACACACGGGAGAGGGTGCACCCCGCATCCTCTATCTCTGCACTCTTGGCAGGCTCTATCCGAATTAATTGCATCTCCATGAGGGAGACGGGTAGAGAGCAAAAAAGGGAGGAAGAGAGAGAGAAAGAGAGAGTGAGAGAGAGAGAGAAAAAGGGAGAGAGAGAAAAAGAGAGAGAGAGAAAAAGAGAGAGAGAAAAAAAGAGAGAGAGAGAGAAAAAGAGAAAGAGAGAGAGAGGGACTGAGAGTGAGTCCTTCTGCTGGGCTGGTCTTGCTTGCGGGGGGAATCATTTAAAATTCTGCCTCCCATGTGGCTCCTGGTTTCCAGTTTAATGACCCCCTCCCACCCCCCGCACCCCATCCCTCCCCGACCCCCCCCACCTTCCTCCTCCTCCTCCCCTCACGCCCCCTCACACCCCCCCCCCCCAACCCTCCCTTTACTCGCCCTCTGACTCGGAGCTGCGTGCTCCGTTTCCCTGGTCCTCGCATCTCCATTGTTTTCAGAGGGAACCCACCCCCCCACCCCCAGCCCCCTGCGCAGCCTCCTTACTTCGCCACCAGCAACACTCTCCCCGAACGTCTCTCGCAGTTCTATGTTCCACCCGCGCGCCAATCATGTGCAAACCCCCCCTCACCCGCTGCCAACCTCCCTACTGGCAGAACGATTGCCGCACCTGTTGTGGCGATTTACCCAAGGAACTCTGGGATAGACCTGAGTCGAGGCAAAAACGGCGTGGAATAGTCGCTCGCCCGCGAAAGGCAAAAACGTCGACAAAAACTGCATTTGACTGTATTGTGAGGCGTGATTGGCTGGCTGGATCCTGATTCACACAGGAAACCAGTAAACCTTTTATGACACTTGTAGTCTACGCCCGGGTTCTGGAGGGATGACGAGAAAGGAGATCGAACGAGGAGGAGAGAGACAGAGAAGAACGGGCTCAAGCTGGCACACCTTGCCAGTCGGAAAGGTCTGCGACCATCTGGTTCATGAGTGTGGATGTGTGTGTCGATGTGTGTGTGTGTGTGTGTGCGTGCCCTCCATGTGTGTGCCACTCGTGTGCTTTGGGTTCTGTTAACACTCACCCTAACCTCTCTGGAATTGCATGCCTAGCCTTAACTCTAACTCTTCCAATTGAGGTAAATGTATGTGCTACAATAATCTTTCCCTGTGAATGAGTTGGGCAAATATATTGCCCAAGCAACATATCAGTATTCACAAATGGAGAAAAACGATGCTATTTAATCATAATAATAATCAATAGAAACAAACAATGGAAACTATTGTTATTCAACCATAAACGTGCAGAAACAATATTCTGTTCATTCAGACATATTTTAAATGTGCGAAAAGAGAATCCCGATGTGGTAAACGCATGTCCTCTTTCATTGTTTAAGAAGGTTGATGTTGCACATTGATGAAAACACTGTTCTCAGCAAACAGAGGTACGAGAGCGGTGAAGCTCCAGCCCAAAAGAAGGTGTCCAAGGTAAGTATGCTGGATGACCTTGTTCCCAGGCCTTCTCCATCCTATCAGAAGATAACCTTCCATGTCCATCTGAGGTGGAACATTCCAATCACCTTCAAACCAACGGTAATCTAAGGCAGGTGCAGTTTGGCTAGGTTTGCTAAGGATTGTAAACAGCCATGAAGAAGATGTTTGTTTCTATGTTTGTGCGTGCGTGTGTTATCATAGCGACAAATGACATGTTATTGTGTTATGAAATTATTGTAACTCCCTCAAACAGGGAATGTCTTGCTGACTTTCCAACTTGTAACAGTACTGTAAGATGCAAATTGGCCTACATTGTGTGCTAGTTAAGTCTTAGCTTTTTAAATACATTTCCTCTGGGAGTCACGAGGAATCAAAGTAAAATGGCAGCTCATATACTAAACAAAGGAGTTCAATCGGAACGTCAACGATTTTGTTTCCAAAACTAATCTCCAACCCTTACCTCTAGATGAGGTAATTGGAAAAATGTGGATTCAGTGTGTAGGGCTTTGAATAAGTGTCAGTTTTTTGGGGGGAGGGGAGTAAATATATACAAATGCAGAGAAACTATTAATATAGGATATTTTTTATGTAAGCGCTTATAGTATGAAATCTTAATGTGGGCCCATATAATAATATTGCATATGGTATATGGACACAAGGAAATGCAAGTTATTCGAACCTTGCATCAGATCTTCCCCTCAACCAGAGGATAGTCGTCAGGCCGGCAATCAAAGACCAGGAAGAAGAGGAGCGTCCCGGTGGCTCATGGGAAAAGTGTGAGTACAAGGTTCGAATCCGGCCTTGGCCCTTTGCTGCATGTATTCCTCTAGCTTTCTCTCACTCTCTCTTTCCTGTCACACTTCACTTAAAACTTTCAAGTACGCGAGAGATGCCCAAAAATATATTTAAAAAAAAGGTATTCTATGCCGATGTAATCTATCACTCACTACGTTTACATGATGGTATCAATTCTAATGTAGCTTTATTCGGATAATGCTAATTTTGGGGGCAACTGCTTTTATCCTAATATAAATGGTAGTGAATAAACCGAATCATTGGCCGAAAGCATGTCATATCCCAGTACGATACGTGGCGCTGTTTTCATTACAACGAGTGGTGATACAGCCCTTTCCGCTTGACCTCTTCACCACTACCAACAACAACATCAACATTTCGAGAAAGATGGCAAACGGAGAGCAAGGTGAAGCAACGTCCCTCTACAGTTCGTGCATGATGACAACAGGAGCACTGCGAATGCCAATGGCGCTACAACGTTTGGCTAAAACGACAGCACCCAACTCTGATGGCAGAACAAGCAGAGAGCCTTATAGCTACTACGTCATGATGGGAAGTGCCCTTGGACACCTGCGATGGAGCCCACACCTCCTGCTGGGCTTGGTGTACACACACACACACACACACGTACATATGCGTGCAGCGGCGACTGTAGGACAGACTGAGGCTCTCTGCAAGGTCAGAGTAGTCAGGGTATTTGCTTGTTTTTCTCCTTTTTTTTCTTTTTTTCTTTGCTTTCCCTCCCTTCTCCGTGGTTAGGCTCAGTGTGTGCTGCCTCCCTGGTTTCTCTCCTATCGGGTCAATACCACCACGCAGCTTCTGACGATCAATCGAGGGTCAATACCTCTCAGACGCCTGCCTCTTTGTGCTCGGGCTGATTTAGCTACCAGTCGGCCCGGCCTCTCCTTTTTTTTTTTTACTCTTTTCTCTCTCCCTCTTTCGCTCCCCCTCTCCCTCCCTCCCTCCCTCCGTCCCTCCTTCCCTCGCTACCCCTCTCCCTCCCTCCCTCTCTCTGTCTTTTTTTTCTCTTTTTTTTTTACGAGCCACGCTCTTAAATACGTCGCGCTGCTGAAATTAGAGACGCAGTAGTAAATCTGCGACGCAGAGCGCAAACTCTTCCCGCCAAACGCCATAAACCTAGCCCCTCATCAGGAAAGCACACAACCGTAATTCCGCTGTCTCTGCTGAAATGACCCCCCTCCCCCTTCAGCACACACACACACACACACACACAGACTCATAACTGTCCCCTCTCACATTGGCTTACATGGATTGTGCAAAAAACGGTGGTGGGAAGGTGGATGTTAAGAATGAGGCAGGTCCCTCGCAAAAACGTTGGTCTAATTCACGGAATGAAAAAAAGAAGCCAGCACGATCTCACACACAACAACAGCCT
>NC_140380.1:5375000-5397500 GCF_054491055.1 Hypomesus nipponensis | reverse complement strand
ACTCGTCCTCTGCTGCTGGTGTTGTTTTCGTGGTGGCACATCCTCGTACTGTGGGACGGAACCGTGTTCTAGAAGAAGGAGTCCGACCTGCACCGTCCATTTGGTCCAACCCTGGACATGGTGGTGTGTTCGCAAGCGAGAGTTGATGTTGCATCCGTCTAGCGGTCTGGTATTCAGGTTAACCAGGCAAGTGTTGAGGGTAGTGGAATGGAGATTCAGGAATGAAGAAGGCTGTGTGGGCTTATTTGCCCTGGGTGTATGTGTGTGTGTGTGGTGTGTTTGTGTGTGTGGTGTGTGTGTGTGTTTCCAGGGTGGGGGTTGTGTCTGTCAGAGATGCCATGGGGAGGTGACCTCAAGCTGGGTGGTGCTGTGTTTCCTCAACACACTCTTCTCCTCCAGAAGACATGGCTTCCCATGAGACTGCCCCGAGGTTGTTTTCCCCTCCCAGATCTTTCTCTCTCTCTCTCTCTCTCTCTCTCTCTCTCTCTCTCTCTCTCTCTCTCTCTCTCTCTCTCTCTCTCTCTCTCTCTCCCCTCTCTCTCTCTCTCTCTCTCTCTCTCTCTCTCTCTCTGTCTCCCTCCCTCTCTGTCTCTCTCTCTCTCTCTGTCTCTCTCTCTCTCTCTCTCTCTCTCTCTCTGTCTCTCTCTGTCTCACTCTTTGTCTATCTCTCTCTCTGTCTATCTCTCTCTCTGTCTCTCTCTCTGTCTCTCTGGCCCTTCCTCTTCAATTGCTCTCCTTCCACTTTCTCGGACACCATCTTTGACAAAGAACTTTCATGCTAGGATTCTTTCATGCGACCGAGAGTGGTTGTGTGTACGTGCGCGGGCGGGCAGGCGGGCGGGCGAGCGGACGTGTGCGACCATGCCACGAAGTTCAGTCCTCTAATCTCAGATGCAGCGGTTGTCCTGGATACAGCCATTATCGGAGGGGTGGGGGGGGGGGGGAGGGCTGGATGGGGAGGGGGGGTGGTCCTCGATTACAGCAGGTCTCTCAGCCTCGTACTGTTGCCTGCGTCGTTTACACCTCAGAGACGGAGTACCACGTCCGTGTGTGTGTTTGCGGAAAAGGGAGGAGAGGGAGAGATGTGGGAGTTGCGTTTTGTGGGTGTACGCAAAAGGAGAAGAAGAGAGAGGGAGGGAGAGGGAAAGAGTGCAAGAGAGAGAGAGAGCGAGAGAGCGAGAGAGAAAGAGAGAGAGACAGACAGAGAAAGAGAGAGAGAGAGAGAGAGAGAGAGAGAGAGAGAGAGAGAGAGAGAGAGAGAGAGAGAGAGAGAGAGAGAGAGAGAGAGAGTGAGAGCGAGAGAGAGCAGGCCGGTGTGTGGTGAGGGTGAGATGGAGTGTGCCCCTCTCTGGGGGTGGGGTGTGGGGGTGCGGGGGGTGACAGATGCTTGTTTACCGCCCTCATTATGTCACTGGCCTTCCTCTGAGGCACTGGCAGGTCACACCCTGGCCCTCTCTGTCCAGCCCACAGACCCTCCCGGCCCACTGGAACCACAGAGGAAGAAAATCATTTGCCTACAATGCCCACACTGCCTCCATCACCGGCACTACCGACTCCACCTACTGCACAGTTCACGCACCGCCAGCATCGCCACTGTTTACGCTAGGCTGCCTGTGTTCTCTAGACGACACATGCTACCTGCACGACCCGTCTACGCTTAACCACACACTATCCATACTATGTACACTACATACATAACATTCAACCTTTACTGCATATCTATACTCCACACTCCACATGATGTATTTGATGTACAGTCACGACTTCCCCTCATACCTAGACGCAAGCACAGTACCTACACTATCAACACTACCAGCATAACCCCTACTTCCTACACTACCGACTAACTACATTACCCACAATACCTACTAGTTACACAACACACGTGACACACTCTAACCACACATCTGACTACCAATGGAACCCCTACTTCCTACATTACCCGCAAACTACACTACCCACAATACCTGCCAGTTACATAACACACGTGACATACTGCAGCCACCCTTCCAACCCTGCTGGCCACACTAGATGCGCTCCCTATACACCACCAGCACTGACAAAACGATCCATACCACACACTACGCTGCTTACACTACACCCGCAGATTCAGTACCTACTCTGTCAACACTTCCAGCAGAAGCCAAGTTACCCTCACTGGCCGCAAACTACCCACACGACATCTCATGTGCATTCTATGCAGTAACATCACAAACATGACCGACTCTACCCCCCTTTCCAACACTGCCCACTACCTACAACGGCCCTCGCCCTACACGACCTCCGCTACCCACTGAATACTAGTTACATACTGAGTGTGTTGTGCCATTTCCAAACCATTGACACTACCTCTAATCTCCACAGACATACTAACCGACTACCAATAATATCCAGACATACTAACCGACTACCTATAATATCCAGACATACTAACCGACTACCTATAATATCCAGACATACTAACCGACTACCTATAATATCCAGACATACTAACCGACTACCTATAATATCCAGACATACTAACCGACTACCTATAATATCCAGACATACTAGTCTACTAACTATAATATCCAGACATACTAACCGACTACCTATAATATCCAGACATACTAATCTACTACCTATAATATCCAGACATACTAATCTACTACCTATAATATCCAGACATACTAACCGACTAACTATAATATCCAGACATACTAACCCTAGCTACAGTATCTACCATATCTTAACTACCTCTGCCAAACATGTACGGCACAATCTATATTAACCACAACTCACATAGTCAACACAACCTGTATATCCTCGATTACACATACAACGTACACTACAGACACCCACACTACCCAAACTAATTAGGCAATGATTTACTATGTTGCTATTTTGTGAGACTTGTATTAACAATACAGTATGAGGAAAAGAGACATATGAATAACTATTACAAAAACAATCCAAATCTCTATTTTAACAGGAGAGAATACTTGCCAAGTCTGGCGGGTGAAAGAATATATTTTTCTCTGGGCAAGAACGTATGATTAACACGTCAGTGTACACAAGATATCTGTGAGTATCTACGTCCATATCTGTGTGTGTGTGTGTGTGTGTGTGCATTCTAAATGTCTGCCTGTGTGAGTGTTTTAGCAGGTATGTGTGTGAGACAGTGTGTGTGTGTGTGTGTGTGTGCATTCCAAACTGTGCCTGGCCAAATGTCTACCCGTGTGTGTGTTTGTGCAGGTATGTGCAGACAGAGTGTGTGTGTGTGTGTTCTCCTCTTCTCTGCAGTCCCCAACATCTATAATCCCTTTTATTGAAATCCGTGTCACCTGCCGCCCGCGCAGTCCAGCGCCCTGAAGCGCGGGCAACCTGGCACAGTGACGGGCACTGCGGCGCGGGAGACAAGGCAGAGAGGAAGCGAGGGAGGGGAGGGACGGAAAGACCCGGAAAGAACGTGTCACGCGGTCAGCGACGGCTTCCACAATCTTGCGTGAACGTTATTTCCCTCCCCCCCCCCCCTCTGCCCCCCCCCCCCCTAAACAAAATACAAACGTTTTCCGAGGGGTTCTCGGCATCCGCCGTCAAATGATTTGTGTCGTCGACTCTCGAATGCGCTGTGAAGATTCCGGAGGACGTGTGCGTGCGGGGACGGGACCCGGACGTGCTCCGGCCGGTGTGCGCGTCCCCGTGTCCACTTCACGGCCCCGTGTGGCTGTGGCAGCCCAGTGTCACCAAGGCTGCCTGTCTGCTCACTCCGGCCCCCCTCTCTGGCCAAGCCCAGGCTGGATGGCTGGAGGCTAGGTGGCGGCCATCTTGAATCCACTCTCCGTCCCGCTCTCTTCCCCCCCACCCATATTCCTCCCTGCCTCCCTGCCTGTCGTCTCCCCCCTCCCTCCCCCACCCCTCCCTCGGCTGTCTCACCTCCTGTGTTTCTCCCCCCCCCCCCCTCCCAATCCACCTGGGAAACCGACTGAACATATTCTGTTGAGGAAAGGAGAGGGAGAGAGCACGAGGAGAAGCGATAGAGCCCGGGTAGAGGGAGGGAGGGGGCAGGAGAGCGTGAGGAGAAGCGATAGGGCCAGGGTAGAGGGAGGGAGGGAGGGAGGGAGAGAGCACGAGGAGAAGCGATAGAGCCAGGGTAGAGGGGGGAGGGAGGGGGCAGGAGGAGAAGCGATAGAGCCAGGGTAGAGGGAGGGAGGGAGGGAGAGAGCACGAGGAGAAGCGATAGAGCCAGGGTAGAGGGGGGAGGGAGGGGGCAGGAGGAGAAGCGATAGAGCCAGGGTAGAGGGAGGGAGGGAGGGGGCAGGAGAGCGCGAGGCAATCCTGCAAACCCGTGACACATTAATTATTAACAAACTCCGACTAAATGCGTAAACTCTCGTTCGGGTTTCTCTCTCCTCTCCTCTTCTCTTCCTTCCTCTCTCCCTCTGTTTCACCCTCGGCGGCAAACACTTTTCACGTCGTTTTTCTTCTCTCCCCTTTACTTCCCCCCCCTACACACACACACACACACGCGCACACACACACGCACACACACACGCACTAACAAACACCACCTCCTCGCCTCTCCCCTTTTTTTGCAGAGTTTTTCTTCCTTTTTTTTTTCTTCTTCTTCTTCTTTTCGCGGCGAGGTGCCGTGTGCTGCTCGTAAAATGAAGTGGAGCATGTCGGGGGGGGGGGGGGGGAGGGAGGGAGGGTGACAACAGTGTCAGAGCACCAGGCCCCCAGAGAGAGGGAGACAGGAGGGATGGAGGGGTAGAGTGAGGGATGGAGGTAGAGGTAAAGGTAGAGAGAGAGAGAGAGAGAGAGGTAGAGAGAGAGAGAGAGAGAGAGAGAGAGAGAGAGAGACGCGGGCAACAGAGCTGGGAAGAGGGGGAGTAGTGAGGGGAGGGCAAAGAGATAGAACGAAGGGAGGGAGGGCGAGGGAGAGAAGGGAGAGCGAGGGAGAGCGAGAGTGAGAGGGTGAGAGTGGAAGGGAGGAAGAGGTAGAGGCAGGGAGAGTGATATGCAGGTGTTGCGTCTCAGGTGTGGATCTGTTCATTAAGTAAGCACAGGGAACAGACCCTCAGACAGCTCACCACACAAACACCCACCCACACACACACACACACACACACACACACACACACACACACACCCCAGCCAGGAAAATCACACACAGGTCTCCTGTTGGGGCTCGTTATGTCTTGATATTATTTAGCACGTACAAATAAAGTGAAAGAACTTGACGAACGGCGAAAACGGAGGATGAATCCGAATGGTTGGACACGTCTCTACTTTGAGTGAATTACCAAGTTCATTATTGGATCTCCAAATGTCATAGCTCGGTGACTCTTAGGGTGACTCTTAGGTGAGTGTCCTCATTCCGACCAGTTCAGTGCAATCCTCCTTTTGTTTGACCAAGGTCTCCGTGACACAGATCAGATCCTCTCTAATCATTAACAGGAATGAAATTCCTGAATCAACGGACTAGACATTCTGCTCGAACGGCCCTATCTGAAGAGGCGGGTCTACGCAGGGTGTGGGGGCTTTTCGCGTGGGAGTGTTTGCGTGTGTGGTGAGTGGACGGATGTGCTGCGTCGGCGCGTGCAGATCGGGTGTCGGTGCAGGGCCGTGTTCCGAGGGCTTGATTGTGGGTCAGTTTTGTTTTGTCGGGCTATCCGTGTGTGCATCTCTTTTGTGTGTACGTATGCACGCGTGTGTCTCTGTGTGTGTGTCTACGCACATGTGAGTGTGTGTGAGTGTGTGTGTGTGTGTGAGTGTGTGTGTGTGAGTGAGTGTGTGTGTGTGTGTGTGTGTGAGTGTGTGTGTGTGTGTGTGAGTGTGAGTGAGTGTGTGTGTGCGCGTGAGTGAGTGTGTGTGTGTGTGTGTGTGTGAGTGAGTGTGAGTGAGTGTGTGTGTGTGCGTGAGTGAGTGTGTGAGTGTATGTGTGAGTGTGTGTGAGTGTGTGTGTGAGTGAGTGTGTGTGTGCGTGAGTGTGTGTGAGTGAGTGTGTGTGTGTGTGTGTGTGTGAGTGAGTGTGTGTGAGTGTGTGCGTGAGTGAGTGTGTGTGTGTGCGTGAGTGAGTGTGTGTGTGTGTGTGCGTGAGTGCGTGTGTGTGTGTGTGTGCGTGTGTGTGTGTGTGTGTGTGCGTGAGTGCGTGTGTGTGTGTGTGTGTGTGCGTGTGTGTGTGTGTGTGCGTGAGTGTGTGTGCGTCCTATGGCAGTTGCAGCCTGAGCGGTCACTCTGCCCCTCAGGCGATGGTGTGTGTTTGGCAGGCAAAGGACCCTCCCCCAGGAAGGAGGGCTGGAGGGGGGGGAGGGGAGGTGGAGAGGGAGGGAGGGGAGGGAAAGGGGGAGGGGGGAGCCCGCTGCCACGGTTACAGGCCGCCCACCTAATTGCCGGTCTGTCCTCTCTCCCCGCCACCAAACACCCGCTGCTCGACAGCTGAACGACGCTCGCTGTACCTGCTCCACGCTATGGCACCTCCCCGGTCACCTGGCCATGGGAGACCACAGAACCGGGAGGAACGTTCAGTTGAACGGCGAGCGTCATTCGCTGACTGGGTGTCCTAAACCCACTCAGGGGTGGTTCTAGACCATTCCAACTGGGGGGGGGGGGGGAACTGGGGCCAGTTGTACTGTTTGACTGTTAGAGGGGCCAGTTGTACTGTTTGACTGTTAGAGGGGCCAGTTGTGCTGTTAGATTGTTAGAGGGGCCAGTTGTGCTGTTAGAGGGGCCAGTTGTACTGTTAGACTGTTAGAGGGGCCAGTTGTGCTGTTAGACTGTTAGAGGGGCCAGTTGTGCTGTTAGAGGGGCCAGTTGTGCTGTTAGAGGGGCCAGTTGTGCTGTTAGAGGGGCCAGTTGTGCTGTTAGAGGGGCCAGTTGTGCTGTTAGAGGGGCCAGTTGTGCTGTTAGAGGGGCCAGTTGTGCTGTTAGAGGGGCCAGTTGTGCTGTTAGAGGGGCCAGTTGTGCTGTTAGAGGGGCCAGTTGCGTTCACCGTCATTGTTGTCATGGCGTTCTCTTCACTGCATTGCAGGCGTTAACAGGCAAAAGACCATGTTTATAAGTATTCAGATTCTACATCGAGGGGGGCCAACGAGGGAGTCCAAGGTTGCTGTCACAGGGACACTGCCCCCCCCCCCCCCACATACACACACACACACACCTGCCCCCACAGAACCGCCCCTGAAACCACCCCAGCGGATGAACCTGACCCCCGGGTTTTTCCGTCGACGTTTTGGACCAATCGCTCGGTTCTTCTGCTCCGGAGTCGCTTCTGCGGTCTTCTGTCTAATATCCCCCCCGTCTGTGTACTCCCAGCCCACACTGCCATTCCACACAGTAGAACACACCCAACCATACTTTGACGCTCAAACACAGTTGCTATGCGCGCAATCTCCATGGACACTGTCTCCCAGGACTGGGCCTGGTCTCCGAGGACAAGCATCTAACCCCGACTCCATGTGTGTGTGTGTGTGTGTGTGAACTAGCTTACATGGGGTGTGTGTGCACCCTAGCTTTCACTGGGCGAGGAGTTATCTATATCTTCCCCAAGCACCACATTGTTTACTCTCCTCCAACTCCCAAATCGTCCCTCCGGTCCTCAGAGGTCGTGGGGGGGGCCTTTTCCGACAGGCAGAACGGAGGCTAGCCTCGCCGCCTGCTCCACCTCTTCCTGTTTTCGGGGGCCTCCGGGACAGGAAGACGGCAGAGACAAGGTCAGCCTGGCAACGGCGAGAGCGAGCGATCGATCGGGCAGCGACGAGGTCGAAGGACGGAGCAAGAAACCCGTGGAGCGTTCAGGGGCGGCGGAGCCGAGAAGCGCGAGGCACCCACACACGACCGACCGCATCCTCTCCGGCAGGAATAGATCGGTCTGGTCTCGTCGGAGGTATTCTGTGTAGGAATACCATGGCGAGGGTTCAAGCGAAAGGGAGTTCACGATATTGTCCATGCCGGGGGCCACACACAAACACCGGTGCACACTGCAAGGAAAGCTGCCGCGCGCGCGCGCGCGTGTGTGTGTGCTGTGAGGACAGACACCCTGGCGTGGACGGCTAGCCTCACCATGGCAACACTTCCTGCTGTCTCAAGCCCCGCAGCTGTATTTGCCGCCTGCGCGCTGAATGCTAACCAGACCTCCAGCTTCAGCCGCACGCACGCACACACAATTACCTCCACACACCTCCACCTGCGCACGCGCGAGCACAGTCGCGACAGCGCGCAGCACACCTACTCACACATCGACGCACACAGACACGCAAACCCACTATTTCCCTACACACATTTCCACCTCAGAGAACACACTCTCTCACACTCCAGGGAGAGATTAGTTAACCGTGTCAACAACAGTCTCTCTCTGGAACAATTTGACTTGCTATGGTAGTTGCCTAACAAATGGAAAATGTTTCCTAACTAAAGAGCAGTGCAGGGTAAAAAAAAATAGATTTGTACACAGTGCCGGTACACTATACTTCCACAAAACGGTGGATTCGGAGAAAGACTTCTCTCCTCCCGGAGTTGGTCAGGTGAGAACGTTCTGGTCTCTTGGGTGGAGGTCTGTACCTCCACCGTCAAGCTGAGCTCTCATTCTGCACCATCTGTTCCCCCAGCTCCTGTTACAGGGACATCGCGAGCTCCCTCAATCCCAGGGCGGGCACACCTTCCCTGGCTCTGTCTGTCGAAAAGTGTGCCCGGTCAAAGCAACCGCACATCTCGTCTATTAGCGTCCATTGTCGTCTCGTCTATTACGTCGCGCTCTCGATCCACTTAGTCGTGTTTTGGAGGCGCGGCGTTTTTCGAGGAAAGGGTGTGCCGGAGTCACGGGACTGTAGGAGCGGCGCTTCACTCGAGGGGATCGGGTTCCGCGAGGGACGTATTCGTCGGAACGCGTTCGAAAGCAATCGATCCCGTCCGCGAGCGCGCCAATGTACACACACACACACACACGGACACACACACACACACAGTCGAGGTCCCCTGGTTTGTCGCCCTGCCCACTTCCTCTGCAGCCCGTGGTGTTTCCGGCGGGGTGAGAGAGTGCCAGCCGCCCCCCCTCCCCCCTCCCCCCCTCCCTCCCCCCCCCCCGCTCCCTGGTGGGGTCCTGCCTCCCGGCATCTGTCAGGGCAGCTGTCTCTCTGCTCCGCTTTGCACCACACCACGCCTGGCCTCCGACGCAGCTCCGTCACACACACACACACTCTCCCCCCACACACGCACCCGCAAAGGCATACGCCTAGATGCAGAACCACACGCACGTACTCAAAGGCGCAGACACGCCCACGCCCCACACGCGAAGGGACTAACACGTACGTAGGGGACATTCAAGCGCGAGGAGGCACAGGCACACACACACACACACATACACAAAGGCCTAGACATACATACAGACACAGGCACAAGCAAATGCATAGGCACATATGCGCACACACACACACACCCACACACACAAGCAGGCATGCACAGCCATACGGAGAATCTCTGAGTGATTCACAATCTCTTTTGGCTTGCAGGAGAACGGACCTGGTGAAACCGAAAGGACCCAGAACCACAAACCAGGAAAAAAAACGGAAAGAGAGAAAGAGAGAGGGAGAGAGAAGCGGTGGAGCAGATCAAAGAGGGCGGGGGTGTGTGTGTGTGTGTTTGTGTGTGTCCAGGTGTGCAGGGAGCTGCAGGGAGGAGGCACGGGGGCGCTGAGCTACACAGGTGCTGAAAACTGATCCTGTTCCTGGTGAGAGAGAGAGAGAGAGAGAGAGAGAGAGAGAGAGAGAGAGAGAGAGAGAGAAAGAGAGAGAGAGAGAGAGAGAGAGAGAGAGAGAGAGAGAGAGAGAGAGAGAGATCAGCAGGTGGGGATGGGAAATGCAGGTCGGGGAGGGAGATAGAAGCAGAGTGGCGGTGGAGAGAAAGAGATACACACACACACACGCCCCGGGATAGGTGCTCAGGGGGAGGTGGAGGCAGCGAGAGAGATGTACAACAACAAGGTTGGGAGAGAGACAAGTCCGAGAGAGGTACGGAGAGAGAGAGAAGCAGAAAGAGAAAAAAAAGCAGTTGAAAGATCCACAGTGAAACTGAATTCTCTGGACCAGAGAGAGAGACCAGAGAGAGAGAGAGACCAGGGTGCCAGAGAAGGCCGTCCATGATTGTAGTTCTGACTGGGAGATCGGGTGCCTGCCTCCAGCACCCCCCCCCCCCCCACCCTCCTGCCAACACCCCCTCCGCACACACACACATTCACACACCCGCACACGTGAACCCTCTGGCCCCTCGCTCTGTCTCGCGCATGCACGACGACACTGCCACTCCGGCCCCCCCCCCCCTCCCCCCCCCCCTCCCTCCGTCTCTCCACCCCCCCCCCCCACCTCCTCCCCCCCCTCCATCCAACACGGATGCGGCTCTGATTAATTGGGCGCGACGCGGGGAAGTGGGTCTGGAAACTACCTGGCAATTTCCTCCTGCAGCCTATCCTCCCCCCCCCCCCCCAGCCCCCTCCTCCCCCTCCATCCCTCCCTCCCCCTCACAATTGGAGCAGGCTCCCCGGCAGGTGGGCTTGCCGGGGAGAGAGTGGGGGGAAGAGAGGGGAGGGAGGGGGGGCGGGGGGGCCAGGCTGCCGTGTGGCGGCGTTGATATGCTGCCCGCGTCCGGCCGGCATCGCTGGGTGCCCTACATTGCGGGCGCTCCCTCTGCCAGAGCCTGGCCTGGCTCCGGTGCTGAGCGCTGGAAAACCACCGCCATGGCTCAGACCGATCCGCACACACACACACACACACACACACAGACACACGCACGGAGAGAACGCACCCCTCGCCCTCCAGCCTCCCCCCCCCACACACACACACGCACGCACGCACACAGATATTTCTGCCTGCCGTAATGGCGCAGAGGAAAAGCACGGTCGCTTGCTCGCTTCTCCCACACCCGTATATCTCCTGTCTCTCCGCCTTGGCCCCTGAGAGAGAGAGAGAGAGAGAGAGAGAGAGAGAGAGAGAGAGAGAGAGAGAGAGAGAGAGAGAGAGAGAGAGAGAGAGAGAGAGAGAGAGAGAGAGAGAGAGAGAGAGAGAGAGAGAGAGATAGAAAGAGAGTGCGGGAGAGAGAGAGAGGGAAATACTAGAATACTTTTGGAGCGGGGAGTCGAGGTGAGATGAGGAAGGAGCAGAGAGGAGACAGACATTGACACGAAGTGAGATACATCAATACCGAAAGAGGTAGTTAGACAGAGAGAGAGAGAGAGAGAGAGAGAGAGAGAGAGAGAGATAGAGAGAGAGGTATTGGGGGAAATGATGGGAGAAGTAGTCAGAGGGAGGGAGAGAGAGAGAGATATATTTACCTCCTCCACATTCTGTAAACCATGTGGATTACCCAGCGGAGCAAGAGGGAGGCTGCTTTAATGAAAGCACAGGAAGGGGCCAACAGCTGGTGGCGTGCGTTTGAGCCGCCAGGATAAGACCCTCGCACCGGGGCTCGCCAGGACCCCCCCCCCCCCCCCCTCCACTCCCCCGCATTCTCCCTCCCAACCTCCACCTCCCTTCCCCCCCTCCCACCACCCGCGGAGGCTGAGCCCACTTTTTGGGGGGGGAGGAGGGGGGAGGGGGGAGGGGTGTGTGTGTGCGTGCGGGGGGGGGGGGTCGTCTCCGCCTGCCCGCCTGCCTGGACACGGGCCCGACCTGCAGGGGGGGGGGGGGGGGCTCCTGGCCGCTGAGCCCGGCACCAGAAACCCAGGAGGGTAACCCAGATCGTCCCTCCTCACAGCGCTGGCCGGGAGCCTCGCTGGAAGGGGCCGCGCTGGCGTCCGTCCGTCCGCCCCGGCCGCTTCTGTTGGGCGCAAAGCGAGGCGGCGAGCGGCCGCCCGGCGTGCTGGGCGCAGGAGAGAAAGAATGGGTGAAAAGAAGAAGGACAAAAAGAGAAGAAGAAAAAAAAAGCAAAAAAAGAGCGAGAGAGAGAATGGACGGAGAGGGGGATGGAGCGGCAAGGGTTCGGGCCAAAAGCTGGAGCAGAGGGAAGAGAGAGGACACCGCGTTCCCAGTCCGTGCTCTCGCGGAGGAAAAGGGAGAAAAAAAACGACGGCCATTTTGAAATGGAGGCAAAGCCTTCGGCGGGAGAGGGGGGGGGGGGTTGCAGAAATACCCGGAAAATGTGAAATCGTTACGTTTACACATCTTATATTGTATCAATCGGATCACGGTGATATATTTGCAACATGGGAGGTATTATTTTCGCTTTTCGTGAGGAACCATCCAGGGCCCGTCATATAACAATCTGCGGAAATAGCAGGCCCAAACCCAAAAGCCTGTTTACATCCCAAATGTCATGTGTCTTCTCTACCGCCGATATCCAGTCCGATCTGATCCGTTAGTCACACCGATTCACACCCCCACGCTTGGAAACGGAATCAAAGTAAATGCGGTTGTTTGTAGGGGTTGGGGGGGGAGGGGAAAGTCCCCGTTGTGACGCCTTTGGCCTGTGGCCTCCCCCCCCCCACCACTACCCCCCCCCACCCCCGAGTCTGGCCACGCCGGAGTTATGTGTGTGCGCAGGGCGGTGTGTCGGGGTCGAGGCCGGGGGTTGGTGATATGAGGCTCAGGGGCCGGGGGCTTATCAGGCGCACACAAAGGCCTCGTGTGTTCCCCCCCCCCCGTAATTAGATCTGCTCCACCCTGGGATGCCCCCCTCCCCACCCCCACCCCCACCCCCACCTCCTACTCCTCCCTCCCCCGGAATCCCAACCACCTCTCCTCCTCCGCCTTCTCCTCCTCTTGTTCTTCCCCATCTACCTCCTCCCCCACCACCCCCCCCCCCACACACACACGGCCAGTAAGGCCTTCACTTCCTCATCCTGGCCTCTTCTTCTTAACCTACACCCCCCCCCCCTCCATCCCCCCCCCCTCCGCTCCGTCCTCTTCCACGTCGACACGATGCACGTCGACACGATGCACGTCACGAGCAGGCATGACTCAGCAGAGAGACCCTGGCCGGTGATACCGACCCGGAAGGAGCACGGATGACAGACAACGTCCCAACTGGTGTGACGGGACATCGGCGTGTGGCCGTGACTTAACGACATCCTCCTGCGCCTGGGAGAGGGACTGTGTGTGGATGTGAAGGTGAGAGAGAGAGAGAGAGAGAGAGAGAGAGAGAGAGAGAGAGAGAGAGACAGAGAGGAAGAGAGAGAGAGAGAGAAAGGCAGAGAGAGAGACAGATACGAGAGCAAGAGAGAGACGATGTGTCTCTGTGTGTGCGTGTGTGTGTGTGTGAGGGAGAGAGAGAGCTGCATCTTGGTGTGGTCTTTGTTCCCAGGACACAGTTCTAATGTCTTCCTGCTGTGTCCTCGACCATAAAGAGGCTTAAATGCAGTGGCGTGACCTACTGTAGCCCGGGGAGGCAAACCTGGTCCACAGGGACCCTGTCCTGATAGACCTCCCTCTGCATACCAAACACACACACACACACACACACACACTTTTCCCATCAGTCTAGAAGGAGCCTCCGATGATTGAGATCTGCCCTCTCACTCCCGTCCTCGGCGCTAACGACCCCGACGCGCACGAGCACGGCCTCCGTTTGTCGCCGCGGCCATTTCCTAGCAACGTGCCGCCCCCCCCCCCCCCCCCCTCCTCCCCACCCATTGAACTGTGGCCGTCTCCACCGGCGCTATAGCGACCGCCCCCCCCCCCCCCACACACACACACACACACACCCCAGGCCCCCCCAGGCAACCGTGGCGATCATGTGCCTGCAACATCGACGGTCTCCTGGCAACCGGCAGCTACTGTCGCGGTCGCGGGCTGGCGCTGGGCTGGGGGAGCGTGGTGACGCAGGTGCGGAGGGCGCCCCCTGGAGACCAGGGAAGTCATTACCGGCCCCCGACGCCACCAGAGGGGCCCTCGCTCCGCACAATTTTTTTTTTTGTTCGAAAAATGTCTTTTTTTTTTCTTGTCACATGGGCTGCCCCCCTTCTAGGCGGAGAGACTTCAGTCCCTCCCACTCCCCCCCTATTAGACCTCCACACACGGCACCACTAGCCCGGCGACAGTCTCCTAGCAACACGACACTGCGTCCTTTGCCCCGTGAGGAATCCGGAGGTCTTCTCGCATGCTGCTCTTCCAGGAAGAGCTCAGGCCCGGCCCACAAGCCCCTGGCCCTCCCTCCCTCCCTCCCTCCCTCCCTCCCTCCCTCCCTCCCTCCCTCCCTCCCTCCCTCCCTCCCTCCCTCCCTCCCTCCCTCCCTCCCTCCCTCCCTCCCTCCCTCCCTCCCTCCCTCCCTCCCTCCCTCCCTCCCTCCCTCCCTCCCTCCCTCCCTCCCTCCCTCCCTCCCTCCCTCCCTCCCCACTCCCACGTCAGGATTTGGAAGGGTTCTCTCACGCAGTACTCGGGGATGAAAATAACAAGGCCAAGAGAAGAAAAAAAAAGCAAAAAAAAAACACTCTCCCTCCCTCTCCCCGCTTTTCGCAGTAGAGCACAGCCCGACACGCTCGTGTCTCCGTGGCGACACGGTGCCTGGCTTCTCCAAGGCTAGCGGCCCCTCCCCGGACCCCCGGCCTCTGACTAATGACCGGCCTCGCTCGACGGCAGTCATACCTCCAATACCCCTGGACCTTCACATCCATGCACGGCTTCAACCTTGCACCGTCTCCCCTTCACAGCTCCCTGTTCCCTCGGAACCGGAATGTTCTTTGCTCGCGTCGAAGAGCGCCTGGTGGATGTGTGCGTGTGTGGGTCATGCGAGGCAGCGAAGGTGTTGGAGGGTGTGGGGGGTTGGAGGGCGCAGAGAGGGACCCATCCCTGACCCCCCCTGACCTCGCTGTGTCCTGTCCTCGCAGAGAGGAGGAGAGGGAGGGCAGACCCAAACAGATAGAGGAGGAGGAGGAGTGAGGAAGGAAGAAAAAAAAAACGCAAATCCAAAGAGACTCCCCAGGAACACGGGGGCCGGCTTGATAAAGCAGTCTCCACACAACACCGCCCCCCCCCCCACACGACCCCCCCCTCTCTCTCTCTCTCTCTCTCTCTCTCTCTGTCTCTGTCTCTCTCTCTCTCTCTCACTCTCTCTCTCTCTCTCTCACTCCCTCTCTCTCTCTTTCTCTCTCTCTCTCTCTCTCTCTCTCTCTCTCTCTCTCTCTCTCTCTCTGTTGCTCTCTCCTTTCTTTTTCCCCCTCTCCCTTCCTCCTCCTCCGTGACACCCCCCCCCCCCGCCACAGACCGCTGTTGGCCGGCGTATTCCCTGGGCGCGCCCCCGCCACCCCCCTTCCCCTCTCCCCCACCCCCTCCACCCCGCCCCCCCCCCTCCTCGCGTCGGCGAGCCGGAGCCTTCGCCTGGCCGAGCCCACCTTCCGCACATCTGAGAACCTCTGTGAAATCCTAATCCCCAGAGCAGGGTGAAGAACAGGCCCAGCTTCCCTGACCTCTCCGGTTGCCATGGATACAGCGCACTATAAATAAAACAGAGGGCTTTTTTTTCTCTCGCTCTCGCTCTCTCTCTCTCTCTCTCTTTTTTTAAGCAGTTTGGCAGGGCTGTGCGGCCTGCTCGCTGGTGGGGCTTATTTTCTCCCTCCATCTCGCATCTCTCTCTCTCTCTCTCTCTCAACCCTTTCACTCCTCTGCTCAATCACGGTGTCCATCCCCTCTCTCTCTCTCAACCACACACACACACACTCACTGACTGGTCATGTGCTTTACCCTCTCCCAACACTTGACATATGCCCACCTGATACCGTTAGACGCGTTTTTTCCAAAGTAAGTAAGTAAACTGCGTCGCACGAATGCCCTCCAAAAACTGGCGTGCAGAGGTCAAAAGAGGTCGAAAGAGAGATGGAAAACAGAGAAAGAGCCTGTGTGCGTGTTCTGAACCTGGATTGAGAGGACGGTCCAGAAGCGACACGGGTGACAGAGTTGTTTTGCGGCAACAGTTTTTTTTGTGTTTCTCATTCTTTTTCTTTCTTTCTTTCTTTTGTTTCAAATTTATTTTCTTTTTTCTCCCCCTCTTCTCAGGAGAGCGTCCGCCAAGTGATCTAGCGAGTGCAAACTGACAGAACCATCCGGGCAAAGGCCCTTGTCGGCGGAAAGAGGGGGGAGAAGAAGAAAAAAAAAGGGAGAGAAAGAGAAAGAGGAAGAAAAAAAAGGGAAAGGAGGGAGGCCTATTTTCTTCAAAGTGGCGACAGAGAGGCGTTGAGAGACGAGGGAGGCTGCGTGTTTGTGCACTGAATCAGGGGGGGCTGCGCTGCAGATTTTTGTCTGGCGAGGCGAATCTCGGGAGGCTCGAAAATAATTTGGTCACGGCTGTGGGAGGTTGCTGGCCGGGGGGGGGGGGGGGCTGGGGGGGGGGGGAGGAAGAGGAGGGGAGGGGGGACTGGGGGGACGGCTTGGTTTCGACCGTCTCGCTGCGGTGAGGAACACGCTTGACACTTCATTCCTTTCCAGTTAATGCAGAGCGGACTGCAAGGCGTTAACCCTCTGCCTCCCTGTCCGGCTGTCTGCATACCTGTCTGTCTGCATACCTGTCTGTCTGTCCGTCTGTCTGCATACCTGTCTGTCTCCATACCTGTCTGTCTGTCTGTCTGCATACCTGTCTGTCTGCATTCCTGTCTGTCTGTCTGTCCAGCTGTCTGCATACCTGTCTGTCTGTCTACATACCTGTTTGTCTGCATACCTGTCTGTCTGTCTGCCTGTCTGTCTGCATACCTGTCTGTCTGTCTGCCTGTCTGCATACCTGTCTGTCTGTCCGTCTGTCTGCATACCTGTCTGTCTGCATACCTGTCTGTCTGTCTGTCTACATACCTGTCTGTCTGCATACCTGTCTGTCTGTCTACATACCTGTCTGTCTGCATACCTGTCTGTCTGTCCGTCTGTCTGCATACCTGTCTGTCTGCATACCTGTCTGTCTGCCTGCCTGTCTGCATACCTGTCTGTCTGTCTGTCTGTCTGCATACCTGTCTGCCTGCCTGTCTGCATACCTGTCTGTCTGCATACCTGTCTGTCTGCCTGCCTGCCTGTCTGCATACCTACCTGTCTGCCTGCATACCCGCCTGTCTGTCTGCCTCCCAGTCTGTCTGTCTAGCTTGAGTGTGGGGTATGTTTGATCTCCTGCCTGCCTGTTTGTTTCTCTGTTGGCCTCTCTGTCTACCTGTCTGTCTGTCTGTCTGTCTGTCTGTCTCTCTGTCTGCTTGGTCCCTGGCCCAGTGTGTTTTAGTAAATACAGACAACTCTCACCAACGAAATACTGTGGACCCAAGCATTTAGTAGTATTTGCACGTGGCTTTGGAGGAAAAAGTGTCGGCCAAACGTATCGACTGTGAGACGTCGATGTGTTGCCGTGTCATGCTTCCTGCTCTTCCATGGACCCGGGTGCACCCCCGCACCCAGGACGCCCCAGTCCAGACGGGGGGCGGGGGCGGGCCACCAGTTCCGCCTGCCACGGGACAGCAAGGCTGGGAGGGAGCAAAGCCCCCTCCCCCCCCGGCCACGCGCGAGGCCGTGACCAAGCCGACGCGTTCCAAAGTTGCCCCGGAGACGAGATAGCCGCCGGCGTCGCGGTCTGAAGCGGCGAGGGACGCCGTCTCGTGACCTCGCGGCCGGGGCCGCGTGGAGGTCCATGCTGCCTCACGCCAACCACGCTGCACACCCCCCCCCCTCCACCTTTGGATTACAATGAATACTGGAGTTCACAGTATTGAATCATCTCATGTTATGTCATGTCCAATTGTCAGCCTACTTTTAGATTTGAGATCGAGTTGAGTGAGACATAACAGTGGCCATGTACAGTATACACCCAAAAGAAGTTTGTAAAAACCCCAAATACATCACCATGGAGCACATGGTTTGGAGAATTCAGACCCAACCTTCGTTGTGGTCGATAGGCAGCCAGCAGTGTTGTAAATCAGAACATGCTATCCCTACTAGCAATCCAAGTGTGAGGGGCCGCGAGTCAGTGAGATGCCCCTGGCTACACACACACATACACACACTCTGACCTTATAGCCGGCCAAGCTGATATCTCGAAGCAGGTACATTCACTTGGGCTCACAGATATTGGAGAGGGTGTGCGTGCGTGCGAGTGCGTCGGTGTCAAAGAGAGAGAGTGTGGGTGTGTGGAGAGTGCGTGCGCGAGTGTGTGTGTGGGGGCGGGGCGGGGGGTTGGAAGGGGAAGGATAGAGAGAATATGCGAGTCTGTGCGTGTGTGTGGGGGGTTAAGATAGGGAAGGAGAGAGACAGAGAGAGAGTCAGAGAGAGAGAGTCAGAGAGAGAGAGTCAGAGAGAGAGAGAGAGAGAGAGAGAGAGAGAGAGAGTCAGAGAGAGAGAGAGAGAGAGGGAGAGGGAGAGGGAGCGTGTCGGCGCTCGTGTGCTGGAGTGGGACCTGGCGAGCAGGGAGTTAAGGCAGACTGGGGCTGTGGCAGTCCTCCTGCCCCTCGGCCAGATTAATCATGCAGGAGAGACACAGCAGGCCCCCCGCTCTCTCCCTCCGCCTGGGGGCCGAGCTGTGCCCGCATGCTCCTCGTATCACATGGCCCCGGCCCTCCCCACCTCCTCTCTCTCTCTGTCTCTCTCCCTCTCTCCCCCCACACTCCTTTCCCTGCTCCACTCCTCCAGGCTGGGGTGCCAGGGATTCAGGCGGGGGGGGGGGGGGTAGGGGGGGGTAGGGGTGGAGGCCACTGAACGCCTCAGTTTTTCTTCTCCCTTCCCCTTATCGCAGTTGTCCTCCCTCTCCCCCTCCTGTGGGAGAGAGAGAGACAGAGAGACAGAGAGAGAGAGAGAGAGAGAGAGAGAGAGAGAAAAGAATAGGAGAGACAACCAGAAGGGAGAGAGAGAGAGAGAGAGAGAGACGGGGAGAGAAAGAAAAAAACTAACAGAGGAGAAAGACAGAGACAGAGGGAGAGAGAGAGAGACAGAGGGAGAGAGAGAGTGAGGAAGAACGGTTGGGGAGAGAGAGAGAGAACCAGAGGAGGCCATCTCCACCGCGCCGCAGCAAAAACAACGGCCCCTTTTTATCTCTCATCGGAGGGCCCCGACGGTGGCTGTGGCCAGCACTGTGGAGGAGGGAGGGAGGGTGGGTGACAGAGAAGCTGGGGGCCGGGGGAGGAGGGGAGGGCGGTTGAGGGAGTGAGGGTAGCTGTGTGGAGGCGAGGGGGGGGGGGGGGGGAGGAGGGGGCGGTGTACCAAGGGCCTCCCGCGCTCGCCTGTGCGTCAGAGAACAGCCGCAGCCATTGTTGAGCTCGCGGGGAGAGAGATACAGGCGCCGTCTCACAGTGGTGTGTATCTGTGTGTGCGCGCGTGTATCTGTGTGTATCTGTGTGTGTGTGCGCTCTGGGTGACACTGGGTATTGGAATGTGTGTGTGTGTGCGCATTCACCAGCGTGTATCTGTTGTTGTGTGTCACTGTTCGTATTAATGCGTGTGTCCAGAGTGCCTCCACTCTCCTGCCGGCGTCGCGACAAAGCCTTGCGTGACATCACAGACGCCGTGCTGCTTTGCTCAGTGAACTGAGCCTGGGCTTCTGGGTGAAACGCATTGCACGCACGCTCGCACGCAGGTGAAAGCAGGACATGGACTTTGTTAGGGTTACCAGTCCACCGCGTGGCTTCTCCACTTCTCAACGCAGATGCTGACGGACACGCTAACGAGAGAAACCCGTCAACCCCCCCCCCCCGTGAAGACTCGAACCTGTCGTCGATGGCATCGTGGCTTTTGTTCGGCTCGACTGCCACCAGCCATCGCTGATGATGTCGCTTAGGCGTAGCGTTACGTGCTAATGAAACGCTCCATCGAATGAAAACATTTTAGAGGGTGTGAAGCCAGTTTTTCCTCTTTCTCTCTCTCTCTGGTCTCTCTCTCTCTGGTCTCTCTCTCTCTGGTCTCCCTCTCTGGTCTCCCTCTCTCTCTGGTCTCTCTCTCTCTGGTCTCCCTCTCTCTCTGGTCTCTCTGGTCTCCCTCTCTGGTCTCCCTCTCTGGTCTCCCTCTCTGGTCTCCCTCTCTGGTCTCCCTCTTTGGTCTCTCAGGTCTCTCTCTGGTCTCCCTCTTTGGTCTCTCAGGTCTCTCTCTGGTCTCTCTCTCAGGTCTCTCTCTGGTCTCTCTCTCTGGTCTCCCTCTCTGGTCTCCCTCTCTGGTCTCCCTCTCTGGTCTCTCAGGTCTCTCTCTCTCTGGTCTCTCTCTCTCTGGTCTCTCTCTCTCATTTCTGGCACTGTGCTCGGCTTTGACTGTCAATGAGTGGGCAGGTGAGAGAGGCTGAATAAGGGAATCGATGTTTTGTATTAACTCCACAAACAGGGACCTGGGGTGGATGAGTTATTGGGTGTTTCCTTGCTTAACTTAAAGTGGAAGGAAACACTAAATCGGGGGTTTAAAGGGCGAAAGCGAGTCATGTTGGAACGACACACACACACACACACAAACTAACACGGACACACAGCAACGCAAACCCAATTGCTTGTGGCATGATCATTTGTTTTAGCGTCTTTCTTTTAAAGGGCTCGTTAAGAAAAGAAGAGATGAAACCCTTGTTGAGTTCTGGAAAGACGCTACAGGCTAGTCCACCCGCTCAACCTGCTTTTCAGCACCTGAGTAGGGGGGGCGGCCCAGTATTTCAAAACAAAGACACACCCGCACAATCCTTCGCACGGCGACAGCTGGATTACATACAGAGCTATTACAGGCACATCTCACTACATGTCGGGACAATGAAAACGGATGTGGATAACATTTGACAACATTACACACAGGCTTTGTGATTGTTTTTTGTAGTAAGAAACATAGGTACTTTATTGAAAGTGGTACTTTTCCTAAATTTGGCACATGATTATGTTCGAAAAATATCAACAGCGAGTGAATACAGATTACAGTACTGTACAGTCAGGAAAACCCGTTAATACAAAAAGGCTGAAGGAGAATACAAAAAAAACAAACAAGTTTACAATCAAGCATTTGGTTCTGTCCATCCCACACGACTATACCCCCAAAATGTAAAACCGCAAAAAACATAACCGAGACATTCAAGCATCACATATTTAAAACCTGTCTCTGCGTCGCTTCAAGAGTAACAGCAATGGCATCCAATGTGCGTGCGTGTGTGTATGTGTGCGTGCAAGCCTGGGTGTTCCTGAGAGGCAGCCCCTGTCTAGCCCGTCCCTGTGCCCAGTGGAAGGTGCCCCGCCTCGGGTGTCCAGCAGTATCCTGCGGGGGGTGCTCATATGGGTAAATGGGGGGGGTTTTGGAGGGGCCGGCATGCAGGTCGACCGATTAGGTCTGGTCCGCTATTTGTCTATCCATGTGCAGTCTGCCCTCCGCTGTCATATATTCCACCTGGTCTACCGAAGTGCGCGATTATTTTTGGCTAGGCTAATCTCGCCTAAGCCTGTGTTGGTCTGGTGTGGTCGAGCCTGGTCTGGTGTGGTCGAGCCTGGTTTGGGCCTTGGCTGGCTGGGTTTGACCTGACCTTTCTTTGCTTCATTACCTGAGAGAAGGGGAGGCAGCGAGACGCAGGTGGCTGGGCTTGGAGGGGAGGGGGGGCTTGCTGCCGCGGGGGGGCGGGGCCAGCGCGGGGGGGGCGGCGCTGAACGTCTTCATGAGCTGAGCCACCCGGCCGCGCCTGGATCCGCCCCTGACTCCGCCCCCGATGCCCTCTGGCCCCGCCTCCTCCTCGGGCGGCAGGCGGCGGGAGGCGGCGACCACGCGGATATCTGGGGGAGAGAGCGAGCGAGAGCGAGAGACAGAGAGCGAGAGAGAAACAGAAAGGGAGGGAGAGAGACACAGATCTTGTAATCATGTCATGTGACTCAGGACTGTCCTCCACTGCGGAGGCGCTGAGGTCACTGGGTATGCCGGGCCCGGCTGGTCAGGCACAACCCTCCATCAGCCCCCCCCCCCCGGTCCTCCTCCACAACCGTCCCCCTCCTCCATCTTCCTCTCTCACTCCCTTCCCCTTTTCATCTCTCCACACCCCCCCTCTCTCTCTCTCTCTCCCCCCACCCCTCATCCTAGGTCTGCCAGACCGGAGGTCATCCTCAGAGGAAGTAGAGCAGGGACGCAGCTGGGCGTGCGTTTGTGTGTGTGCGCGTGTGTGTGTGTGTGTTTTGCGACTGTGTGCGTGCGCTCGTGACTGTGTGTCGGAGGCGCGGTGTTTGTGAGGAGGGTGTAATTGAGGGACGGAGGGACGGCAGGAGGGGGAGAGGAGAGCGGAGGAGAGGGAGAGAAGGAGGCAGTTGGTGTTGGGAGGGAGGTGGGCAAAGGAGAAGGGGGGAAGAAGGAGAGAGGGGAGGGTAGGGTGGAGGGAGGGAGAGAGAGAAGGAGTAGAAGGAGGAGTCATGGAGCGAGGAAAAGGAGGAGAGAAGGAGAGAGTGAGAGGAGGAGAGTGGAGGAGGGAAGGAGAGAGGAGGAGAGTGAGAGGAGGAGTGAAGGAGAGGAGTGAAGGAGAGAGGGAGAGAGGAGGAAAGAGGAGGAGTGAAGGAGAGAGGGAGAGAGGAGGAGTGAAGGAGAGAGGGAGAGAGGAGGAGTGAAGGAGAGGAGTGAAGGAGAGAGGGAGAGAGGAGGAGAGAGGAGGAGTGAA
>NC_140380.1:5340000-5370000 GCF_054491055.1 Hypomesus nipponensis | reverse complement strand
GGGGGAAAGGGCCAGCGGGGGGGTCAGGGCTGGGGTTGGAGTCGGGGTTGAGGCTGAAGCAGAGGTAGAGGCTGGGGATGAGGCGCGAGCCAGTGCCAGAGCCGGGGCCGAGCATCGAGCAAGGGCCAGGGCCGGGGCGGAGGACACGGGCAGAGGCAGGGAGGGGGCCGGGGCGGAGGCCAAGGAGCCGGACGAGGTCGGGGCTGGGGCTGCCGCCGCCGATGAGCTCAGGGATGGGGTGGAGGCCGCGGCGGCCGGGAAGGCGGGGGTCGTGACGGAGGCCGGAGGTGGAGAGGATACGTTGACGTGCCTCTGAGCGGCAGGGCCGACTCGGATGTGAGGCCTGTAGAGGGTGACAGACGGCTTGCTCTCCTCAGGAGTGGCTGCCTCGCGAGCCTGCGGGGTCTCTGGAGGCTGCAGACACAGGGGAGAAAGAAGAAGAAGAAGAAAAACTTTTGGGGTTTTGCTTTTAGGTTCACCATTAGGTTCACTATCCAATTCACCATCCGCAAAACACAAACATGGCCTCCAAATGTTTCTTTTTTTTTGTTGAGGTAACGCCGTAGGAACTGGCTGGGATGTGGCGAGGGTCCAACACAGTAAGGGAGACGGAACGAACCGGATACTCTGGAGGTAGGAGGAGGGCTGCTCCAAGTCGACTTCTGCATCGTCGCTGTAATCCTGTGCCTTCCTTATCTAAAATCTCTCCCTCCCTCCCCCTCTCCCTCCAATCGACAGCTAAAGGACCCCCTGCTGTGGCGCCATCAAATCAGCAACTGCAGCACCAAATCAACACCATGTCCTCCTGCCAACCCCTCCCCCCCCCCCCCCCACAAACACACACGGCCAACGACCGCCGCGCCTGCGCAGGGGAGGGCGGGATGTGAGCGGATCCCGGTGCACAGGGGGCGCTGTGGCTCGCCGGGAACAGCGGTTGAGGGGGGGGCAGAGGGCAGGCGGCGACGCGCGAGGCAGGGCGTGCCGGGGCGGGAGGGGTGAGGAGGGGGGGAGAGGAGAGGGAGAGACGAGGGGAGAAGGGGGGGGAAAAAAAGGAGGGGAAAAAAAGGAGGGGAGAAAAGCGGCGCGCGAGAGAGGAGGAGAGAAGGGAAGAGGAGAGCCGTGGCCAAAACCTCCGGAGACAATCCCACAATCCCTTCCATCTGCGTCTCGCGCTCCCCACCGTCCCCGGCGCCTCCAATTCCCCGATCAAGTTTATCAACCATCTGTTTTCCGGTAAGTCCAGCAAGACAGCCTCGCCCAAGCCATACAGCTCTCTTTACGTCTCCCTGAAGCACACATGTGCACACACACACACCAGGGTCGCGCAGGCATCCTAACCTCCATCTCCATGGAGCACATGTTGGAGTGATGACGGATATAAAAGGGGTGGGGGGGACAACGCATAGTTCAGCTGCTCCCTGAGAGAAAAAAAATACGAGAGAGAGAGAGAGAGAGAGAGAGAGAGAGAGAGATGGGAAGGGGGTGTTTGGTTCCTACATTTTTGTAAAACAGGCCCTTGTGTTTCAAGGGAGTTTTTTTTCTTTTTCACCTGTTTAGGTTTGTTCTTCCTCTCCTAATCTCTCTGACGAGGACAGAGGGAGGTCAAACAAAGAGAGAGACAGAGAGACAGAGAGACGTCTGAAAAAGAGAACCGCGTAGACAGCTGGGAGAAAGTGGATCGGGACACTTGCAGAGAGACAGAGAGAGCGAAAGATCGAAAGAAAAAGAGAAGGAGAGAGAGACAGAGAGGGGAGGGAGGGAGGGAGGAGACAGCTGGCCTAAACCTCCACACCATGGGACCAAAAGGGGATAGGGTGCAGTCAGCGAGCAGGCGGGGGTGTCCAGGCAGACGTGACCAAGTCACATTCTGGAGCCCCGGGGGGGAGAAATGGATGCCCAATGCCAGCCGCCTCACATGGCTAGCGTGTCAGAGGGAGCCCTCTCATAGGCCGACCTCCCCACAACAGGAAGTAGCTGCATTTTGGAAGACTAGGCCCCTCTCGTCTACAGCGCATCCGGGTCTGAACTGGACCGGAACCGGAGCAGAGCCGAGAGAGAGAGAAATGCGCACGTCGTTTGTTCACAAACGCTCAACGGAGGTTTGAACTTACCTCATCGACTGCTCGGGGGGGTGGCTTGTCGCTGGCTGACACCTGTGGGTTCACACACACACACACACACACACACACACACACACTTTGGTAAACAGGAAACGGAGCAGAGCACTGGCGACCACTGGACGTTTGAGGGCGCAATACACAAACCCACCTGTAGAGGGGGCGAGCAGCTTACTTGTTCAGCGTTGCCCTGTGTGGAGAGAGACGACAGCAGCAGCATCAGAGGAGGCCGCACAGAGTGACGCGCCGAGTGACACGGGCATTTGTCGAGCGGTTGGCACCGCAAATTGATAGGGCCCAGCTCATTTCAAGTCTATTGTGTGCGTACCATGTTGGAAGTTGATGTTTCTCATTTGGGCAATGAGACAATGGCCAGTGCTTTGAGGCACACACACACACGCACACACACACACACACACACACAAACACACGAGGATCGTGGACAGGCGAGACTGTCCGCCCGGTCTCGCACTCCTTATGTGCACACGGTTGCCATGACAACACGGCAAATCTTCAACCTTTTTCTTTTTTTTTTAGATAGCGTGCAAACGGAGATGGCCCCGTCGCATCCTTAACCAACTGCCACACACACAGACACAAACGTAGACCCTTCACACACACGCGCGTGCGCAAACCTCCCACGACCACACACACACACACAACCATGCATTGGATGCAACAGATTCAAACGTTTATAGCCATCGATACATTCACACACCTACACGGTGACTAATGACTCACAGATGGCAGGGGGCACCGGAGAAAGAGAGACAGAGATAAAGGCCAGGTGGCAACAGCAACAAAAAAGCGGGCAGAGATGAGAGGGCGCGGTCGTGAGGCGCGGTGGTCAGGGGGGAACGGCCTCTGGGAGCATCTGGGGTAATGAAGGAGAGCCGACAGGAGCAAGGAGAGGGTGAGAGGGAGGGAAGGAGGGCCGAGGGAGCGAGGAGAGGGTGAGAGGGAGGGAAGGAGGGCCGAGGGAGAGGTAGACGGGGGGGTGATTTATTTGGCCGCTGAGCGATGAGTCTCCCAGGAGAAAGTGCGTCTTCACTGGCCCCCTTGGCTGTGTCCCGAGATTAATGACAGCAACAGGAAGGTCACCTCCACACACACACGCGCACACACACACACACACGGAAACAGAAGAGAGGCACACACACACCTTCAAATTGAGATGTATCCCAGTCGGGGGTTTGGGGGGTTCTCCCACGGTTCTTCCTGATTCTGCTGCTGTTGTTTTGTTCACCAAGTTGCTCTTCAGTGTGGCCTTCTGCTGGCTACACAGACATAGACCAAACACAGGGTTTATATAACGAACAGTGTGGGCTCTGCATGCTCCACAACGCAGTTAGTTCACTGCGACGTGTCAATATTCATTCAAAGCCCCAAACATGGCCGGATATCGTCCATTTTTGGGGGGACAGGGATTTGACGTTTGTGCCAAACTATATGGGCAGGATAAAAAAAACTAAATGTCTATATTCCAAAATGCATTCATCTACTTTCAACACAGATCTACCGTCCACAGGAATCTAGAGAGGCGGTAAAACTAACTACCAAACAAACCGGCCCCAATATCCAAAACTATTTACATGTGCCCTACACAAACACAGATGAACAGGTAGATAGACGACCCGTTGAAAACCTCAACTTCCCCCCCTCGTCAAAACAAAGACAGGCACGGTGCGGAACGTTCCGGAAGGGGGAGGTGGCCACGTACTGGAGGCTGGCTCTGTCCTCCAGGCTGGTTCCCACGAGCCGGGCGGTTCTCGGCTCGTCCGAGTCCCCGATCACCATGACGGCCACGTCGCCATCACGACCCAGCAGCCAGCTCACGCTCTTCCGATTGGCTGCGGGGGAGCACACAGACAGACACGCGCACACACACACGTGAGTTAGCATGGTCTACAGATACAGACTTCAGGATAGTCAGAGACACGTTCACGTTCAGCGCAGGAAACGAACGACTCCCCTATCAGCGTTGTTATCTGTGGGCACTCATCAAAAGTACAAACTCAAACCAAACTGGGACTACACAGCCCAAACCACTGTGTTAGATAAGAGACTGCACTCCAAGTGAAGATGCCCTCCATGTGTGATGCAGACTTTTGGGAACACGCTGAAAACATCCTTATATGGACACAAATGTTGGTCGCAGGAGAAAGGAAGGGGAAAAAAAAGACTTGATGCTTCATCGGTGACCGCTGTGTTGGAGGGCTGGAGGGAGGGAGGGCTGGAGAGAGGGAGGGCTGGAGGGAGGGAGAGGGCTGGAGGGAGGTAGGGGGCTGGGGAGAGGGCTGGAGGGAGGGCTGGAGGGAGGGCTGGAGGGAGGGCTGGAGGGAGGGCTGGGGAGAGGGCTGGAAGGAGGGAGGGCTGGAGGGAGGGAGGGAGGGCAGGAGGTAGGGAGGGCAGGAGGGAGAGGGCTGGAGGGAGGGAGGGAGAGGGCTGGAGGGAGGGAGGGAGAGGGCTGGAGGGAGGGAGGGCTGGAGGGAGGGAGGGAAGGAGAGGGCTGGAGGGAGGGAGGGAGGGAGGGAGAGGGCTGGAGGGAGGGAGGGAGGGAGGGAGGGAGGGAGGGAGGGAGGGAGGGAGGGAGGGAGGGAGGGAGGGAGGGAGGGAGGGAGAGGGCTGGAGGGAGGGAGGGAGGGAGGGAGGGAGGGAGGGAGGGAGGGAGGGAGGGAGGGAGGGAGGGAGGGAGGGAGGGAGGGAGGGAGGGAGGGAGGGAGGGAGGGAGAGGGCTGGAGGGAGGGAGGGAGGGAGAGGGCTGGAGGGAGAGGGCTGGAGGGAGGGAGGGAGAGGGCTGGAGGGAGGGGCTGGAGGGCTGGAGGGAGGGAGGGAGGGAGGGAGAGGGCTGGAGGGAGGGGCTGGAGGGCTGAAGGGAGGGGCTGGAGGGCTGGAGGGAGAGGGCTGGAGGGAGGGGCTGGAGGGAGGGGCTGGAGGGCTGGAGGGAGGGGCTGGAGGGCTGGAGGGAAGCTAAACTGCAGTGTCACTCTGCTCACACGGCATAGCTTCCCCAGGAGGGCGGGGTCAGGGCGGGGTCAGGGCAGGGGACAGGGACAGGCACCCCGGGACAAACAGGTTACCACGGTGAACAGGTTCTGCTGGGATGTGTCAACGCAACGGCATTCGGCACAGGGAGGACAAGCCCTTCAAGCCGGAGCGCACACACACACACGCAAACGAGCAGGCACATGCACAAACATACACACAGCTGTTTGGTAAACACACTGGGTTTGCAAACACACAGCACTCTTTAACAAGTAGGGCAAACTACAAGTGTTGGTGAAGGGGACTCTGGCCATTAAAACTTCCAAAGTGCTGAACAGTGGAAGAGCTAAAATGACTTGGCAGACAGCGTGAGCTCCCAGTCTATTTTGTGAGGTAAATTCAACATATTTGGGTCTGGGCAGAGAGACAGAAGAGGATCTGTCTATGCAGCATATGCGGTTATGAGCTAACGTCACCAGTATGACGACATTTACATTTGAATCATTTAGTACATTCCCCCGAGGCAAGTAGGGTGAAGTGCCTTGCCCAAGGACACAACGTCATTGGGCACGGCTGGGAATCGATCCAGCAACCTGACTAGCCCGACTCCCTCACCGCTCAGCCATCTGATTCCCTGGCTCCCTGACTAGTGAACCCCTTCTGAACCCAGACCTCACATAGAAGTATGTTGCCACCAAAGTATGGTGGTCTCTGTCAGCAACTAAAATGAAGATCTGAATCATTTCAAACCATTGTTCCCTGTAGAAATATCGTTGGTCAAAAGATTCCTTTCATTATTTAGGGTTCCAAACTTGTACATGGTTCGATATAGGAGGTAGCTATGTGGATGTAACTGAACTGTAAATACAAATGTTTACCCTAAAATAAATAACAGTTCCACGTAGAATTCTCAAACCCTGTAACCGGAAGGCTACCTTCATGTCGGTCTTCACTCTAACCCTAATCTAGCACTGCCCATTCAAATAATTGGCTGATTGACGTGTTGAATCTGGTTAATTACAACTTGGCAAAAATCTACAGTTACAGAGATGCAGACTGTTGAGATCCACTTTACATAACATTTGCTTTACACCCTTACACACATTTTACTGTGTTATATCTACACGTGCTACGGAACTGCCAAGCAACTCACAAGATAATATCGACCAAACTAAACTGTGAAAACCACTTAATTAAAAACACACTAACATGCATGTGCTCACACAAGCATGGCTCTCAAGATGTCGCTGTGCAATCTCTGTTTTCCAAACGCCTCCATTTCCTGTCCACTTCCTGCCTCGTTTACTCGTTGGAAGGACTGGGACATGACTCACTTCCTGTTGAACACAGAAACTGACCACCACTTCCTGTCTGCCGCACCGCAGCCAAGCGAATGTCTGCAACCAGACGTGTGCGCGTGGATGTGTGTGTGTGTGTGTGGTGAGGGGTGGAACAGCGACGACTCGTAGGAACAGCTGTCCTGGTCATTAGTAGAGAGAGAGACTTGTTCTCCCCTTCCCTGGTTGAAGGGTTTATAATAGCAGCTTTGTCCTCACGACCAAGAAAAGACTTCCGGCTGATTTGACGCACACACATCGCGCAGCGCTGACACGCGCCAACGGCCCTATGTGTTTCAGTACACGACCCTCGGCCATCTCTCCCATCTCCCCACACACGGCCGTTATCTTCCAGCCCCAGCAGAAGGGGAACTTTGGGTCTTGTGATCGCAGATTCTTTCCGTGGAATGTCAGAGGGGAGGAAACTCAGCGGAGCAAAGTGGCGACGACGTTTCGATTTCGCGCAAAGCGAGCGGGTGCCGTGAGAGAGAATGCAGACGGGCTGGATTCTGGGAGGGCTACGTCAAACCGGTTTCCGCGCCGCGTCACGGGGGTTTTGTCGACGTGCGTTTGTTGGGCTGCGAAAACGAGTGGATAATGCTCATGCCTCCCCCTGCGCACGCAGCGCACGCAACGCGCGCAAGCGGCGTCCAAAATAACTGTCCACCTCCAGGAACCACTTACTTGAATCGGCTATCTGCACACACATTCCTGACGAGCTACAATCTCACCCCGTGAGCAAGCCTCTCCCCTTATACTAACTACGTTCCACCGTCTCAGTCCTTCACTGGAAGCGGGATGATACTAACCAGGGCCTTGTTTTCACTGCCTGTATCTACACGCACACACACCAAACACACACGTCATACTGGCGGGCAAGCAAAGATACGCTGCTAGCCTGTAGGCCAAGACGCGCACACCAGCCCCTTTTGAAGAAAAAACAAACAAAAACATTTGGAAACACAGACTGGCATTGGGTCAGCGGTTCGTGTCATTTTCCTGCGACCCGATCGATGACATAGCCCCACCTCCATCTCAGACCCTATGTTCACCGATACCGCCGGGGGGGCTTGAAAGGGAGCGTTTGACAGACCCGGAAGCTAAAAAAAACCCCCACCTATCTTCCCACCCTTCCTTCTCTGCAACTGCTACGCCGCCGCTTCCTTCGAAAACATCCCGCCCGTGACTCGAGGCCTCCTTGCGCAGGCAGACGCTTGCTCGGCGGGCAAAAGCCCGGCAACAAACCAGAAGCTGACAGCGAAACCGAGTTGCAACACCTCCGCGGCAGGATGTACCAGGGAGGTGAAACCACACGTTCACAGCTCAACGTCAGTCTGTAACTTCCTGTCAAGGTAATCCACAGCAGAGCGCTTACACAAACATGGCGCCGGCCTGGGGACATGCCTGGCACGCCTGCCAGTAAGGAGAACCAGATGGTGAGGTTTAGGACTTAAGTAGCTAACAGTGAAGAGGCGTGTGTGGCGGCACTGCCGTATGTGAGCGGGTGACGCGCCGGGGGGGGGGGGGGGGGGGTTGAGGTCAGCGCTGGTTTTCCGGTTTGGAGACGGAAATATGTTTCTGGTCCGTCGAAAGGGCAGATGGGATAGATCCATCCATAGTCAGATAGGAAGAGTCATTGAGAGGTGAGGGAGAGTGGTAGAGAGAAGTGGGGGAGAGACAGAGAGAGAGACAGAGAGAGACAGAGACAGAGAGAGAGACACAGACAGAGAGACAGAGAGAGACAGAGAGAGACAGAGAGAGCCAGAGAGAGAGACAGAGAGAGAGACAGAGACATAGAGACAGGGGGGGGTGTCTACCTGGCTTGGCCGCGAGGGCCTCGGAGCTCCTCCCGTCGGCCGGCACCTTCTCCTCGCGCTCCGTCCAGCGCCGCACCTGCTCCTGGCGCATCTTCAGGAACAGCGTCTTCTTCTGGTCCTCGTTCAGCGCCTCCAGCACGTCCGGGTCGATGTACATGTCCTTGAGGATCTGCTGCAGCATGGCGGCAGGGCCCCGCCGGGGGGAGACGGACGGGAGTCCGCCGGCGAGAGACGCGGCTTGAGCTCCGGCGAGGGCCAGGAGGGGAGGTGGAGGTGGGAGCAGGGGGGGTGGGATGTGTGCCGAGGTCCAACGCAGGGGGAGCGAGGCGAGGGTGGTGGTGGGGGGAGGGAGGAGGGGGTCGCCGGGGGGGGGGGGGAGATGTCCTCCTCACAGCGGCAGGTGGCTGAGGTAGGAAGTCGGTTCGTAAACAGACCTCATGTGGAGTCGAATAGGGTCAGAGAGCAGGGCCGGCCGCGTCCATAAAGGCCTTTTCCCCCCCCCGCCCCGAAAACTCGCACACAAACTCACGCGCAACCAACAAACGCTCATGCGCAAGTTGGGGGACGGCTTCTTGGGGTGACTCTTCCGACGATGGACATCAGTTCCCAGCGTCCATCTCTCAGCCTAAACGGAGGAGAAAAAGGACACATCACAACTTCTGACAGGAAACCTTCCGGCACTTTCCACATGTGTGCGGATTTCTCCCTGTAGTCCCTCTCTCTCTCCCTGGCTGACTCTCCCTGTCTCTTTTCTGGACATGTAATCTTTCCTCGTCCCTCTTTCTGGCAATAATGTTTCGACTCTATTTTCTAGAGTTCATTGTGTCGTTACCTTCTTTTAGTTTGGTTCTTTCCAGCCTTTGTGCCTCTCTTCCTCTTTGAACAGCGACGAGCTCAACTGCCGCTTTTCAGTCTCATGCCATGTCAGAGCTCTGAAACTGTCCTTACCCTGAATGGGAGGAGATTCCTAAGGAATGGGGCTTTTTTCGGCATTGCACCCCCCCTCCCTCCCTCCCTCCTTCTTCCACACACACACCCTACCCTTCACCCCTCCCCTCCGCCTCTCTCCCTCTCTCTCTCGAGACAGCTGCATCTTAAACGTGCTCGCTCTGCGTCTTTCGCCGGACCGCAGGGTCACTCGCAACCCAGGACGGCAGGAGAGGAAAGCAGGGGGAACACAGCCCTACCAGCCTCGCCGCCCCAGACAACAATGGCAAAGCAAAACAGCAAAAAGCTAAACCATGGAGGCAACCAAAAGCTAGGTTCAACAGACTGAGGGAGTGAGGGCTGTCATTCTAACTGGCAAACTCAACACTGCCTGGGAAAGAGAGAGAAAATGACGAGAAAGAGAAGGGAGATGGAAGGAGAACAACAACAAAGAAACAGAGACAGGACTTAAAAGCCAAGGGAGGACGGTTTGAGAAAGGTTGTGCTGGGGAAGTAGTGATGTACTCACAGTGGGGTGCAGCAAGACGCTCCATAGCACAGTTGACTCAACGGGAGAGTGAGTGCTTGTGTGTCCTCCTCGTCTTTGTGTGTGACTGAGCTGATGACATCACAGCATTCCATGAACTATGTCTCTCGCGCTCTCTTCTCCCTTAAACTCTGTGAGGAAACACACGCAGCCACGGGAACACCCACGCGCGCACAAACTTGGCTTAGAAAGTCAGGAAACGGAGCTCAGACGCCCTCGCTATAAAAGAAGTAACAGCATCCTGTTAAAAGCACGAGATAATGACAGAGAGAGAGGGGTTGGGAGGGAGAGAGGTTGAGAGAGATACTCTCTCTAATACTCTTTATTAAAACATCTTAAAATAAAAACACTTTTTACTCCTTCAATTACGTCCACGAACCCCGGAGGGTTAGGCTACAAGGATCGCTGGCAAGAATAACTCGTAAACACCATCCATTCTCATGATTACGACCCTTAAAAAAATCATGCGCATTCTATTTCCTGGCCCTGAACTCTCAAATCCCTCTTTCACGTTTCTCCGACAAAAACTTCCATCCCTCTCCTCCTTCGCTTCCCAACTCCCTGAAAAGTACAGAACTCCTCCCCCATGCAATGCAACCGTCTGTAATGACCACTCACAAAATAAAGCTGTACGCGGCTTCAAATCAGGGCACAAAGGCATTCGTTGATAACGTTTTCATGTAGACTTCAAAAACAAGTAGGCCTACAGTCTTGAAGACAATCAGCAAATCGCAGTAGTGACTGTTGATGAATAACAACTACTTACACAACGCTGTCGTGATCAAATCAGTAGCCAATAAAGAGAACAGCGTCCTCTGGCGGTAAGTAGAACAATAAATTGGGATAATTCTTTCCGTAAATATAAAGGCACAGTGTACTTTTGTTCAAAATAAAGAACGGTTTTAAAGCAATTCATAGGAAATGTAGCCTACACTTAAAAAAAGTAACTTAAAATATACGCTACTAAATAGGCTAACTAGCCAACGATGAATGAACACTAGACGTCTTCTCAAAACAAGTCTAAAAAAAGTGTTTTTATAGCCTATTTATTCATTTATTTCATACAATTACTTTTTTGTGGCCACTTTATCGCATGTTCGATGTGTTAAAAAGAAGTTGTAGCGAACCCTAATGCCTATTTTATCCATAGACCAATGGCACCATCTGCTGGTTATGCCGGGAAACACACTAGTAGGCCAGCCTTGGCTGCATGTTCTCTTATTTGCCAAATAAAACTTAAAGACGTTGGGAAGCGTACCGCATTATGTAAGCTTAGTCTGTTCGTAAGACTGCAGTTTTACCTTTTCCAATTGACGTATGAGGCGTGTGCGAGCATACACGTCTCAGCTCCACCTCAATGTCAGCCATAAAGCGTTTCAAAATGTTTCCTGTCAATGCATTTCATGTCAGTAGAGATTATATAGGGCTACTTCAGTGCTTCGGTCGTTGCCAACATTAAACACGCGTACATTTAACTTTTGTAATGTACTTTGGGGCTCAGAAGAATTTAATGTAGACTAACCTGTCATTTGTAAATCCCATATTACAGTGAAGACGGCAGGTGCTTTCTTCTATATGAAATACCAGATTTCTATATCATTTTTATTGCTCACAACTCGGACAGATGCACAGTTGATAAACATTCCGCGACAATGCGGTTCTTTCAGATGATGTGTATCTGAACAATTAAATCTGGGCTTGTTTTTAACGGTAATTTCCTACGTAAGTACAATAAAAACGCTTTTAAACACTGTTTTAGACCGACGTGTTTGTGCAACAGGTGGGGTTTGGAATGATACCAGTTCATTTATCCAAGGAAGCCTTGCATCAGCAATGGTCAGTCACATGGAATTTGATTGTATGACCACGTGTATTGTATTGTAATGGCTTTGACATGAGTGACCAGGTGTTATTGATGGTATTGATTATTGGCAATGAGATGAAACCTTACAAAGATAGCAGTTCCTACATGAGAAATGTTCCAACATATTAGAGATTCACTTAGTAGAAAATTGGTAAATTAAAAGGTCTTTTATTTTTTAACATTTGTAAAATATACATAAATTATATTCGATGCATAATCACCGAATGTGTTAATCAATAATCCTCTTAAAAAGGAATGAACATGGGAGAAAATGAGCATTAGAGCAGAGAGAGAGAGACATTCTTTGTGGAGATTATTTCTAACAAATATCGGTCCAACATTTCATCGACCTGGGAAAGCAAAAGTGCCACAAACAGCCACCTAAGACAGAACACCCTACACCTTTATGAGCATCGTACCCTCTGCCTCACACTGGACTGGGAGGCAGCGCTGCAGCCCCTCTGCCTCACACTGGACTGGGAGGCAGCGCTGCAGCCCCTCTGCCTCCACAACGTGAGCCCCCCCCCCCCTTCTCAACGACCCTCACATGACACTCTGACACTCCCACAAGAGGGAAACTCGACAAAGGGACGCGTACTAAGATGACAGCACTCAGCTGCATTGGAGGGAGAATGTGATGTTTGGCTGTGGACCCCCACCCCTACCCCATCCCTACCCCACCCCCACTACACCCCACCCCTACCCCACCCCCACTCCACCCACATTGAATAAGCTTGCTCTGTGATTTCACCTCCCAGGATGGATGGAGAAGTCCTTAAGTGCAGGTAAAAAAAAAAAAAAAAGGCATTATAACACCTCGGAGATAAATAAACATGGAATTCAGCCACATCATGCGTTCAAATATTAATCATATATTTAATTGATATACATATATTGCCACCATTGGCACATACGATATTGCACACGGTAATGAAATGTTGCTCTGGAAACAAACAAAAAAACATCCTCTGTGAGCAACAACAACAACAAAAAGTTCAGAATGACAAATCGTGTGGAATAACGCTGAGAAGGTCAAAACGAAAACAAGCGAACAAATCGAAAAAACAGAAAACAAGAGTCTGTTCCCCCTTAGTCGAGGCCTTAAGAATTACACGTCACCGTCCAAGCTGTGGAACTACATACAGAGAACAAGCACAAGGGGAGGGGGGGGGGGGGGGCTCCGACAAGCATCCGTTGTTGGCCGCCGGTTGGGTGCGCTGCTCGATCCAGTCCACGGCGAGTTTTGCCAGGTGGCTCCTGGTCTCCGTGACACCTGGCCCGGGCAGTGTGGTGAAGATGAAACTCTGCGGGATCGAGGCCGATTGCCCCTCCTCCATGTGGGCCCACACCTGGATGGCTGGGGGGCATAGGGGATGGCATTTTGGTGGTGGGGGGGGGGGGGAGAGGAGGAAGAGGAAGGGGGGGGAAGGAGGGGGGGAGGAAGGGGGGTGACAAGCCTCGGCTTCTTATTGTTGATGTCACATGGGGGCCGAACCCCCCCCCCCAAAAAAAAATAAAATAAAAATAAAATAATAGCGACAAAAGGAGCAAACAACAAAAGCACTATGTATATGGACGAAATCCCACTCTGCCATCCCAAACATGAGGCCAGCGTGTTAGCCAGTGGAGCGTGTAAGGCACCAGGTTGTTTTTTATGCTCAAAGAGGACACTCTCGGCTGGAGGGGAGGGGGGGGGGGGGGGGGGGATCTCGGAGTCTACTCCAGTCTCTCCCGATGAGAACCCCTGACCCCACTGAAAAGCTGGCTTTGCACATCCGCCCCGACGTCACCGGGCATCTTTCGACGTGGTGTGGCCTCCGGCCAATCGAGAGGGCGGTCGAGTTTCGGAGGAAACTGCGGAGGCGGCTTTTCTAAAACTACGAAGAGATAACGATGAGCGCGCGGGCTGAGAAGCAGGCTTCATGAGATCTAGTACAGTACAGTCAGTTGAAGTTCAGTTGACATTTATGGGGGGTGTGGGGAAATCAACCGGCTGAGGGGGAATGGGGGGTTGGGGGAGGGGTAGTTGAGCCCCAAAGTTAAGAGGCCAACATCGAACATCCAACAACGTAATACAGGTGAACATGCAGCAAACAGCACTTCTTGGTACCATTCGAAACTGCCGTTGGTAGACTGATATTTCCTGGTCCAAGCCTGATTTCTCAGCTAAATGCCCTGGCGTTTCCAAACTGGAAAACATTCGGACACACAATCATGCTACGCTTGGTTTTGTTAGCACTGCCAACTGACCACCAAGCCAACTGGAGATGTGTATGGAGGGTGCTGGTTCGAATGTAACCTCTGGTATCTAGCTAACAAATATGCTTCGACGCACTCCAGTCATGCCACCTGCTGCATGTTGTGACTGTTCGATCTTAGGCTAACACAGGTACCTTTTCAAGAATAAATTTGCATGACAAGAAGACACAAACATCGTCTACAGTATACCCATCCGCATGACAACAATTTGAACCGAAACAACAAAAAAGTTACGAGTCGTAATATTCCTTTGAAGGCCTTCTCCAAAGTTCCTCGTGTCAACATACATTGACCAATTTGACATGTGTCCACTTTGTATGCAATGCATAGGCTATTGCACAACAGAGAAGAGGGAGAGAGAGGGTACTTATTTCATTGCATGAAATGGCCTATGTACCTTTTTGGACTCCATGGACGTCCATCTATAATTTCCAAAGCAGGCCTAGCCCTCATATGATTCATGTGTAAACAAACCTCTGCTCACAGGTAAAAGGTAGACTTGACAAGTACACTATGTCAACCTCTTAGAATGGTTTCGAATTTGGTGAGGAAAAAAAACAAACAAAAATAAAATGACAAAAACAAAAGTAAAGCATCTGTTTTGTGCTGAAGTCATATGCTCACATGAAAAGGACTAGTTTCGGCAATAACTCCATTTTGACATTGCAAACACTTTTCATAATAGCTTTAACGTGTACAAAAGTTCTCGTTAATAAGGGAAATAAACACTCACTTCTTTGTCATCAAGTAGGAAACACGTTTCATATATAATGTTATTACTTTGTTTAGCAGCCGCTTACTGTATTAATGGTGGATAAGTGGGAACATCCAGCGATGGGTGACAACATGTCATAACTGTCAGTTTGTGTTGGTTTATTTTTTTTGTGGGTGGTGCTCCCTTGGAGTTAAACAGTTACAGTTAAATCTTTAGATCTTTCTTTATACAGTAAAGTTTTTAATTATAATTTCTCTTGTTATTTTGATTACTTTTTGCATGTTTGCGCTATATATCAATCCTCTTCTCCATCATCAGCATGCATCTCTTCCTGCTGCTGCAGGTCGCATGCCCTTTTCTCCCGCTGTTTTTCCTGGATCTTCTTCATCTCGTCCGCGTATTTACTAAAAGTATTCCCGAATTTGGACCATACTTTATAGGGCACCGTGATTGAATTGCGGTATGTTGGCTTCACCTCGCTTACCCTCATGAAGACTCCGTACTTGTTGGATCCCACGTCGAAGAAAAAGCGTTTGTTATCTACAGTCAAGGATGTTCCTTCGGGCAACTCCGCAGGTTCGTCCTCAACACCGTAATCGTCAATGAGTTTTGCCAAAGCGTCACGAAACTCAATAAGTCCCTGGGCAGGAAGAGCAATCGTCTGGCCTTGCGTGGATCCCAAACCGGGCCCCCGGTTAACGGTCTGTCGAATCCTCAGAAATCGTCCTCTCTGGTTCTCTTTCAGATCCATGTAGTACTTACGGTTCTCTCTGACCAGGAATTCGCTTTTAAGTGCTCGCCGCGGCTCATCTTGTACGATGTCCGGATTGCTTGGTCCCAGTTGGGCATAATGTTCGATGAAGTCCCCCAAATAGTCACGGAACTCGACTGCCACCGACATTGAGAGAGTGAGGCGGCTCTTGTTTCCCCCAGCGCCGACTTCAGCTATCTTTAAGAAGCGGCCTTTTGCGTTTTGCTTTACGTCCAGGTAGAATCGTTTGTTTTGGATGTCAACCCGCTTCGACGCCAGCTCTTGCGTCTCATGCTGCAGCCCGGAAGCCGAGCCCGCCCCTCCTGTCACTGGGTGCATGGAACCGATGCCCGGGCCCGTGGCTGCTCCTCCCTGCTCACTTCCACTGTCTCTGTCCGCCATGATTCTGCCTGCCTGCCTTCTCCCTCTGTCTACTGCAACTCCACAGCCAGCCAGCCACGCCACCGCTCTCGCGAGATCTACACAGAGAAATCCAAGATATGTCTATGAAGCCTATTAAAGTATCAATTAAAAGCCGCAACATAAAGTAGGTATAGTATTTGGCATTGTGGTTAAGGAAATTTACGACTTTACGTTATGTAACACTAGTATCAAAAGATTATATTGATTATACCATTTTAAAAATCGAATACCCTCACTTGAAAATGTTGCGATTGAATTCGAAACACCATTTTTGTATTAAGAGCAAATAGTGTTAAGATATAAGAAAACATAGGCTACAATAATATAGCCTATGCTGTAGTAAAAACTCATAAATACGTACGCATAAATGTTGTCAAATATTGTGTGTTGGTTGGTAGGTTAGTTAATTTAGTCAATTTTGAAAAGCATTCCAGTCCTTTTCGACCTTTAGGCTATAAGGGCATTTAGTTCATTTTAGCCCATTTCATGTTTTGGTATCTTATAGATGAGTGGCATGGAATTATAGTTAACATATGTGGAGATTCCAATGAAACGAAGTGAGGACTTCTGTAAATGTGAACTTTGTAGGCTAACGTGTACAGTATTATTTTGTTCTTTCTTATAAGCTATCTCATGTTACCTATTCTGGAAGGTTTGTGTGTGGCGAAAGGGCTGGTCGTTTAATCTCAATTAAATTCAATTATATAGCCTATCAAAATGGCATAGTCATCCCAGTGGCACATTTAACTCTTCACAGTGAAATGTGTAGATCACGCTCAGTCCGTTTGATTTAGAACCTATATGCATGTTAACACCCGACCTTGCTCAGCTGTTAATAACATCAGTCACCTAATACAGCAGACGCGACTGGGATCGAAACCTTCTATACTACTCAGATAGGATAGTAGACGTGTAGCGGTTCTGTGGAAATATTTTGAGATTAGTTTCTATAGCTAGACGTATACAATTGAAAGACAACTTTAATCCGAAAATATGTAGCAGATATGTAAATATAGCCTTATTTTGGCCTATGTCATTGTGTCATTGTATCCTATTTTCCGTTCCCAATCTTTCCTACACAGATGCCGCCGTTGACGTCAAAACTATTTCATATATTTTGGCCTACCCTGTGTCCTGTTCATGTAGGCTAAATATATATCAAAATAAAATAATCTAATGAGTTATTATTCTAAATTAGGTATCAAGAAGACACGTTTTAACAAAGATGTAGGCCCTTGCCGCTTAGGCCATTGTAAAATGCCTTTGAGTTATGATATTGATATTTTAGCTTAAACGTTGCCTGTCTCGCCTACTCTATAATATCTTTGTACAAATAACATTTAACATTTTCGATGTGTGTAGATCCGTCTCTAGAGCCACTCCAAGGATTTTGCACGATGATTCTCCACATTTGAAAGCCTCGGCCTATTCCGTATTTTCCATTTAAACACTTTTTTTATAAAATGAAAAGGATGTTTAGCCTACGTTTACTGACAATCGAATTAGGCTATTTCTTATTGGTTTGATTATATTGAACTGCTGCCAAGTTATTGTCTACATTTAATTTGTAGAACCTGAAATTGTTCTGTGATTTGTGAACATTTTACTTGTCCTTTGAACTACAAACAGTTGGAATAGACAAATTTAAGCAGACAATTTTGATTATGGTACTCGTACCAATGTTGAAATCTTATTGGCCTACTTTTTTGTCTCATTCCCAGTTCGTTTTTGATAGTTTTAACTATTTACCTAATTTAATGAATTTGAAAATGTCTACATCGGTCCAAACTGAGAAAAACGAAGAACTTGAGTGTAGTATTTTGATTGTTTATTGAGCTAGCCTATTTATTAATCAAAAGGCAACGTGAACTGATCTGTGTAAGAAATGTAAAGCCACGTAATTGCAGCAGGCTCCTTTATGCTCCAGAAAACGAAGGATCCCAAATAGTTTGAGTCTATCTCAATTATCACATAGGCCTATGCCTGGTGAACTCAACAAAATATTTTGGAGTTTGTTTGAAAAGCACAAGTCTATTAAGCATACCTTTATAGATTGAAATACATATGCAATTAAAACATATAGCCTAATACTAAAGCAATAACATTTCCAGTAGTTGATAGTCTTAATCTTGGTTTGGATTTCACATGGCCAATAAATGTCCTTAAACTCGATTTAAATGAGCTCAATAAGAAAAAAGGAACCTTTAGAGTACAACATAGCCCTTGACCTTGTTTCTAAAAAGTGAATTTGATAAATGGCCGCATTGCTGTGCATTTGAAAGAAAAATAAGTAAATGTGAATCATTTGTCCTATGGAAAATCACCTTTATTATAACAGCCTTGTATTTTAGAATCTATTAAGCACAAAAATGTGTGTAAAATTGAGAGTTACTGCCAGGGAATATTTATGGTATTATGGTAAAGGGATCAATTGGTAAAAAAACAAATAAAGGGCATGCTTTTTTTAACGACATGCATGTAGGGCCTAGTTGAGAGCAAAAGTTTTCTCATCGAAATTTGGCACGAACATTTTGCTATTCTGAAAATAATTTCCATACATTATTAAACTCTTATTGCGTCCCAAGTTCCTCTCGCATGGGTTAATGCACATGTACTTGAATTGCATAGTATATTGCACGGATGGTGTCATTTTATTCGCATTTTTAACACAAAAAGAGTGTCAAGAAACGGTTTTCTTGTAAAACGTTCAATATATAAGGCTATAATCAACGTAAGGCTATTATTTCAATCGTCGAAGTTGTTTTTATTTGTTATAAACTTTCTTCAATTTGATCATAGTCTTAGGCATTTCACGCAAAAGGGTTTTCGTATTTCACCGAGCACTTCAGGCCGATATAAGATGTTTGTGATGTAATAAAGTCTAGCAGGTCCCACATTTTAGAGTTTAACGTGAAGGATTATAGGGTAGTTGTCATCATTCTTGCTTTCAATTGAGTCAGGCTGTCATTTAGTGAATTTTGATTTCAAACAACTAATCTAGGCTAAACAATGTTCTCAGGCCTTTGAAAAAGAAGGGATTAAGTGTGGGAGTACCGTCTGATTTTCTTGCCCTCTGATTTGCGCACTCTAGCCTTTACTCGTGACCAGGTCAAGGTAGTCCTTACTTTTATGAGTGATATAATTGTGATTTAAAGACTTTATTCGGATTTGTATGTTAAGAGTCAATTGTCCAAGGAATTGTAAAGGCGCAGAAGATGAGCTGAAAAGCGTGGTCGCACTTGTAGAAGTGTCATGTCACCGCCTGCCTACAGCCTCATTTTTGACCAAAATCATTAGTGGCCAAATCATAGCCAACACTGCGTGACAACATAGTGCAATAGTTTTAATTGACAATGTGTTGTGCGCACTTCATATGAGATGCATAAAGAACACCGATAAACGCTGTGTGTGTTTGGCTACTTGCATGCGGGCGCTTGTATATGAGAACTCAACGTTGCTTAAGAAAACGACTTTTCTTTTTATATCAGTCGAAAAGGCGAACCCTAACATGTCTAGTCGACGTTGCGTTTAAGTGGCATGCATGCCAAGACACTGCCAAGTGACAGTATAGCACTAATGAATGCAATGACATGTATAGAAAACGTCGTCCTCTTCTCAAAGTCACAGACCTATAAAACGAGGAAGAATACATGTGCCTTACCTCGCTCGGTCTGCAGACAGAGCGCCCTAACAGCCTGGATGCAGTGTCTTCGCAGGCAGACAGTGAAAGAGACTGAGGTGAATAACGATAACTGCTTACAGGCCTACTGTCAACACTACCGCGGTACTGCCTTGCCGATTCACCGCTTCACAAGATGGAACGAAACAGCGAGTCGTGGCATGGAGAGAGGCGCACGTAGCCTGCAAGTCCAACGCCGCACGCTTGTCCTCTGATGTCAGCACGTTCAGTTACCGGGTATACTGCAATAATCGTGCGCCTCGCACAGTTGCTTTTGAGAAATCGCAGTTCGAGACTTTACCTCGAACAAGTGTTTCACCACTTGCTCATATGGGATCTCTTTGTTGAAAAATAGGTTTTGTAATTTTATCAACCTCGTGTTTAAACTTATAGGATATAGACTGAGAACTCAGTTTATTTTCAGAACCATGGACAGCCACACCATGTTGTTTACCTGTCGTAAACACATTTTACAGCGTGTAGGCTGTAACCTATACTGCAAAAGCACACTTTCTTGGGTCCAGTATGTGCTTTGAGACTGTTGTGAAGGCCTCTTGCGGCAATAATACCCGTACTACTTACCCTATTAGCCAAATTTGGCAACTGGAAACAAAGTCCTGAACCTCTTTAACAATCTTATCTCACTTTCTTCACCTACACTGTGAAACGCACAACAGTCAGCAGATGTCGCCCTTACAGGAACAACTCTCATCCAGTGGTCATCTTTCCGCATTCAAATCACAACTCATCGATGTTACTTACACGCTCAACATATTTGATGCTATATGTAGGATGTAGACTTTAAGTTATCTTTGATACATCATCCCAGAGCCTTAAAGCCTAAATTGGCATTGCCGTTTTGAAAGTGAACAATACCTAATATTCAATTCTGAATAGGGGACTGCTTGCACTGCTCGTGCCATTTCAAGCCATATTTCCTCTTCAAACAATGATTTTCCGGTCTTAAGTTTTTATGAATTTAATGCATTACATCTCAGCTTTTGTTTTCAGAGGGAGAGCACAGAATGTGACCTGAATGCAGGGCATGACTTAATAATGGAATGAGACGTAAAACTCATTCAGAATAGTCTGTTAAAGACTCCGCCGCCGTGAAACGCGTTAGTCATCGCAGCAAGACTAAATATGCCTGCTAACAGCGGAACAGCTTGCATCTGCATTTAAACCGTCGTTTACCGTCTTTTTTTTGAGGGGGGGGTGGGGGGGGAATATGTCTACTGTTGGACGCAATTTTAGTAGGGGGACGCTTCATGCATCTGTCCGTTCATTGCTTTAGTTCATTTTGTGTGAAATCGTTTGGTGATGGGAAACATCATGAAGAAATCATTCTGGGGGATTAGGAGAGTTTGGTGACCTGTCAACTGTCTATGTGTCGGATTATCACAGTGCTCCAATCTTATAACAGCTTTTTTTTTGTGGCGGAGCCCTTGGCGCACAGCATCTTTTTTTTCTCCGTCTGTGGTGAGTGAGCGGGGGGAGGCGGAGAGAGACAGGGGCTGGGGAGAAGGCGGTTTATTAGCCGCCGAACAAAATATTGCGTCTGGGGAATGTAGGGTATTGTTGCCTATGTCTTATCCTACAAGTGGATGAGGAAACGTACTGCTCACTGCAGCATTTTGCGTATTTTCTGAGCGGCTAATGTTTTACGAAAATCATCACAGTTGAACAGGGCGCTCACCACTGCAATTTTTTGGGGCAAAGATAGACTGGCGTCGTCTTGCGGATTGGCTACTATGGCAGAATAGGAGCATCTTCTGAAGGGGGGAACCTATGAATCCCTTGCAGCTTTAGAATGTATTTTTAGCAGTATGCAGTGACTGGATTTTTAAACCCAGCATCATTACGCGGTTTCCGGTTCCTAGCTGGTGTTTCCCCATTGCAAAATTATCGGAAAAAAGCAGCGGATCCCGATGGCATGGACACTTACGCAAGGTCTGCCGCGCTGCCGTGCTACTGGAGCCTATTTTCTGTCTCTTCCTTCAACCCAGCTCCACCGCCATCGCCCCACAGCCCAAAGAACCCTGCCGCAACGCGACCAGCGACCACCAAGCCAAAGCAGGCGGCATGAGGCTTGATTCAGTACATTTATCCATGCTGGTCATCGGGGTCTCCTTCGCCTGCTACTCCCCGAGTTTGAATTCCCTGCAGGACCAGGCTTACAAATCCGCCGTGGTGATCGAGGGTAAGGTGCAATCCGCGCCTCTGAACGTCTCGGCTGAGCCATACAGTGTGAATGTCAAAGTGCTGGACGTGTGGCCGTTGAACAGCGGGGGTTTGGAGCGGGAGCAGCTCGTCACAGTGGGGGAATTCGGATCGGAGACTCCGTGCGCCAAAGTGAAAAAGAATCATAAGTACATTTTTTTCATGGACCCAACCGAAGAGCCTTTGGTTTTCAAGGCATCGTTCGCTCCGCTAGATACGAGTGAGAAGAATCTAAAAAAAGATGTTGGGAACATCTTGTGTGAAGACTGCGGTAAGTTGATTCCTATATCGTGGGATAGGACTAGCTTTATTGTAAAGTTAAACCCGGCAGATTGTGGTAAGACTGTAAGAGTGATGTAAGAGTGATTCTGTAACCGGTCACAACCCTCATGGATAAGCATTTCGACGCAGGTCTGCAGGTGACACATATTTACTGAAAGATGTTTTCGAAGGAGTAACAGATGGGTGCCCATGGGGCGTCTATGCTGCAATATTACATTCGACAGTCCAGTAAACTCTCTGGGGTTTCCATATAGCCACACACAGACGCACACATTCACACGCACGCACACACACACACACACACACTCTCGCTCTCACATTCTCTCTTTCTCCGTCTACCCCCCTCTCACTCTCTCTCTCTCTCTCTCTCTCTCTCTCTCTCCCTCTCTCTCGCGAATACATCTTAAGTTATGTTCCAAAAACGCAAAGTAGGAAGACGTTAATCATTTTGGTGACTCAAACATTGAATTACCGGTTGCAGCATAGTCGTGGCGTTGCATCAATGTGTGTATGATATGCGCTTGTGCGCACACACACTCACCCACACACACACACAGTCATGCACACACGTGCATATTGATTTTCGTGAAACGTCTTTATCGATGCGTCTTTTCTTTGGATGTTTACAGATATCGTCAGCATATCGAAACCACCGTATTGTGCGTGGTCACACGGCAAGGTTGCACGGTAAATGGTTTCTGAACATCAGATGTAAAGTTTGTCCTAGCCGGCCGTTGGTAGTGCTGCTCTGCGCTTGTGGAAAATCGGCGGTGGAGCCTCACGTCAAGGCCTCTCCATACCATTTGAGGAGGGAACCTGCTAAGAAAGAGCTGTGGGCTGGTCAAACCGGTGGCCCCTATCAACGTCACTACCTCTAATATCCCCACACACCTATCGCTAAAATTGGGTCGTCTACCGGTTTGTTTTCATTTGTCGCTTCGCCTCTTGGAGCAGGAAAGACCCATGACGTCCCTGACCTCGAAGACGTATCAGTTCCTCTCCTTTCTTCTTTCACGTATCTGTAGCGTGCATACGCCATCGTTCATTAAGAACACACATGGTCCCCAGACTGCCATTGGCAGGCTACCATAGGCTACCACGGTTGGCTATCCCGCCTTTCCCTATTGTATTGTCTCTGTCCATGGTGCTGATTCAACCAAGCATGCGACCCTCGTGATCTTTTATATGCTTGAAATGGATTATTGCACATCTTTTTTTTGTTATGTTGTCTGGAATGTTACATAAAAACGAATTTATTTGTCTAGGTCTCTTTAAAAGAGTGTAGCCTCCGAACAGCGGTTTCGTTCCTCCAGTCGATGCAGCCCTGGTGCTGAATTGTTTGTAGATATCCGCCCTGCTCTGAGCGGAGTTCCCAGCTGGAGTGGTGCCCTAGCAACAGTTGACATTGCTCCTCTCTACTCGGGCCTGACAGGAAGTCAGTCAAACTAATGCTATTGTTGTACTGACTGCGATCTCAAATATGTCACATCTGGTTTTTAGCTCCCGATTTAATCGGGATAAGAATAGTAGGCTATTTTGGTCCCATACGGCTCAGCCTAGATGGGAAGAAGCGCCGTTGTAGCTCGTCCTTGTGTAGCAGGGGCCTGAGTATTTGTCTACGCATAGACTGCTTGGAAGAGACCTACATATGAACAGCCTCTAGCCAGCTCATTTTTGTGTGTGGTGTGCGCACACGTTTTTTTTAGTTTGTTTGTATTTTTACTTTCGACCGAACCGGTTTCTGTCTGTCTACTCTCACACGGTCACGTCGATGGAAAAGTCCATAACAATTAGCGCAGGCACGGTGACAATGACAGCCAAAAATCACCTGGAGTTTATCTGTCACTGAGGGGGCTTCTGCGACACTGGGTCACAGCTGCAGGAAAGAGGGTGGCATGGGGGGGGGGGGGGGGGAGGGGAAGGGGGAGGAGGGGGGGATCTGCCCATGGCTGTCTCTAAAATGAACCAAGGAGAGAGAGAGAGCGGTAAGGAAAGAGGAGGAGAGAGAGGGGGGAGAGGGAGAGAGAGAGAGAGGGGGAGAGGGAGAGAGAGAGAGGGGGAGAGGGAGAGAGAGAGGAGGAGAGAGGGGTCGAGAGAGAAAGAGCGGGATGGAGGGAGAGAGAGAGAGATGGAGGAAGAGAGAGAGCGAGGGCGAGTGAGAGAGAGAGAGAGAGAGAGAGAGAGAGGATGGAGGGATAGCACTTTGGCACATCTATATGGAACAGAGCAGGAACAACAGGGTGTCTTTCCCTGTGCACCAGGGAGTCAGGTGGCTGAGCGGGTAGAGCATTGGGCTAAAGCTGGGGAACACTTGGCTGTCAAAGAAGGGGAAGAAGGGGGGAGAAGGGGGGAGAAGAAAGAAAGAGAAAAAAGAGAGAAAAAAGGGGCTACTAATCCGAAGGTTGTCAGTTCGATTCCCGGCTGGTGCGCATGACGTTGTGTCCTTGGGCAAGGCTCTTCACCCTACGTGCCTTGGGAATGTCCCTGTACTTACTGTAAGTCACTCTGGATAAGTTTGTCTGCTAAATGACTAAATGTAATGTAAATATAATGTAAATGTAATGTGTCACCCGCTGGGTCCAGAATGACTTTACGGCAAGTACACCATAGCACACCAACTAACACTCCAACATGGCACGTGAAAGCGTTTTACCCGATAAGGAGCGAAGCAAAGACTGCTTCGACCAAACTCGATTTGGAACGATCCGGCAAGAGATATTGACAGGGAGAGACAAGGCCCCCTATTGGCTGTGACGGATACCTATCAACAGGCAGCTGGAGCAGGTGCAAGTAGTGCATGTCCCGCCCCCCTCTCTCTCTCTCTATTGCTTTTCTACGCTGCGAACGTGCCTGGGTTACCCATGTCAACGTTTGACCTCCAACCTCTGGTCTCCTGTGATCTCGGCTCCACCTCACGTCACCCTCACTGGGGTCCACACCCTCTGGGACGTCCTTTGGCTCTCGACGGAGGGGAAATCGAGGTTGACAATGTCCCGCCGTTCTCTCTCGACCCTTCTCTCCTCCTCCGTGCTTCTGTCCAATGGAGACGCACAGGCGGGACATTGTCAACCTCGATTTCCCCTCAGAGAGAGAGAAAGAGAGGGAGAGAGAGGGGGAGAGAGAGGGAGAGAGAGGGAGAGAGGGAGAGAGGGAGAGGGGGAGAGGGGGAGAGGGGGAGAAGGGGAGAGGAGGAGAGGGAATCCAGAAATGTACTTAGGATGACCCATATCAGGAACCAATCATTCTCCTCATTTCCTTCAGCGAGGTCATCGTTGATCCGATCGGAAGGGCGGAAGCACAACCCCTTCCCCCCCTTATCCACAGCCGACACCGGTGCGGTCGTGTTCGATCGGGGATTTCACCGGGAAAAGGAGCCGCGATGCCCGCAAAGGACTAGAGGACAGGGGGGGGGGGGGGGGCAGGAGAGCAGGGTGACCGACCGGGCCGAGGGGGCAGGGGGCGGGTGGGGGTGGGGTCGGGGGGGGCACTGCTCAGGAAGGGCTTTGTATCGACCCCCCCCCCGGTCATGCCCGGCAAATCGAGGTCGTGCGGAGGGCCGCGGTCAGGGGACCGTCTGGCCCGTCTCCTCCTTCGGCGGGCGGCGCCTCGTTGCGTACGCACCAAAGACACTCCCCAACCTCCTCCTCCTTCTCTCTCTCTCTCCCTCCCCCCTCCTCCTCTCTCTCTCTCTCTCTCTCCCCTCCCTCCCCCTTGCAAGGTTTTAAGTCGCGAAAGGCTCCTTCTCTGAGGACGCTGCCCCAAAGGTCGCAGGCTATTGTGGGAGACTCGTTTATGAAGGTCGGATTAGGTCAGCGGGGGCCACACAGGCTCCGGAATGTTCAGCCCTTGTTTCCAGCTCTGGGATTAGTTTGGACCTGTTGCTGGGCACTGTAAGACAAGCAAGCTACAAGCATACAGTATTTGAGGAGAAATGTTTCGGCCCTCCCCCCCTCCCCCAGCCCCCCCCCCCCCAACCTCCTTCTTGTGGTTTCTTCACGGCATGAAATGCCCTCTGCGTGCTATTGATGTTTTCTAATTAATCTAATCTCGAGTTCTGAGCCGCGAGATACATTTGTGTCGCGGCGATAACGTTGTTTACTTAACCGAGGTCGTATGAAAAGGCCGCGGGGGGAGGGGTGGGGGGGGGCATTGTGGCTGTGGAATGAACCGCTGTAACAGTAACCACCAGTTACACACAGTTTCTGTTCAATAGAGCGAGAGAAACAAAAAAAAGCTCCCCGGTATGTCCTCCAGTCCGGTCGCGTAGCAGACTTAAACGAGGTTGCCGGATGGCGACCCTGACCGCAAACATGACTGGACCCACGCGGGGCTCAACGCGTGACTCAGGATTTTTTGCCAGAATTTTGGTCCTCCAGCGAAGAATGCTCCACATCCACCACAAAGAGGCAGTGTGTGATCAGGATGAGAGAGGGAGGGGAGGACCCGAAAGTTGTTCAGCAGCCGGCCAGCTGGAATGCCACTGAGGAGCTTGTTATTTCCGCTGTCCCACAGTAAAATACAAATAGTAGACCTATAAAAAGCGGCAGAAAGGTTCTTTTTTCCCGCTGGCCTGTCCAGCGATGGAAAGCAGCGAGGGCTGAATGTTTATGAACTCAATTAAGTTCCAGTCTGGCTTGTTGTTGGCACTCAAGTCAACATATTTCATCAATCCAGAACCCAGCTCCCTCCACGGACAAATAACCGGTGGGTTCAGACGCCTATTGTTCCTGAAAAGCGACGGCTCGGCTACACCGCTACTAGCGTGCTATGCCGTGTGCTCCGTGTGTGTGTGTGTGTACACTTGTTTTCATGACAAGCCATGCGTTTATTAATTCATAGGTGTTCTTAAGTGAGTGCCCATGGAAATCCCTAAAGGCCCTTCAACCGCATCCATGCTTCGAAATCCCCGTCTCCGGTTTGCATCCAGCAGCGATAGCGCTGACACATGTGACCTGGTCTATCCTCGGTGGGGTCGTGTTTGCTGCATTCAGCCGCTAACCGCGTGTCCAACCGTCGCTTCCGGCTGATTGGCCGGCGTCCTGTGGTTAAGCGATGCTCATTGGCCAGCCGTCAGAGACTAATTGGCTGGTGTCCTGCTGCTGTGGAGAGGCAGCAGAAGTCGACTCCACCTCTTTAATTATTCAGTAATTCTCTTCTACTGCAGTCCTCTCCTTCACAAACTCCAACCGGTAGAAAATGCCGGATTAAATATTGAAATCTGCTTACGGAAGGCCTTTGACAACATTTCCCCTTGAAAGTCAGAGATGGTTATCAGTCTAAGCCCTCTACTTTTGTGCACCGCTAGCTTCTAGGGAACAGCAATGGTATGCGCTAAGCCCTGCAGTGGCCAGTATTTGAAAAACGACGTTTGTCGAACCCCATGGCGATGGCAGCCTCTACCAGGGGGTCTGTCCACAGCCGGATCTGTCCAATAGGAAAATGGCGGCGAAGACTGACTGAACCCGTCTCGTCCGCGTCTTCCTCCGATTGGCCGTTTCACCCCGTCCGCGGCGGAAGCGACGGAATTCCGTCCGTCGACGAGTTGTTCTCGAGCAGTCAGCTGCGCCCCGGGAGGAGAGAGTGGCCTTCGGGGACACGTCGGGGTGCAGACGTGGGGGGGGGGGGGGGGGGGTAGAAACGACTGCGGCTGAAACGACTCGGCCGTTTCGGGGAGACGGTGGCACACGAGGTGCGGCGAAGCGCGAGAGCGGCGTGGGCGGCGTGGGCGGGCGCGCGCGCGCTGCCCACGCTTGCAATACTGTGTTTGCACGTGCGGGGGGGGGCGGGGGAAGGAAAGGGGGGGGGGCGTGGCGGTGGTTGGGGGTAAGGGTAAGGGGGGGGGGGGGTTGGTCGGGGGTGGGGAGTTGGAGGGGGATGAGTAAAGTCTGTTGTTGGCTAAGAGAATTGATTTATCCCACTGCTTTCTGCCCGGAAGCTGCTTATCAACTATTCATCAGGATGTGTGTGTGCGTGTGTGTGTGTACCTCGGTGCTGCAGCATGCAGATGTCAGTCAGGTGTCAGGAAGACTCACAGGGCGCAGCAGGCTGCTAAAGGACAGCACAACAGATGACCTTTCTCAGTCAGACAGACGTTCTGTCTCGCTTTCTATCTCCCCCCCCCCCCCTCTCTCTCTCTCTCTCTCTCTCTCTCTCTCTCTCTCTCTCGTTCTCTCTTATCCACTTTCTCTTTCTCTCTGATTCTCTCTTTCTTCTCTCGCCCCTCTCTTTCCCCTTTCTCGCCCCCCCCCCTCTCTCTCTCTCTCTCTTTCTCTCTCTATGACTCTCTCTCTTTACGAGAACCGGGTGCTCGAAACAACTTTGGGACTTCCAGTTGGTCCCAGATGCACTGGCGTACAGCCGCAGTATATCACGTCTCCTATCCAGCCCGTGTATTTCATCATGTTATAAACAATGTTTGGATGCCTTTTATGGCGTGTCCATGATCGCCTGGGCCTCTGGAGCTGCACCTAGGGTTCCCTGAGGAGAACGTCAGCCGTTAGAACCGTTCTCGTACAGGCAGGGGAAAGAGAACGTCTGGAACAGCTCATTTTAAGAGAGGAACACGGGATCCAATTTTGCGGCCTCGCTCTACAGTTAGAGAGCCTTGTTTCGCTCTTTTGCGTTTTATTTTTCGACATCTTCCGGGCCGCGGAACGGCCTTGTTTTATTCGGCAAGGCCCTCGTCTGCAGAGTCTATTTCTGGCTGTCTTGTCTATTAACCCTACTGCACCTGCGAATCTATCAGCAAATGATGTCCGTATCTACATTTCCAAAGTTTCCACGAACGCACAAACAAACTTTCCTCCTAGCGTGCACCTACGCGGGTGTGCTGACTCGCTGTTGGCTCCTCTGACGCGTGTGTTTGTATTTGTTTTCCCCGTAAGCAGCTGGCACGCTCGCTTCCCCGTGCGCAATTTGTGGGTGTTTGTTTGCGTCTGCGAGGTTGTTCGCGGTCAACACGAACCACGCTTCAAAACATAAAAAAAGGCGAACTGTTTGTGTGCGTGCGGGTCCAAAATGGAGTCTTTCCAGCAGGCAGTGATATGTCTTGAGGAAATGGTGAAGGTGTCCGTGACAGGAGCTTGACTCTGACAGAAACATCCAGAACAAAAGGCGCATGGGAAGGGCAGCAAGGTTTGTGCGCAGCGTGCCGAAGTGTTGAAAAGAGTTGCTGCCGGCTCTGCAGCTAGGAGCCTACTGGTGTGTTTAACGGACGTGTCCAGCCATGTTCGCCCCACACACACACACATACACACACACACACACTACATACCCTGAGAGAGGGTTTGTTTCCTCAGGTATGGCGTAGGTGTGGATTGATGTGTGTCTTAACATGAAAAGGCTTTCAAAAAGAATGAATGAATGTTCAGGGGTGGTAGTGGGAGGTGGCGGATGAAACTGCCCTCTGTCACTGTATCCTTAGAAACACAAATGTGGGTCTATGTGGGTGCAACAGAGAACCGACACAAAAATCAAAACCCAAAAAAGTTGTTTTTCTTTGAAGGAGAAAAGGCTGCATGATTGTTTTTGCTCTCCTGTCCCACAATATGTGTGACGGATTGCGTCCAGTCCAAACACTTTAAGAGACTCTAATAGCTTTATACTTCTATTTATTGACAGAAGTTGTAAACACTTGTGACAATTCGGCTGTCGTGTGTTGAAAGTGGGCCCACAAATCAACAGCCTGTCACAGCAGTTCTCTAATCAAGATACCCAAGTGGCCCCCGCTCAATGCTGGCATTCCTGAATGTTTATGTATTTTAGAAAAGACAGAGATAGCTCCTCTCAGTCCACCATGACCTCACTGGAAAACATTTCACCGTCTCTCACTACTACTCTCTCTCTCTCTCTCTCTCTCTCTCTCTCTCTCTCTGTCTCTCTCTCTCTTTCTGTCTAGGTCTCTCACTCTCGCTCTCTCCCACAACATTTGTTCTCTATCAGTTTCCTCTCTGTTTTATTTACCTAGCTATCTGGTTTCCCCTCTCCGCTGTCCATCGTTCACAGTGTGCTGGTGTTAACTATTGGAACTATTAGTCACTACAGTTGACGGGGGTGGGGATTGCGCGTGCAGGTTAAG
>NC_140380.1:5330000-5335000 GCF_054491055.1 Hypomesus nipponensis | reverse complement strand
ACCACTCACTCGTCTACCCCATAACGTCTGTACTTCTTTTGTAATGACCTATAACTTCAACACTTAATACCGGTAAATGACATAGCAATTCCTATGTACCTACAATGTTCTTACAAAGGTATTGCTAAATAGTGACATGGTGGTGGTTTAATTTGTGTAAAGTGCCAAACATCCCAGCAGCCACAGTGACACCAGAAGGGGTTGAGCAATAACAGACATCATCTTTGACCAAAACAGAAGCCTCCTATTTGGCTGGTGCGTTGCTATGCCCGACAGTGGTGCAATCCCCATGGCCCGTCTGTGTGTGTGTGAGCGCGTGCCAGGTGCGTCACACGACTCTCCGTCCCGTCGATTCGCCGGATCAATCTGTCCATTTCCATTGAGTCGGCTGTGGTAGCCGGGAGAGGGGGGGGGGGAGGGGGAGAGATTTTGAAAGAGATGGAGCGACACGCGAAGGTTGGGAGCGAGGCGGAGAGCAAGGCGGGGAGGCTGAGAGACGGAAGGAGCCGGAATCTCATTTTGTCCGTGGCCTTGAGAGCGTGAGCGCGGAGCATGCCCAGTGCTGTCGATGAGGAGAGCCGGCGCTGCCGGCACTGGCTCCAGAGTCTGTCACTCTGGAGCCGCGGGGGCACAGCCTCCCTCCTGCAGGGCTGCCTGCTACCATCCTGTAGCTCTCTCTCTCTCTCTCTGTCTCTCTCTCTCTCTGTCTCTCTCTCTCTCTCTCTCTCTCTCTGTCTCTCTCTGTCTCTGTCTCTCTTTCTCTCTCTCTTTCTCTTTCTCTCTCTCTCTCTGTCTCTCTCTGTCTCTCTCTCTCTCTGTCTCTCTCTCTCTCTCTGTCTCTCTCTCAACTCCACTCTCTCTGTCTCAGCATTTATCTATGCTTTATCTATCTATCTATCTATCTATCTATCTATATATTATGCTCTCTACTTTCTCTCCCTCCATCTTTCCCGTTCCACCCCCCCTCCTTCCCTTTTCTCACTGTCTCTCTCTCTTTGGCTCTCCTTGTTCCACCAAATCTCTCTCTCTCTCTCTCTCTCTCTCTCTCTCTCTCTCTCTCTCTTTCTGTAGCCATCTCTTTCTCTGTCACATTCTCTGCTCTCTCACACTGTCTTTCACACCCTCCCCCCCCCCCCCCCCTCGCCCCTCTCCCTCTCATTCTGCATCTTCTCGGAGTGTGGTTTCCATGGTGACAGCTGCGCGCTGCGGAAACGTGAAAGAGACGAATCCACCCAGGAGCGATTTCCTCGTCGAGCGCTTAAATACTCGCTCTCGTTTTTCGAAAAGCACTTTTGAACAGTTGCCGCTAAATTGCCCCGCTCGATTGGAATCCATTCAACCATTCGCCGTTCGGTAAATGGAGGAATCAATTTGTCTGGTGTCTCATTTCGTTAACATAGCCTTGCGTGTGTCTCCCTGCAGTGGGATCTGACGCGCTCTCGTCTCGATTCGCCGCTGACCTTGGACCAATTGACCTTGGAAAAAAAAGAAGAGCCCTTTCCTAAGGCCTCCAGCTGTCACTTGCAGTGCTGTGCGTGTGTGTGTGTGTGTGTCATGTGTGTCCTGCAGGGGGTCTATGACAGTTTCGGACCGGCATTCCTTTCCCCTCTCCTCCTCTCTTCCCTCCTCGACTCTTCTCTCCGCGCTGCAGATGTAGCGTGTCTCATGTCAGTCTGAGTAAGCAAAGGCGCACATGGCTGAATGAACCAGGTAACAGGTTGGAGCCTGGCGCGTACATTGTTGCCTGTCTGTGGACCTGTGTGCGCTGGGTCTCTGTGGGGGGTCGGCGGAACTAAACATGTGTGTGTGTGTGTGTGTCAAAGAGTGTCTATTTCTTGAAGGTTACACAACATGTCCTTGGAGAACCACCCAGAATCTGGTTTCAGGAACACATACTTTTCAGTCTTGGTCAAATTTCTCCAATTCTATAAGGACTACAGGTGGTAAAGGAAAGCACTGCCATGCTAATGGACTTAGGAGGCCTGTAACTTCGTGAAACTCTACCAAAACATACTTCTGTGGAGAGAATTGTGACTAAAACACACTCGGACGGCAATGGGCCGTCAAAGTAACTCGCGAGTTTATATTTCGAAGAAATAGAAACGTTTATTTTTTACTTTGATTTAACCAGGCAAGTCGTGAAAGAAGAGAGGACATTTACAACTTTACCAGCGTAAATGTGTGCCATTCATTTAACTTACAGTAAGTACTGCTCGCAGTACATAGACTTTTGAAATCCAGACATGGATACCCACTCTTAGTATTGCAACAACCCATGGCATGACTGATAAAGTAACCGTTTCAACGCATCATCTGTACAGTAGGAATGTAAAACTAGGTCCTGATTTATGTCGGGTCCGCATCACTCTTCAGACATAAAAACGGTGTCATTTGACTGTCTCAGAGAGAGAAGAGGTGAGCCTTGGCAAATGACGACTTTGCCGGAGGGCGGCTCATCATTCAAACACCCCCCCCCCCCCCCCCCCACAGCACTCTCAATAAGAGGAGCTCGTCAAAAAACCTCTCTCAGAAACGCTTCAGAAAAGACCTCTTGAAGATACCCACTGATAATCGAAGACTGACAGGGCTCCGGGTCGAAAACCTGCCACCCAATCGGATCGGATCCGGGCACACGGTAGTAAATACAAGTTCAGGTCATCCTCCCGCCGGACGCACAGTTGTACGGCATAGCACAGTCGACGCGATTGTGCCATTGAGTCGTGTCGAGTTTGTGACGTCGAGATCCGACGCGGCCGTCCCGTGCAAAGCATTGCACAACCCTCTCGTCGTCATGTGTCTGTGTGTTTGGCTCCTGAGGGCACGAGGAAGGCCACGGGCACACTTCCAAGATGGAGACAGATATTAGGAAGCGCTTCACGTGTGTCGCTCGTTGTTCGCGTCTTTTTCACCGCTCCGCTGTGTCACCTTCACCTGTCACCGTTTTTTTGGGGTTCTTGAAGTGACGATGAACGTTCAAACGCAAGCGAGCATTTGCGTCGCATCGCAGCAACCGTAGAGAAAGCTCCCGAAAACGTTTTGAAAAGGTCACTTATTCCCGCTCAAATACCCTTAAGTGGGACTCTATCACGTCTTGGAGGCAGAGAGGCCAAATCCTTCCATGTTCGAGCCCTTTCTGTGCATCGTAACCTTTAACATACTTTGAGACGTACACCGGGATCCATCTAAGCCAGCTCTGTGCAGACCTTAGCCCACCGCACGTTGAGGAAGGTGCTGCAGGGGCTGTTTGGTACCAGCCGGGAGAACGGGACCCATTCGGCCGGCTCCTCTCCATCCTCGTCTCCGCCTAGCACGCCCCATCACCCCCGCACACAGCCCTCCCTTTCCCCCTCCCCCTCCCAGCCGTCTCGATCCCCCCTCTCCCCCCCGCTGGCCTCGCCTCACCTCCGTAAGTCAAGTCAACAGGGGGACTGTTAAAAACCTGGGGGCCTGGAACCCCCCCGCCCCCCGTTCCCTCCGCCCCCCCCCCCCCGTCCAGGCCGAGAGGCGCACACGTGTAAACACAGCGCCGGGTGTTTGCAACCATTACCGCCGCGGGAAGATAAACCTCTCGGCTCTGCGTAAAAGGGCAGCCGTGCCTGCACCTCTGACGATGTGCAGGTATGGAGGGGGCGGGGGGGGGGGGTGGGGGGAGAGACAGAGAGAGAGGGGGGGGGTGGTGGGGGGGTAGGGGGAGATTTTGTTCTTTTTCCTTCAACTCCATCGTGGAAGACTGTTATCTGTTGTGATCTGGTGGCGGGGCAGGGGATTGTGGAAGTGGGGGGTGGGGAAAGGGGGGAGCAGGGGGAGGGGGAGCTCCGAGCCTTTTTTTTCTTACGAGTGGGACAGCCAGAGTAACCATAGCAAGAACTTTTGAAGAGGTGTGTTTCAGAGTGTTGTCGTCGCATCTGCCCTGTCTCTCTCCAGCCTTCTCATGTCCTGGCTCCCTCGCTTCTCTCCTCCACTCCTCGACACTCTCTTTCCCTCTCGCCTCCTATTCTCCCCCCCCACCCCCCACCGCCTTCTCTACACTTTAGCTTTTCCTCCCTCACCTCTTTTCTTCTTACCCATCCCCCTCCTCTCCGCTTCCCCCCTCTCTCTCTCTCTCTCTCTCTCTCTCTCTCTCTCTCTCTCTCTCTCTCTCTCTCTCTCTCTCTCCCTCCCTCCCTCTCTCTCTCTCCTTACCCCTCCTCCATATTCGCTCTTTCCTCCTCATTTCCTTTTGAGCTCCTCCCTCGACCTCCCCTCTCTCCTCACCTTACTCTCCTCTCTCCTCCTCCTATGCATTTTCTTCTCTCACCCCCCCCCCCTCCTCTCCTCTCCCCACCCCCTCCTCCGCATTCGCTCCCCCCCCCCCCCGTCCACGCTCTTTTGCTCTCCTCCCTCGACCTCTCCTCTCTCCTCACCCCCTCCCCTCCTCCCCTCCGCTCTACACCGCATCCCAAACCGCGTACAGCCCGGAGCCTCCGTTGAGAAACAACGGACGCTTCCTAATGGAGCAGAGAGACAAAGACTGAGTTGTGTGCGTGCGTCTGTGTGTGTGTGTGTGTGTGCGGACAGTATGCGTGCGTGCCGGTTTGGACTCCGTGGCGCGAGTTGGACGCTGCCGAAAGTCCCGACAAAATCCGTCCCTCCCTGGAGCGCACCGTCTCTGGCTGTGTGGGGTAGAGCGTTAACATGCGTGTTTCCCCTTCAGTGTTGTTGTTTTGGCTTTTTCGTAAACAGGATGAGGGGTGCCCCCCCCCCCCCCCCCTCCATAGCCATGCAGAGACTGGGTACACAAACACCAACCCTCCAGGCAAATCAAAATGCTCTCTCTTTCCCTACCTCCCTCCCTCCCTCCCTCCCTCTCTCTCTCTCTCTCTCTCTCTCTCTCTCTCTCTCTCTCTCTCTATCTCTCTCTCTCTCTCTCTCTCTCTCTCTCTCTCTCTCTCTCTCTGTCCCCTTATCCTTCAATCTCTCATCCATTTTGCTGGCGCTGTCCATGCTCCCTTCCCAGCGTC
>NC_140380.1:5320000-5325000 GCF_054491055.1 Hypomesus nipponensis | reverse complement strand
GAGAACAAAGAGGACCGGAGACTCTATGTACAGATTATAGGAGGAGAACAGTGCTAAACCTACAAGCACCTTCTTGTTAACTAAAGTAGCTCCATTGTGCTGGTATCATGCCAAATCGTCCTGTTTTTTTCCTCCCCCAAAGAGAATTGAACTTTTTTGATTTTTTTAAAATTTTAGTACAAAAGCGGTGTTTGCATGTCTTTTGTTTGTTTTTAAATCAGAATGAACTTTTGGAGAATTTTGTGTGTAAGGGCTGTGCGTGTGTGTGTATCTTCACGCTGTCTCTGGGCAGAAATAATGGAGATCATTGAAGATTATACCCTCAATACCTTCTATATTTGGTGGTAGTATAGAGAACCAATACTACACAATGGAACGGTTTTGCCTGGACTATTACACATCCAATTACTGACCGCCTAATAAAAGCTTGCTAACACTCATTCCAAACGTTGGCAGCCCATATATCAGAGAACAGCTCGTTCTGTAGCTGTGCTGCTGGTGCTGACAGGGTTAAGGTGTCCTAACTGTGACTTGAAGATGTTCATTCAGATGACTGGTTTCCTGCTTGGGCCGCGCGCTGACAGCGCAGGTGATATACAGTGTCCCTGACGACGTACAGTCGGTGTCTATGCTCGCATTACGGAGAGCCGACGCACACTTTCTCAGATCCAGCGGCAGGCCTGTGTTTGGGTAAAGGCGGCTGACTGAGCGACCATCTGTTGCACGTCGTCTCGACTGGGTCAGCCTGTTCTCTGAACAGCTGGAGAGCTGATCTCACCGGGGCCTCCCCCAGCCCAGGCCTCGCAGACCTTCCTTGCAGTTCCAGGAACCGAAACGTGGAGGAAACCCATCATATGAAAATGATGTGTTACCCGTTTTTTTTCTTTTCTTCCGACGATGTGGTGGTTCCACACGTGTGGACGTTTCTACTGTGATACTAATGTAGCTGAGTCACTGTGATCTGGAAAACCGGATAAAAGATTGCCTTGTCGGATACAGGTTTACAGTATCGACAAGTAAACAGCAAATGACTTTCACTGAATGTATCAGCTTGCCGAGTCGGGCAGAGTTCACGTTGTTGTGAGGCAAATTCCTGTCTAAAGCGCCGGTCCCTGTCTGTCAGGTGAGCGTGGCTGGTGTTGGATGCCGTATATGTCGGGTTAATTTTGTGTTCAAGGACACAAGGAGCCGGCGGCGTGGTGATAGCGCAGACACGCAGCTGGCAGTAGGCTCACGATATCACCCTGCATGGCCCCTGTTGTACCGTCGCTCCGACTTCGCTTCCATCGCGGCAAAAGCACCCGGAGGTGAAATTGACGGTGCTGTCGAGCTCGCAAACATCTGTGCGTGCATAGGCTACTGTATATGTTCACCCCCTGCTGAAAGGAACGATCATTTTGATGCCTAACTCCAAGTTGTTGACAGTTCTGCGGTTCTTTAAGCGTTTGATTTTTTTTTTACCCCCGCGTGTTGATGACATGCCACATCTCGAGCGGAGCCGTTGGCGCCGGCCAAAAATAGACCCGTCCTATAGCTTCATTGATCTGTGATTTCTACTAATCAGACATTTCCTCCTGTTTGATCGCTTCAAGACCAAAGGATGACAAAATGCAGAGACAAGTTCCTTCTGTGACGGCTTTTGGTCGTTCAGACAGTGAAATCGTTCCTTTTCGATCTACTGAACCTTCAACCACTCCCTCTGCATCACGAGCTCCAGTAGTCAAACATTTGTTCTTACACTAGGCCTATTCAGTCGATCAAGTGTCTGTAGGCCTATTTGTGGATTTCAAGGAAAGAATGTGTCTAAATAGGACAAAAGTATGTCTAAATGGTAACTGATGTTAAACTGGCTATAACATACTTTGGTAGGATGAAAAGCAGAATTAACGATTCTGTATAAAGCATGGCACACTGTTTATATATAGCCTGAGAATGTTTTAAAAATGCATGAAAGATGTTCATAAATTATGACTTAACGATGAGCCAGTATGTTACAAATGCTTTATACAGTGTAGTTCTCGATAAACTGTTAATAATTAAACATCATACATTGTAGGTCGTCCATATTGGTTGTCTTGGAAAGACAAAGAGTGACAGACAGCTGTATAGGTCAGACAGAGGAGAACACACCAGGGGCTCTGCCTGTCTGTCTGCCCGTCTGTCTGTCTATCTGTCTGCCCGTCTGTCTGTCTGGTCTGTCTGTCTGTCTGTCTGTCTGTCTGTCTGTCTGTCTATCTGTCTGCCCGTCTGTCTGTCTATCTGTCTGCCCGTCTGTCTGGTCTGTCTGTCTGTCTGTCTGTCTGTCTGTCTGTCTGCCTGCCTGCCTGCCTGTCTACCAATCTCTCTGTCTGCATGTCTATCTGCCTGTCTGTCTGCCCATCTGTCTGCTTGTCGGTCTGCCCACTCGCCCAGATGTCTGTCTCTGCGTCTGTCAGCCTGTCTGCCTTCAAGATTCGATAGTCAGCATTTCAGCAGTGTGTCCGTGGTGGCAGAGGAGAGTTGTACCCGCGGAGATTAGAGGGTAGTGCAGAGAAGAGGACAGCACAGAGTAGAGGGGAGAGGAAAGCAGAGCAGAGCAGAGCAGAGGAGAGGGGAGGAGAGGGGAGGACAGTGGAGGAGAGGAACCAGACTGGACTGAAGGAGGTGACTGCAGGCTTTTGGCAGGACACAGTGGCCTGTGTTGAAGGTGCCGCCCTGCCTCTGCTAGCGACCTGTAGGTGGGCAGAGGACTTGATGGTCAGCCAACAGGATGGAGGTCTGCTCCCCTCTCGAGCTGTCTCCACAGTGCTTTCTCATGTCACATTCCAGGAGAACCAGGATGTTCCCGCACTGTAGTACGTCTGGAACCTTTCCAATGCAAATGTGTATGCAACCTAGGTGGTTGGTGGGCGTGTCTGGCGTGATGGTAGTGAACCAGGTTTCCCCTTTTGACGGTTGTGTTTTCCATACCACCATCACTGGCCGAGATCCCCTATTGTTGTTATCTCTGTCACAAACGGACGTCGCCACGCGAGAAACTCAAGACAGCAGCAATGCGCAGCTCACACGTTGGTCGAGTTCGCGAACCGCCGCTTTGCTTGCTCGTTCCCACACAGAGGGAAAAAAATGTGAAACCTCATTCTCTGGCGTGTGAGAGCACGCTCCGAGTCCAGACACTCTGTGACTGTGTCTGCCGGGTCATCAAAGTGGGCCCATCCCTCGGAAAGGGAGGATAACCGACGATTCTATCAGTGCCCCTCCATCTCGTGTTGCAATTGAAGTCATTATCCGTGCGTAGTTCCTTGTGCTTGTCATCTCCTCTTTTTCGATGTGTGTGCGTGCGTCAGGAGCAGCCAACGTGAGCATTTCGGCTCATGTCGGTTTGCTACGAAGAAAGAGACTCACAACCCAAGCCACGGAGACCTGTCGGTTGTGCCTTTAAAGCGACATTTTCCCGACTTAAAAAATGAGCTGTCGGAACAGAGAGACAACGTGGGAGAGTTCGGAGAGAGTTACAGGAGAGAGGGGGATGAGGGCATGTGGGGAAAGATCACCCACACCTTGCCGTGTGCGATTTGGGTGAGAGCCAATGCCATTTTCGCTTCCCCAAAAGTGTCGGGCGGGTGACTTTTCCAGGCGACGTCAGACGAGGACCAGCCGGGAGCAATGGGCATCAGCTGCCTGGCCCGTCAATTCAGGGAAACAGGAAGCAGCTACTCGCGTCAAACGTCGCAAATGGGAAATTTTTCCTTCCCACGCTTTAGAAATTCAAATGTTCCTCTCGTGTTTCAACTCAGGTGAACTCCCCCTGTTCAATGTTTCCGGCTTCTACCCCTACGCCAGCTGTAGGGTCACCCTCCAACGCGCTAAGATATTCCTTATCAGCCTGACACTGCGAATGATTTAGAGCCTTCTCTACCTCACACAGCTAATGATGGATGCTTACATTCTTGACCTGACTACATGACAGCCATATACATTCTGCCCTCCTCTGTCATTCTGCAGCGAGGGAGGGTCATCATAAACAGGTGTATGGAACTCCAAAATGACTTCTGTCGCTATGTGACTGCTTCAGAGTCTATCTTCAACTGTGTCGTAGGTCCTTGAGGGGGTTTCTCTGAGCGTGCGAATGGGGCGTCCCTCTGTGTTGTGTGCTTCTGACTGTGAGGGGAGCTGCTAGTGGCTCTAGTGACCCCGTCTGGCCATGTTAGAGAGCTGGTGGCTGGCGCTCTTTCTCTCTCTCTCTCTCTCTCTCTCTCTCTCTCTCTCTCTCTCTCTCTCTCTCTCTCTCTCTCTCTCTCTCTCTCTCTCTCTCTTTCTGTCTCTCTCTTTCTGTCTCTCTCTTTCTGTCTCTCTCTGTCTCTCTCTGTCTCTCTCTCTCTCTCTCTCTCTCTCTCTCTCTCTCTCTCTCTCTGTCTGTCTGTCTGTCTGTCTGTCTGTCTGTCTGTCTGTCTGTCTGATAATGTTATCAGCTATCTCACGTTTACAGCAGAATAATAAAAGCCTGTTAACAGTCTCGGACCCACACATGTAACTCTCGCCCTCCCTCCCTCCCTCTCCCTCCCACTCTCCCTCTCCCCAGCTGCCGCCCCCAAGTTGAGGCGGATGAGGAACCCTCTGACGGTGAACGAGGGCAGCCGGCTGACGGTGAAGTGCGAGGCGGCCGGGAACCCGGGTCCCACGTACCGGTGGTTCAAAGACGGCAACGAGCTGAAGAAGAGCAGAGAGATCCGCATCAAGAACGGCCAGTGAGTACAGCTCTCTCTGTCTCCCAGGGAGCCAGGCCGCTAACCCGTTTAGCATGTGGTTCCAAGCACGACGCACACACGCATGTCACCAGTCATCCCTCCGTAGCCGTCTTCTTATAATGCGTTCGCCAGGTTGCTCCCCGGGGGGGGGGGCGGGGGGGGGGGGGGGAGGGGTACTGTGTGTGGGGAGGGCTTTTGAAAAGCGAAACCATTTCAATTGGGAGGGCAAATTTATGAGGTGACGGCCTCGATTTGGGGCTTTTGGAGTTTCTG
>NC_140380.1:5092500-5315000 GCF_054491055.1 Hypomesus nipponensis | reverse complement strand
CAGACTGTAGATGACTCCACATATCCATCATCTATCATGTACCAAAAGCAGAACGGGAAACTGGGTTCCAAAACCCGAACAAACCCGAGAGATACCATGAGAGATGGTAGGGGGGTTGGGTGTGTGTGTTTGTGCGGGGGGAGGGCGAGGTTTCCAGATGTAGCGGAGTTCATCAGAGGTCCAGGAGTCAGATGGCTCAGCGGTTAGGGAATCGGGTTAGTAATCAGAAGGTTGCTGGATTGATTCCCGGCCGTGCCAAATGGCGTTGTGTCCTTGGGCAAGGCACTTCACCCTACTTGCCTCGGGGGGAATGTCCCTGTACTTACTGTAAGTCGCTCTGGATAAGAGTGTCTGCTAAATGACTAAATGTGGTCCTGGTGGTCCAGTGTTCCTCGTGGCTCCACAGACACACAGTGTCTACTGTGAGGCTGTGTCACGATGATATGACCAACATCTTATTGTTTGGTGTCTGGTAGTTGTATAATAGGACGCACTCAAGGGTGAAGTCAAATTGTGGTGCCTCTTCTCAAAGCAGGTCTAAAGACCTCAAGTTTGGGCCTGCTCTCACCTGGCGTTCTGGTGCTCGTATTTTCGGGTCCGTTCAAACGAACACATCTGCTCTTTGTCATGTTTTTTAAATGATATGTACTGTACGTACACAACGGTGTGTGGTTGGGGTCGCTTCAAAATATACTATCCAAAGGAAACGTAGCATTTGAAACCAATTCAGTTCACACAACTTGATTTCAGTTGTCGAATTTGCCGTGAACATTTTCGATTTCGAAAATGACGTGGAAGTGCAGGGGTATCACTCAATCAGCCGTCCTCCCTAACAATACTAGTGACCCGATGCCATGATGCTGGCATCCATTCCAACCAGACTCAGCATAACCCCCCGCCCCATCAGAGTGAGACGTTCTAGAAGTTCCCTCGGCCCCATGCTCTGGATCTGCCTCTGTAGTCTCAGCCTACCTCCGTTGGCGATGCTCCTCTACGGCATTGGTTCTCAATCCTGGTCCTCGGGACCCCCTGCCCTGCATGTTTTAGACGTTTCCCTCCTCAAACACACCTGATTCAAATTAATGGGTCGTTATCAGGCCCATTTATTTGAATCAGGTGTGTTGGAGCAGGGAAACATCTAAAACATGCAGGACAGGGGGTCCCGAGGACCAGGATTGAGAACCACTGCTCTACAGGACCACGCCTGTCCATCTTAGCTTGGAGGGAGTTGCGACATGGGCAGTGCGCTAGGCTAGGCTAGGCTAAGCTAACCTTCAAGCTATAAATCAGCAATCCCCCACACACACACACAGACACACACACACAGAGATACACAGACACAAACACACACACACAGAGATACACACACACACACACAGATACCCCCACATACACACACACACACACCAGACACAGGCCTCCCTGGCTGCCTGTTAGCCAGGCTGAGTAATGAGCAGAGCTGGGCTGGTTAAAGCAGCGGGGGCGAGCGTAGCTCCACGTGGCATCCCCCGGAGCGTGCAGCCCATGTTGTCACAGGCGTCTGCAAGTCATCCACAGGCTGTGCCGGGCCGTCCCCTAGGGGGCGCAGTGCCGGGCCCCTCTGAGAGAGAGAGACAGAGAGAGAGACAGAGAGAGAGACAGAGAGAGAGACAGACAGACAGAGAGAGAGACAGAGAGAGAGAGAGAGAGAGAGAGTGAGCAGCGAGGAATGTGTTGATGGAAAACGCAGCTGGGAGGCTGATTGTTCCAACCTCATCAGTCATGCTGAGGCCCACCAGCAGCAATCGCAAACACACATCCTCTCGGCGCGCACGCGCCCCCGGATGGCACACACACACGCTCGCACAGGAACGCGTAATGAAGCTATAATGTGTAGGAGGGGTAAGAAGCATACACACACTCCACACGCGCGCACGCGCAGACACTCGGCGTGGACGTCGAAACCAAACACACCTGTCCCTCTCGTACGCAACCAAATGTACGACTCGTCGACACAAAAATACAGCTGCGCTTCGGCTGAAACGCCGTCTCTCTCCCCCCCCTCCCCCAACCCCCCCCACCCCCCCGTCTTCATGTAATGCAATTCCTGAGATCTCTTGATATGCAGCTCATGAGGCTAACCCCACCGAGTCTCCACGAGCGACGCACCCCTCCCTGTCCCTCGCCTCCTCTCCTCCTCCTTCCTCTCATCCATCCTCTCCTCCTCCTTCCTCTCCTTCTTCCTCTACTCCTCCTTCCTCTCCTTCTTCCTCTACTCCTCCTTCCTCTCCTCCTTCCTCTCCTCCTTCCTCTCCTTTTTCCTCTCCTCCTCCTTCCTCTTCTCCTTCCTCTCCTCCTTCCTCTCCTCCTTCTTCCTCTCCTCCTTCCTGTCTTCCTTCCTCTCCTCCTTCCTCTCCTCCTTCCTCTCCTTCTCCTTCCTCTCCTCCTGTTTCCGCGCTCGCCTTCTCCTCATTTCCATTGTAAAAAACAACGAACCATGAAATAAATACATGAACCCGCATCACCCACCCTGAAAGCACAAGCGACCGATTAACTGAGCTCAAAAGGCACCAAAAAAATAAAACTTTGAGGGGGAATGTTGTCTGGGGCCCTGGGTGAACGCGACGATCCTGTAAGCCAGTCGATGGCATCGATTGGTGAGGGTGAACGAGAGGCGTGGAGCCGGCCCTCACTTCCTGTCTGCCAAGCTGCCTGTGCTCGCAAGTGTGTGTGTGACACTCTTCCACACGCCGCAACCCTTCCACGTTCACACATTTCTCACACACACACTCACACGACTCCATAGACATACAACAGATATGAACACCTACACGCACCACAAACAGTTTAACGTGCGCGCGCACACACACACACACAATATTCCCCCAAAACGGACCGCCCCCCCCCCCTCGTCAGTGACTCAGCTTTAGAGTGCTTGTCAGTGTGTGTGTGTGTGTGTGTGTGTGGGCATGTGTGAGAGAAAGAGAGAGAGTGTGAGACCGTGCGTGTTTGTGAGAGAGATAATTACATTCACAGAGGCCCTGCATGGTCATTTGAATGCCTGGCCCGTGGCCCCCCCGACCCCTAGCTCTGTGATCACACTCGGCTCTGTGTTGGAGGTATGTTGCGCTGCGCTCCATAAAGGGGCCTGTGGGCCAACATGAGGAACACATATATTTACCATTCCGCCGGCCCGCAACGCTGAGGAGAGACGGCCTTTGTAGTTGGGCTGCCCCAGCTGTCCCCCGACGTACACCCCACCCCCCCTACCCTCCGACCCCACCCCCTGCCCCCCTCCCCTCCCTCCACCCCAGCGCCTCCTGTGGCCGGTGGTCCGGCCCCACAAGCGTTCACTACTTCATTAGGTCTGGGTGGGGTGCGGGGTGAAGGTGAATGGAAGAGGGGGTGGGGGGGGGGGGGGGGGGGGGAGTGCCAAGGGATTTGTTTTAACTCCCTCTTCCCCCTGGTCTTAATTTCTACAGCAGAAGTCAGCAAGCAGGTCTGGGGTTCGGAGGTTAGGGGAGGGGGGGGGGACGTGCGTTGAAACCTTGCTGTAATCGTATACGCGTAGCCATCCCCGGGTGTGCTAGAGGGGGCTGCTTCAGTCTGGGACTGGGGGGGGCGGGGGGGGCGGTCGCTCTTGGCCTCCTGGCTCCTGTCTGCGTTCAGCCACCCCTCCCCTGGCCCGCTCGTCCTCGTCCGAGCGGAGCGCCGGCCCCCCTGCCACATCGCGGCCCCGCCCCGCACGCCCCGATTTCACGCCGGGCCCCCAGAGCGTGGGCGGTGCGCGTGTAGCAGAAGGTGGAGACCGCTGGGGCGGGGGCGGGGGCAAGGCCGGGGGCCGTCGGTCAGAGCGCGCGTACGCACACGCACACACAAGCGCGGACGTACGCGCGCGCGCGGAGGTGCTGTGGAGGCGTCGTGAAGCGCCGCGCGAGCTCCCCCCCCGGCTGAAGGAGAGGAACAGGAGGAGGAGAAGGAAGAGCAGGAGGAGGAGAGAGAGAAAGACGAGGAGGAGGACGAGAAGGAGCAGAAGAGGGAGAAGGGAGGAGGGGAGGAAGGGAGAGGGAGACCAAGCGAACCTGGCTCGGGAATAGTCCTGGATGTCTGCGTGGCCGCTGGAGAGGCGGGGGAGGCAGAGGGTGGCCGCAGCAGGCTGGGGAGGGAGCCTCCCCCCCGGGCCCCCCGGCCCTCCCGCTGCCGGTGGGGCTCCGGGGCCGGCCGGGGCGTCCTCCTGCTCCTCCCCACCCTGACGCTACTCCTCCTGGGTCTGGGGGCCTGCCTGGTCTTGCTGCGCTGGGCGCTAGCCCAGAGCACCGCACGCAACCCCGCCCCCGGACGGCTGGACCTGAGGGGGACGGACGAGGAGGAGCAGCGCCCCCGGACCGAGGCCCCGCGGGGCGGGCTGGAACCAGGCTCGCCCCCGGAGGGGGGGCTTCCTCGAGCGGATCCCCGTCCGTGGCAGAAGCCCCGCCGGCGACGTCCCTTGCGATTCTGACCGGCGCCACCCTGCGAGCTACCCGTGGCGCCCCCCAGGTGCTTGTCGATAGCCTCCTTGGCACCAGCAACCCAACCCTTCTGTGTGAGTGCTGCTTGTTTACATGACTGGCTGTTGTGCAACGGCTCGCGGCGTGACTCTTTGATATCTTTCTCTTTTTTTCTTCTCCTTCTTTCTTCGGCGTAGAACTGTGGCAAGACCGGGCATATCAGCTATGTGGTCACATGTGAAGCGGTAGGAGGCCAAAGTATACAAGGGGAATGGGATGAGGAAAGGAGGGAAGACCGAATGGGTTCACAACAGGCTCCATTTTGTTCTTGTTTCTTTTTCTCTCGGTCTGTCGGCCTGTCTGTCGCCCTCGTTCTCTCTCTCTCTCTCTCTCTCTGTCTCTCTCTCTCTCGCCCCCTCACTCCATTGCCCTCTCCTCTGGAGGTCCTTGGACCACGGTCCGTTTTCTCTTCAAGTAGGCTTTTAGCGTCTCGTCATTAGTAACTATTTTTTAGTTGTTGACGTGTCTTCGGGATCCTGGTTAGAGATAAGGCTTCACTTTGGCTCTCTGCCTTAACAGTGATTGAATTCCCCTCAGGCAGTTTACCGGAGCCTTAGCAGTCTTATGCCCCATTTAAACTCTGCAAGTGTGAAATGGATGAAGACTTGCAGGAGAGATGTTGGCGTTGCTCACGTGTTCCGTGCGTGGGAAGGGACCGCAGCCTTGTTCCTTCCTTCTGGAGTGCGTCGTATTGTCCTAAGAGGTGGGCTGAGATTTGTTTTACGCTGATGTTCAGCTCGGCTGACGGTTGGAGCGATTGTGTGGATCTGTGCCGCGAGGGTGAACGTGTGTGTGTGTGCGTGCGTGTGTGTGTGCGTACTGGAACAGAGAATTTCTGCGTCTCCCACTCCCGTTTCAAGCGGTGAAGACGAGGTCGATGAAGATTTTAAGGACTGATGGACCATCTCCGTTCTCAACAAAGCCCATTGGAACCTCACACCATCCCCCCCCCCCCCCCCCCCCCCACCCCCACCCCCCACACACACAACCGCACACCCCCCAGACAAAGTAGCGGCTAGCCACAAAGCCGTCTAGGAGTCAGCCATGTTTATCATTGCAATTTTAGCCTCGCTAACCTCTCAAGTGCCTTGCTGTGTGCGAAAACAAACGCTAAGAAACCGCCATAGACGACTTTGCTTTTGTAAACGTTGCAAACTTGTTTTTATCCCACATGTCCACATGTCTTCTTTTCATACGTTTGCAATTGGCCACACACAACATACACACACACAACACACACACACACAACACACACACACACAACACACACACACACAACACACACACACACAACACACACACAACACACGCACGCACCGTGTCAGAATTTCCCTGAAGTAGCGGAATGTTACACATAATGGAAACCACACCAATGCAGCAAGAATGCATGCAGGATAAATTGACCCCTAGCAAAGTGATAAGAGAGAGCAGTCAAAGCTGAAACAGGAGACTTTGCCGAAATTCCCACCCAGGAGCAGGGTGGGGGGAGGAGAAGAGAAGAGAGAAGGAAGGTACATTATGCTGGCATATAGACTCGCGGGTAATATGTTAGGGATATCACAGCTAACGGCATCTCTTCATCTGTTCGTCTTGTACTTTCAGACCTCATTCCCATGACCCAGACCTGGTTAACCCCTGTGAAGATCGACACCCAGTATGAGTTATGGCGACTTATAACCCGATTTTGCCCTGCCAGGGTCGAGACATAGATTTCAACTCATGTCTAACTTTGAAACATAGCACGGCTTAACTGTTTTGTGTCATGTAAGATCTTCACAGGCATGAGAAATGGGGTGCGATTACAAACGCAAACTTGTCCAAGGTCCTTTGGGCAGGTTAAGTTCAACCCTTGTCCGTGTTATAAACTGCATTTGTGGTTCTTCCATCACTTTTGTCATTTTGCAGCCATGTTTGAGAGAGCCATCTTCCAGATTCTGTTCAGGTAATGTCTAGGTAAATGTTTTGTACACAGGTCCCTGTTGACGTTTCATGTGGTTGGTGTGGGCAGTACGCGGTTGCTCAATGTGGTGCGTAAGCAGGTTAGGACTGCGTGATGCGGTGTGCGTCGTTCGTCCACGATTAGTTCAGGCGACGTGCGGTTTGTCTCCGATGAGTCGAGGTGGCGCGCCGTCAGTCTCAGATTGGTTTGGGTGGTGTGCGGTCAGCCTTTGATTTGTTTAGGCTGGAGTGCGTGCTCTGCTCGCCTCGTTCTGAGCATGTGCACAGGTCCGTCCCCCCCCCCCCCCCCAAGACGGAGAAAAGAGGAAGAAAAAAAAAAAGAAAAACAGCGCAACAGGGACCGTGCCTTTCATTTTTACGACTTTCCTAGAACCCTTTGGAGAGCGCAGGAAGACAGACATGTTTATGAAGCTTTCCAGATGGCCCCTCCTGCACCTCTAGTCTTTCAGTTCTCAGGCCCATGAAGGATTAATCAAACCGAGCAGAGAGGCCTGTTTGGGCCAAGAGCTGGCCATGGCCGAGGGGGGGGCCTGGGAGGGGGGGCCTGGGAGGGGAGCCGTGGCTAGCCCCGGGGCTAGCAGAGCGGGAAAGCGGAAACCTGGGCTTTGAAAGAGTGGGTAAAGGCACGGAGGGACAGCCTGGGGGAATGGGAAGCAGGTCAGCCAGCAGCTGGCAGGCCTAACTCAGTGTAGCAGGGGGAAGGGGGCGGGGTGGGCGTGGGGGGGGGTCATCCTGAGTGGCAGCCGAGTGCCGTCCGTGAGTCTGTATGTCTGTCTTTCCTTTCCGCCTGCCTGCCTGCCTGCCTGCCCGCCTGCCCATCACTTTGTTAGTCTGCCTGCCGGCCTCAGTGATCAGACTGAGGCATCGCGTAGAGCAGCAGCCATTTTTAGCCTCCTCCGTTCCTGTTCGGGGGGGGGGATAAATATAGATTAAAGCACCGTCACCCTCTCTACCCCAACGGGAGGAGGACAGCGAGAGGAGGAGCGGGGGGAGCGGGCAAAGAGAAGGGACAGATCTTACCGTCCCAAACTCCCTAATGAGACGCGCTTTCTTCCCGTCCGTTGTCTTGTCTCGAGTTTTGCGCGGGGTGGGGTTGAGGGGGGGGGGGGATGAAACGCGGTCCACTATCTCGCTCCCCTTGATCGTCCGCCGTCGAAGGAGAGGCTCGCGCTCGTTTTTTCGTTTTTTTCGTCGAGACGCTTGAAAGCCGACAGCTGTGCTCCCCGCGCGGCTGTCTGTCACCTCAAAAATCCTCCACTCAGGTAGTCAGCTTACCGCCCCCCCCCCCCCGGTGAGAGGGAGGCTCTATCCCACCGTGCCCCCCCTCCCTCTCCCCCCTCCCAGAACCATATGCTGGCTCAGCAGCTATGCACTCAGCGGCGGAGGGGGAGGCGGGGGGGGGGGGGGGGGGCGGGGAGCTGGGAGTGGGGGGGGGGGAAACTCGTCCGAAAGCGAGAGAAGGAGATGGGAGCTCTGCGGAGAGGTGGGGGGGGGGGGTGGACGAGGTGGGGGGGAGGAGGTGGGGGGAGGGAGGAGGAGGTGGGGGAAGGGAGGAGGAGGTGGGGGAGGGAGGGAGGAGGAGGGGGGGGGAGGGAGGAGAAGGTGGGGGGAGGGAGGAGGAGGTGGGCCTGTCCTATCTCCGACCCCCCCCCCCCCTCCCACAAAGAACAAAAAAAAGAAAAACATCCTGTTTCTCTGGCTTCCTGTCTGTCTGTCTGTCTTTCTGTCTGTCTGCACAACCTGCCTCTACCTGCCTCTACCTGCCTGCCTGCCTCTGTGTCTACTCTACACCCACATCCATGCAGGGAGCCTCATTCGACAGTCAGATTGAGGGTGTACCTCCGAGTCATCTCCTCCTCCTCCTCGCACCAGGCTAGGTTAGCCCAATGGGTTTCTCTTCGGGGTAAACAATTTGTAGAGTCTGCGTAAACTCTCTCCCTCTCTCTCTCTCCCCCTCTGTCTCTCTCTCCCTACCCGCCGGGGGCCGGGCGTGCCGCGCCTCCGGGCGGACGCACGCAGACAGCACTTGCGTGTATACACACACCCCGCATGCCCACGCTCTCTCTCTCTCTCCCTTTCTCCCTTTCTCTCTCCCTCCCTCCCTCCCTCCCTCCCTCCCTCCCTCCCTCCCTCCCTCCCTCCCTCCCTCCCTCCCTCCCTCCCTCCCTCTCCCTCTCTCTCTCTCTCTCTCTCTCTCTCTCTCTCTCTCTCTCTCTCTCTCTCTCTCTCTCTCTCTCTCTCTCTCTCTCTCTCTATCTCTCTCTCTCGAACGCACGCGAGCCTGGCTGGCTGGTGGCCAACAGGGCACCTCTCCACAACATGAGTTGTGCAAGCTGCAAGAACACTATTATTAGCGGGAGCACGGGCCGCTTTTGTCCTGGAGCGGGACTGCCCCTGTCCGATTTCCCCGGGGGGTAGGGGGGGGGGGGGGGATTACAGGTACACCGTGTCCCGCACGAAATGTCCCTGACGAGGCCATGGCTGGAGGAGGCTGCCACGACAGCCGGACCACCGAGCGAAGGGGAGAGGTGTCATTAAAATGCCAAACTTGAGCGCTCGTACTCACGACATACATCTGTACATCTCGAGACGTATTGTTCTCCTGTCGTCCGTTTTGGGGGTGAATTCCTTCAGCTGGTGTTTCACGGCTGAGTGGGTGCATGGATTCCAGACTCCCATCTTTCTTTGTTTTCCCTCCTTCTCGCCTCTGCCTGCTCTGGAAGGGCATAAGCACTGTATCTCTGAATGCCAATAGCGTCGCTTTGGAGAATGTGCGTGTGTGCGCGTGCGTGCCAGTGAGTTGGGCGTGTGCGTGCGTGAGTTGGCCGTGTGCGGGGGGGGTGCGTTTGAGTGAGCGAGTGTGCATGGTGAGCGCGTGCGCGCGTGTTCATCCATCCGTGGGTGTGGGAGGGGGTGCGTGGGTGTGCGAGGGTGTGCGAGGGTATGCACCCCCGGCATGGCCATGTTCCAGAGCTGGGCTACAGCGCGGGGCCCCAGCTAAGGCGCGACGCATCTCACTTTTCTCTCATGTCATCTTCATTCGTGTTGCTCTTAGGGCCACGGGGGCTGCCAATACTGTATGTTTACCCGGTGTACACAGACACGAGCAAAGGCAGGCAGGTTGAAATGCCCATTGGGGAAAACATGAAGCGGGCGAATGTGGAAACATCTGGAATCCTCCCAAAACCGTCACACCCTGCAGAGGTGTTGAATGAGGTACGACCACAGATGACCGAGCCACGTTCCAGCGATTGAAAAGGATAGAAACTTCCTTCTCCCTTGTCCTCCTCCCTTCCCCTCCTCCCTTCCCCTCCTCCCTTCCCCTCCTCCCTTCCCCTCCTCCCTTCCACACTCCCTCCCTTCACCCAACCCCTCCCGCCCCAGCTCTCTCCTCCCATCCCGTCTCCTCTCCCTTGTCTTGTCATCCATTCGGCCCCCAATGCTTCTTTCCCCCGCCGCTCTCCCTCCCTCGCTCCTCTCCTCCCCCTCTCCTCTCCTTCCTTTTGCCTCTCTCCTCTCTCCTCCCTCTCCTCTCTCCTCCCTCTCCTCTCTCCTCTCTCCTCTCTCCTCTCTCCTCTCTCCTCCCTCTCCTCTCTCCTCTCTCCTCTCTCCTCTCTCCTCTCTCCTCTCTCCTCCCTCTCCTCTCTCCTCTCTCCTCTCTCTTCTCTCCTCTCTCCTCTCTCCTCCCTCTCCTCTCTCCTCTCTCCTCTCTCCTCCCTCTCCTCTCTCCTCTCTCCTCTCTCCTCTCTCCTCTCTCCTCTCTCCTCTCTCCTCCCTCTCCTCTCTCCTCTCTCCTCTCTCCTCCCTCTCCTCTCTCCTCTCTCCTCTCTCCTCTCTCCTCCCTCTCCTCTCTCCTCTCTCCTCTCTCCTCTCTCCTCCCTCTCCTCTCTCCTCTCTCCTCTCTCCTCTCTCCTCTCTCCTCCCTCTCCTCTCTCCTCTCTCCTCTCTCCTCCCTCTCCTCTCTCCTCTCTCCTCTCTCCTCCCTCTCCTCTCTCCTCTCTCCTCTCTCCTCTCTCCTCTCTCCTCCCTCTCCTCTCTCCTCTCTCCTCTCTCCTCTCTCCTCTCTCCTCTGTCCTCTCTCCTCCCTCTCCTCTCTCCTCTCTCCTCTCTCCTCTCTCCCTCTCCCCTCTCCTCTCTCCTCTCTCCTCTCTCCTCTCTCCTCTCTCCTCTCTCCTCTCTCCCCTCTCCCCTCTCCCCTCTCCCCTCTCTCCCCTCTCCTCTCTCCTCTCTCCTCTCTCCTCTCTCCTCTCTCCTCTCTCCCCTCTCCCCTCTCCTCTCTCCTCTCTCCCTCTCCCCTCTCCCCTCTCCTCTCTCCTCTCTCCTCTCTCCCCTCTCCCCTCTCCTCTCTCCTCTCTCCTCTCTCCCCTCTCCCCTCTCCCCTCTCCTCTCTCCTCTCTCCTCTCTCCCCTCTCCCCTCTCCCTCTCCCCTCTCCTCTCTCCTCTCTCCTCTCTCCCCTCTCCCCTCTCCCCTCTCCCCTCTCCCCTCTCCCCTCTCCCCTCTCCCCTCTCCTCTCTCCTCTCTCCCCTCTCCCCTCTCCCCTCTCCTCTCTCCTCTCTCCTCTCTCCTCTCTCCCTCTCCCCTCTCCTCTCTCCTCTCTCCTCTCTCCTCTCTCCCCTCTCCCCTCTCCTCTCTCCTCTCTCCCCTCTCCCCTCTCCTCTCTCCTCTCTCCTCTCTCCTCTCTCCTCTCTCCCCTCTCCCCTCTCCTCTCTCCTCTCTCCTCTCTCCTCTCTCCTCTCTCCTCTCTCCCTCTCCTCTCTCCTCTCTCCTCCCTCTCCTCTCTCCTCTCTCCTCTCTCCTCCCTCTCCTCTCTCCTCTCTCCTCTCTCCTCTCTCCTCTCTCCTCTCTCCTCTCTCCTCTCTCCTCTCTCCTCCCTCTCCTCTGTCCTCTCGTCTCCCTCTCCTCTCTTTTTCCTCTCCTCCTTCTCTCCGCTCCCGCGCTTCCCTCTCTCCTGAGGACTGCCTCTCGCCCCCCCCCCCACCTCTGGCCCTTCCTCTTGCCCCCCCCCCCCCCCCCTGCGTGTGTCTCCCCCCCCCCTTCCCCCAATGCCCTGATGCTGTTCACAGCCCACAGGATTTTTCCGGGTGCTGTGTGACATTTGGGCCAGTTTTCCAAAGACGTGAATCAGGACATAAACAAGGGCCCCCCCCTCGCTCCTCGGCGGGAAAATATTTATCTTTGCGCGCAGGGCTTCTCGAAGACCGTGTCAACAGTGACGAGAGCCACCGCGGGGCGGGCGGACGGAGAGACTGTTTGAAGTGAAAGAGTTGGGACTTTATGGGCGGGGGGGGGTGGGGGGGGGGGGGGGCGGGGATGGGAACGTCTCCAGTCGCCCTGTCTACGTCTTCGATGCAGTGTGCCGGCTTTAGACAGGTCCTTCCCAGGAGCTTTGTCCCTTGAGTGTCACGTCAGTGTCCCAGTTGAAGTGTTCTGGAAACCTGGTTACTGCGTGAAGACCTTGTGGTGATTTTCTGTCTGTTCGTCATGTGTACGGTGTTCCATGTGGCCTACGCTCCAAAACTCCCTAAAACAAGGCCAAAGACACACAACAAGCAGACAAAAAAGCAACAACAACAAAAAAACGCTCCAATAAAAGGCGGCATACAAGATGGCACCAGCGATTACTCTCTCCCATTTCCTTCTCCCCCCCACCCTCCCGAGTATCTGGGTCTGTGTGTGATGTCTTTCTCTGTCTCTCTCTCTCTTCCATAGTAACCCCCATTCTCTCTCTATATCTCTCTCCCACAGTATCTCCCACAGTAACCCCCACTCTCTCTCTATGTCTCTCTCCCACAGTAACCCCCACTCTCTCTCTATGTCTCTCTCTTTCCACAGTAACCCCCACTCTCTGTCTATGTCTCTCTCTTTCCACAGTAACCCCCACTCTCTCTCTATGTCTCTCTCTTTCCACAGTAACCACCACTCTCTCTCTATGTCTCTCTCCCACAGTAACCCCCACTCTCTGTCTATGTCTCTCTCTTTCCACAGTAACCCCCACTCTCTCTCTATGTCTCTCTCCCACAGTAACCCCCACTCTCTCTCTATGTCTCTCTCCCACAGTAACCACCACTCTCTCTCCGGGATCAGGCCACGCTAGGAGGTGCAACGAGACGGAGAGGTCCTACTGCGTGAACGGCGGCGACTGTTACTTCATAAACGGTATCAATCAACTCTCGTGCAAGTGAGTTTCCCTCTTTTTTTTCCTCTTTTTTTAATCTCCATCCGGAACGTTCCCAACCCCCCCCCCCCCCCCCCCGAGCGCTCTCTGACACGCGCGGGGCGGCGTTTTCTGTCCCCGACGCCGGGGGGGGGGGGGGACAGAGGGGGGGGCCTCACCAGACCACCCTTCAGCCCCTCTGCCCCATGATCACGATTGCGACTGCGCTTTAAAAGGGGGTTTCGACCGCGACGAAGGGTGCGTCGCGTCGAGCACGGCGACGGAACCCGCCGGAGCCAGGTCTCGTGTGTTCGACATCTGCCGCGGAACTGTCCACCTGCCTTCGGGAAGCCACTCCAACATGCCTCCAAAGTCATGTATGCCCCCCCTCCCCCCCCCCCCCCACCCCCTCATTTCCATTTGATTCTCTGTTCATTTATCCCCCCAGCAGACCCCCCCCCCCTCCTCTCTCTCACAGGCTTGTGGTGTCCTGCCAATGATCCACGTTCCCCCGCAAGTGTCATGTCTCCGGGAAAGGAGAGCGGGGCGGAGGTAGTCGGCGCGGAGCTCGCCCTGTCCGCCCGCCCTCGTTGACCCCCCACGGTTAGCGTGCGGAAGGGCTTCGCATTAAAAGTCTTCCAAAATGTCATGACTCACCGTTTTGGTTGAGCGTAAATATTTACACCAGTCAGAGGCCTTGAAGAGGTCATTAGAATCACTGCTTACGTCTCAAGGCCTCGGAAAAGGTGGTCCAATATAGAACCGTGCCTTAAATCAAAAGAGTGGAAGACAACTTGTAACGTGGAGGGGGGAATTTTTTTCTTCTTCTACCGGATGGGGCAACAAGGGGATGGTGAGACCGTGTGGGAAGAAGGAAAGGCATACTCGTTGTGGAGTTGGGGCGTATGTGTCATTCACTGACAATCATTACTATTATGCGTACGTGCGGGCGTGCTATTTAACCTAGAGTGAGTGAGGCTTGAGGAAATGACCTCCATTTACTCGTCGCCACATGCAGGGACCGGCACGCGCGCGTATCCATGCGCATCTGTGCTAGCCCCGTGCGACGAAGGAAAACTCGGCCTGCCGCGGCCTCCTTTGCGATCGAACCGAGCGTCGTTTCCGTGGTTTCCCGCGAGGTTGGAAACAGGGAGATGGCGACGCAACCGGCGGCACCGCGAGCCAAGAAGTGTCGGCGCTCGCCCTCGCAAACGCCGAGGACATGACTGCAACAGCCATTCAATAAGCCGTGTACAAATTGGAGGGAGCGAAAACTCAATAGCGGAGCAGCTAATTCACTCACGGCTCACGGCACGGATCCAAAAGAATCGCATAATGCAGTGGCGGCCCGCAGGGAATTGTTGCCCGAAAGCCATCTCATTCAATATAGGCCAGGCTTCAGAGCGTATTACTCACCGGCTGAACTGGTCCACTGGACAGCTGTCCCTATATTTATGCCCCCGGTCCTCGCCTTAGCGACAGAAGGTTCTTTCGAGGGATAGAGAAGGAACAGCTAGCGATTCAGAGAGGGTTATGCTTCCCCATTGAGTGCGGATATCTGTATCGGATGGCCGGTATGGTAAGCGGAGAGTCAGGTGCGCAACGTTAGCCCGTGCACCTCAAACATGTTTCGACTCGATCGAAGCAAAAAAAGCATTCTTAGTTCGGTCCAAAACAACATTCGCTTTTTTTTTTTTTTTTTCGTGCGAAGACGGTGTGTGGCGGATTACGTGCAGGGTACACGTGTGTACGTTTGGAAAAAAAGACCGAAACATTGTCTTTGGCCCGAAACACTGTTTGTGTCAGTGTGCCGTGTCTGCTTAGGAAGGTAGATTGAATCTCGTCAGAGGACTCGCTGACAGCACGTTGCTCGGCGTTGTTCCCTGCTACGGTTCCCTCCGGTTTAACATATCACTCCGTGTGAGTCATTTGGCACGGCATCTCACAACACCCCTCGGGGGCACGGCTGTAAAACTCATAAATCACGGAGAATGACCTCTGTTGGATTGGCGGGCCCGTTTGTGGAGGGAAAACGGCGAGGGAGGGAGGGAGGGAGGGCAAGAGTAGATGCGTTCTGGCACTTCTCAATGAGCTGGAGCCTACATCCTGATGCGATGAAAGAGAGGAAGGGAGGAGAGGAGTTAAGTTTGAAAGAAGAAGAAAAAGAAAGTCTGCTTTGTTTTTGGTCTTCAATAGACAGGTGTCCCCCACAAATACGGCTCGGGTGGTGTCATCAAGATTCAACTTGACAAGGGCTTTACCAACGCGAGGGGCCGCATGACTGAGGATCAACAGTAATCGACCCGATCACTCAATCTTCCGTTCGTATCCCTACGCAGCAGGAAACAAACACTGCCTTGGCAAGCGCTCTCTTGGCGACTGTAAAGGACGCTTTATGCGACCGGACCCGACGAGATAAACAAACGACGCGGAAAGGGAAGAAAGGGAACAATAAACGTGTGTGAATGGGGACGGAACCTTCAGGAAGGTACGAAAGGGTGAACGGAGATGTAACAGCGGAGAAAACCGAGGGACAACTAAGAGGAGTGGGCGACTGAAAGAGCGAGAGAAAGAGGTAGACAAAGAGAGAGAGAGAGAGAGAGAGAGAGAGAGAGAGAGAGAGAGAGAGAGAGAGAGAGAGAGAGAGAGAGAGAGAGAGACAGAGAGAGACAGAGAGAGAGAGAGAGAGAGAGAGAGAGAGAGAGAGAGAGAGAGAGAGAGAGAAAAGAAAGAAAGCAAAAAAGGGAGACCTGAGTGAAAAAAAGGCTGGGGGGGGGGGGGGGGTTGTCGATGGGGATTTGATCCTTCACCTCAGTCGGTCAGCGTCTACCAGCCTTCCTGTGGGACCCCCCCACCCCCCCCCCCCCACCCCCACCCCCCATCTCACCCCTCCCCTTCCCCCTGTGGCACTCTCAATCAGGGGAACTTGGTTTCCCTGCACCCCTGACCTCTGCCTCCTCTCCCTCTGCCTGTCAGGCCAGCGGCCCTGTGGTGGGGAAAGGCGGACCGGGACCACCTAGAAAACGAGCGCGCCCAACAGAGAGTTTGCAGAGGGAGATAGCGAAAAGAGAAAGACTAGATAACGACGGCAAAAGACAACGAGTGGGAAGGAGAGAGAGAGAGAGAGAGAGAGAGAGAGAGAGAGAAGGGGGAAGAGAGAGAGAGAGAGAGAGAAGGGGGAAAGAGAGAGAGAGAGAGAGAGAGTGGAAAGCCTCCTTCCGCGGTCCCTGGGAAGCTATCCCAGCATCGACGCTGCCTCTACCTGCAGAGGAACGCTTGCCAAAATGTCTCCTCAGCCGCCACAGGAATCTAATCTCATCTGCCGTCAGATTCCACAGGGATGATCCGTCGGACGTTACACAACACAACTGCGTCTGCCGTTTTCTCCTGTTGTTCCACATGACCGTGTCCACCGTTCTGTTCCTCCCTCCGCAGATGTCCAGATGGATACTTTGGCCCGCGCTGCTTGCAGAAAGAGCCTCTCCGACTGTACATGCCCAATCCTCACAAAAGTATGTTTTCCCTTTAACCTGCCTCCCCCCCCCCCCCCACAGCTGAGAGCAAGCGACGGTGTGGGTCACTTCCGTCGGCGCCTCGTCCTCCTCTCTATCTCTCTCTCTCTCTCTCTCTCTCTCTCTCTCCCTCCTCGCCCTCCTCTGTCTCTCTTTCTCCCCCCCCCCCCAGGTCAACACAAGCGATGGGGCCGTGCACACACACGCTACGCGCTCGGGTGTCCCTCCGTGGTGGGGAAAAAACAGCTCTCTCGCTTTCGGCTGTCTGTCGTCACGCCATGGTTCTAACCCTTTGTTCCTGTCTCCTTCCCTTCCCTTCCCTCCCCACACCCCCACCCCCCCCCCCCCCCCTCTTCTTCACTCTCTCTCTCCCTCTGCGACCTCCTCTACCTCTGTCTTTGGCTTATCCCCCCCCCCCCACACCAAACCTCTCTCTCTCTCACCCACGCTCCATCCGCCCTTCTTCCCCTCCCTTCCTCTCCCTCTCGCTGCCCTCCCCTGTCCTCCTCCACTCTTCCCTCTCTCCTTGTGTGTGTGTGTGTTGTGGCTCTCTCTCTCCCTCCATCAGGTGTCCAAATGACTTTACTGGTGATCGCTGTCAAACCTACGTTATGGCCAGTTTCTACCGTATGTCCACTCTATTTTCGGCCTGTCTGCCTGCCTGTGTCTGCCTGTCTGTCTGTCTGCCTGTCTGCCTGTGTCTACCTGTCTGTCTGTCTGTCTGTCTGTCTGTCTGTCTGCCTGCCTGTGTCTGTCTGTCTGCCTGTGTCTGTCTGTCTGTCTGTCTGTCTGCCTGCCTGTGTCTGCCTGTTTGTCTGTCTGTCTGCCTGCCTGCCTGTGTGTCTGTCTGTCTGTCTGTCTGTCTGTCTACATGTCTGTTCTGCATGCAGGATGTTGGGACGTGACACAGACTGAGCCTCCAGTCGCAATCGCTGTTCTCATTGGATCCCGGACGGTGTCTCATTCACACCAGTCCTTTTGTCAGCCTTCAACAACAAAAAAGGGGGAATAACTGAGCCCTTTGGTGCTTGTGTAGTGCTGCATACACTAAGTACCCAGGAACAGTTACGGTCTGCATGTGATAGGTTATGCCCTTGAAGTAGCAGAGCATTGCATGTGCACTCCTCAAACAGTGTGGAATCTACAGCCGTGGCCAAAAGTATTGGGAGCGACATACATTTTGTGTTTGCAAAGCTTGCTGGGCCTTGGCATAAAATGACTGCTAACATAATTTCAGTAAGTCATATCATCAGCACAGGGGAAAGTGTGAGCTAGTTCTAGCCAGGTGAAATCACTCTATCATTCTGATTGGATTTTAAGAGCAGATTGACTGCTGTAAAAGAGGGGACTATTTGCATATATTGAACATTTCCGCCCCCCAAAAACGAACCAGCAGACTTTGCAAAACACATTTGTCATTGCCAAAACTTATGGCCACGACTGGACAGCAATAATGAGCAATAGTGAGTATTGAGTTAAAGAGTAGTGCCGTTTTTCGCTACACTGAGAGAATGAACTTTGATAGCATGTGGCAGGACAATCTAATTGGCTACCGTCCTCTCATCCTCAATGCTAACATCCCAAAAAAGAACTGAAGGAACTAAAATAATTTCTCAAATAAATGAAACCCAAAATGTGATTTTTCCTCTCAACAATACAGTCTGCCCTGATCAATGGAGGCTTAGTTTAGGTTAATAAAAACCTGGTTAATAATATACGACTGAAAATAGACAGGTATAATAACTGGCATTTGGCGTACTAAAGAAAACCACTCTTCTGTGACTTTCTTTTCATAGTTTTGTTCTTGTTTTTTTGGGGGGGCCTCTGTCATAACTACCCTTAAACCACATAGGATAAAACCACCTGAATTCAACGTGAACACACACACGCACACAGACATACACATTCCACAGTGCGTTCGCGTCGACTCGGCACGCCAAAGTTTCGCCAAGCCACCGCCATTCCTCCGTCTCAGCGGATGAGTTCCCCCGGCGGCTCTCGACGAGGTTGTCAGCTCTGGGGGCCTCCTGCCTTGTCATTGCCCCCGGTGTTAAGCACCGACCTGCGGGCCCCCCGAGCGACAGACTCTCCCCACCGACTCCCCCACGCTGGCAAGCCCAGCAAACATGTCCGTCAACCGGGGAATTACACCAAGATTAGAGGGAAGCATTTTCGGAGCGCCGAAACACGACAGCTCAGGCCTTTGAGCTATTGGCTCGGTTACGCATGTTTGTACCCTCCCCCCCTCCACACACACACACGCACACACACAGGCGTGCGCGCACACGCACGTTGGGGGCCAACCCAGTCCACGTTGTTTCGTTGCGCAACGTTTGCACTTCAGCATCCTTCTTGTGTTCACTAATATTTACGGACAGAGCGGATTGGTCCGCTAGCTAAACAGATCAGCTAATGAGATCTTCTCCTGGAACCGCCTGTTGCTGGCTCTCGACCATCCCTTTCTGCCATGCCCGACCGGAGACACAGTCTATACATGCACTTAACAGATGCCCCACCCCCTCGCCCCCCCCCCCCCCGTTCCTCCCCTTTACCAGCACGAATCGCGCTGCAGACCCGATGTGTACTGTACATTCGAGTGCTTCTTCTGTGCTAGCTATGAGCCAAGTAGGGGGAGGCTGGTTCCGGAAAGGGGGCTCAACCTTTCCAAGCCGAGTACAAGGCCCCTCGGTCCCCTCGGAGCTTTGACCGGCAGCTCCTGTCGCAAGACGTTGCCAGTGAGTCAGCGCTTTTGTCCTCCGCCCCCCCCCCCCCCCCCCCCCCAACCCATCATCACATTCTGGAACGTGTCCGTTTCCCCACAGCCTCCGGAATGAGACGGGATGGACGGCGTCCACCAAACGTTTGAACCGGGGGGGGGGGGGGGGGGGAAACCCCCTTCCTTGCGTGGCGCGAAACGTTTCTCTTCGTTTCGTACGTTGAAACGGCGCCCGATTGGGCCCCCCCCCCCCACCCCGGTCATGCGTGAAATGAGGGCCTTGGGCGCACGTACACGGGCACACAGCGCCGAGGGAACCGGCCAGTGTGACTACAAGGCAGGGAAGCCAGGAGACAGAGAGGGGGGCAGGGGGAGGGGTAGGCACCCGGTGGCACCCGGATGCCAGAAATGTGATGTGACTTCCCCTAACGGCAGCCGAACACATCCTGACCTCAACGTGGTCTCTGGGGCCGGTCCGGTCGTTGTCCTCATCCAGGAATGAACCCTCAGCTGGTTGCGGTCGACCAACTGAGGCTGGGAGAGTCGTTTCTTACTGGTAGTGGTCACCGAACAAACAGCCAGCTGCTGCACTGTGTCTGGAATAGTTATGTAATCGGCGAAACGCTATGAGGGAACCTTTTCTGGGCCAAGCCACAAGCCAGCTCTTCAAGTGTGGGATATAGCTCCTGCTTTGCCGACACACGCAAACGCACACGGCGTGCACCAAATTCCCGCCCACAAACACAGAACACCCACATGCCTCTTTTTTGCCATCCCATGTCGTGTCCACGACTCCTCAAAATTAGAGAGGCTCTCCGCCAACTCGGCCCTCGAGCAGGTCTCGGGGGCCGTCGGAGAGCGGATACAGAGAGGAGCGCTAGCTAGCCGGGCCCAGCCCCTCAACCGCCACGGCCGGGGCGCACCGAGACACCGTTGTCATGACAACAGCTGGGATTTGCTGCAACCCGAGTGGAGCACGGGGGGAAAGGGAGGGGAGGGGAGGGGAGGGGAGGGGAGGGGAGGGGAGGAGAGGAGAGGAGAGGAGAGGAGAGGAGAGGAGAGGAGAGGAGAGGAGAGGAGAGGAGAGGAGAGGAGAGGAGAGGAGAGGAGAGGAGAGGAGAGGAGAGGAGAGGAGAGGAGAGGAGAGGAGAGGAGAGGAAGGGAGGGGGTGCCAGGGGAACAGCTGGAATGGTGCAGCCCAACCTCCCTCTGGCCTCAGCTTACACTCCGACACAACACAGGCCCCCCCCACCCCACCGCCAAAACCCTTCTCCAAATCTTTCACAGTGTTCTCCTTCACGCGGCGCCCAAGAAGCGTCCCTCTTGATTAGTAACCGTTTGTACTGGAGGTGGAGTGCTCTCAGGCCAAGGAGACGACACACTGTACTGTAGCCTGTTCACGTCCAGTGTTACAGCGAGAACACGGCCTGCATTTACAGCCAAGAGTTTGAAGAACATTTACGTTACATGTATTCATTTAGCAGACGCTTTTATCCAAAGCGACTTCCAAGAGAGAGCTTTACAAAAGTGCATAGGTCGCTGATCATAACAACGAGATAGACCCCAAAACATTGCGGGCAGCCAAAACACGAAGCATACATTGTGAAAAGCAAAAACGTGCCAATGGGAAGAACTATAAGAGCATGTAGTTAAACGAGTTACAAATTAAACAACATGAACCTCAAACAGTGCAAGAGTGTACTCGCAGAAAAAGCAACTCTTAAGTACGGTCATAGCAATCAGTTCTTCAGATCTGCTCGGATCCTGCACTCTGTCTTATATTAGACTGAAGGATTCCACATATGTGTTGTGTTTTCCAAACCCATACAGGTCATGTGTTTCACATAATACCAGTACAGAGTTGCCGGTATTGAATGTGAATTGACCACAGGACCGTGCTGCCATTTATAAGTTCCCTTTTACAAAGTAGCGTCATACTCTGCAATTTCCACAATCAAGACTTCCCGGCCAAAATGAAATACATTTAAAAACGAAATCACTAACCCTTACGGCACAGTAGTTATGCGCGATTATCTTGATAGCTCACAAAAAAAAAGAGAAAAAAAAAGAAGAGAATTCCAATTAACTGTCAGAGTAATTTTCTGCCTCCTTCATCAATCTCATGAGAGGGCAAGTTACTGGCTGCAGTCAGTAGCCGTAGGGGGCTGACACGACTGGTTTGTTTTGTTGCATGTTCTTGTAAACTGCCTGCTGTGTTTCCATGTATGTGTGTCCTGCCTGCCTGTCTGTGTGGAAGGCTGTCGTCTTCTAGATTCATGTCACTAACCCAACCCGCCCGTCTCCAAACCTTCTCCGACTGTGATATACATGTACATATATCTGTGTTTTAAATGTGCATTCAAACGAGTCTCTCCTCTAAACTCTTCTTCTTTTCCCTTTGTTGTTTTTTTTCTTCCGACTGTCCACTCTCTGCGAGGGCAGAGCATCTTGGGATTGAATTTATGGGTATGGAACAATGCTTCGTTTCGATTCGCTCCCCGACGAGCTGCGTCGAGCCGCCTCAAACTCCCTCCCTTTGACATGCTCCCCATTCCCTTTGCCCGGGTGGACTCTAAAGCAAACGCTCCCCGTCGATTGTCCGATCCATCTGTCAATCAAACCGTGCGGTGCGACTCATTGGGCTGAAAAAGAAAATTGTGGGACTGACCCTCCAAGACGAGCATAGGTGTCTTCTGCAGCCCTCTTTTGCCACACACACACACACACACACATTTCACCTTTTTACGACAAGCCCCTTGAGCAAAGGCTATTCACAGTTGGATGAAAATGCTTTTAAATCAAGAGACAGGAAATGCTTGTTTTCCAAAAAGGTTCAATGAAGCTCTACGACCCAGCCTCTCCCAAGGGAGCAGGGCTCCGCAGAAATGAGTCGGAAGCTGCCAGAAGCTTTTCCCAACTGCGGGTGATGTCGGAGCGCTGTGCGTAAGCGTAAAGTGTTTACGTCAGAATGGATGGGGAGTGCCCACTCCAGTAATGTCTTCCACTTAGTCGCGTCAGCACTAGTATAAATGGATTCACTTTACACACTCATTCAATCTCTCTCTCTCTCTCTCTCTCTCTCTCTCTCTCTCTCTCTCTCTCTCTCTCTCTCTCTGTCTCCTCAATGAGGGTTGCAGATAGAACACCAAGTTTGCTTTATGATGCACCCTGCTCCACCTCCCCCCGCCCCCTGCCCTGTTGTAACAAGCATGCTATGCCAAGTCTACAATTGAATACCCCCCTCCTCCTCATCCTCCTCTTCACTCCCCCATGCCCGCCATCCCCTCCTCTCGCACGCCTCTCTCCATCTACCGAATCGACAGATCCTCACCCGCACCCTTTCCTCCTCAGATCCCCCCCTCTTTAAATCTCCTCCCCTCTGCTCATTCGAGCCTCTGTTCCGGTCGTGTGTTTCTGTATGCGACCCTCCCCCTTCCCCCCTCCCCCCATCTTGCTCCCGATCGAGCCTCGCACAGTCCGCTTGAACGCGCCAGTCATCTCCGCCTTCAGGGGGCGGCCCTGCTGCCGATAGGCTCCACCCCCCCCAAGTGGTTGACCTGGAGTGGTGCGAGCATGCCGTTCTCTCCTCGCGACATGCAGTCACCTTCCGTGTCTCTCATGTTGCTCCCCGTTTTTGTCGATTCCTTTCTCATGAAACCTGTCCTGTGGTTCCGATATCAATATTTATTTTTGTTCATCCGTAGATGCCTTGCTGTGCTTGAGCTTTGACAGCCTACCTGTCTCGGCGACACATGGCGGAGATACATTTGGGAGTGGCCGGGAATGGTTGTACTCCCGGGTCTCTCCCCCTCACTAGAGTATTCGTCATCATCACAAGATAACAACCAATAAGGATGAAATATTCCCCTGTTTGTCGCCATAAATAAATCGCCGTCTCGGTGATTTATTTATAGAGTCGGAGAACAGACCCACGGCGACATGCCCGGGTGAGGGGAGAGTCGACCTCGGATTGGAGGAACTGTACGAGTGCAATTCGTTTTTTTTTTATTACATTATTTATCATTGGCCGACCAGTATCACAGGAGTGGTTCTATGGGAAAGGAAAGAAATGCCGGGGAATCTCTTTGAACTTCATCAGTTTTGTTTGTGCGCTTGTCGTGGGAAATGCATCGTGCAAAAGCTTTGGTCAACAGTGTCTTTGGCGAAATAATCGCAATGTTGTATGTTATCTAGCAGATCAGGAAGTCCTTATCGGGTTTCCTGCTTTGGGGCAATGTGTCTGTCGAAAGGGGGGGCCTCTTGCGACAGGAACTTAGAGCACAGAGAGGCAGAGACATCCCCCACGGAGGACAGAGGGAGGCTGGGGGGAGGCTAGGAGTGGCTGGGGGGTCCTCTGTAGCACGGAGGACAGAGGGAGGCTGGGGGGAGGCTGGGAGGCCGACAGCGCTGAGGCCACGGAGAAGCTGAGAAGATCCACATGGTCTCCGGATGACGAGAGAGGTCCTTTTAGAGGCAGAGCAGGAGAGTTGGGGGCCCAGCAGCAGAGAGTGAGGTCTGTTTCGGATTCCTTTTCTGGCACACGCTCGCGTGTCCGTGACAGCTGCATTGGGTTGGCCACAGCCAGTGCTCAGCCCAGCCTAATTCTGAATTATGGACCTGTTAAGCAACTAAGGAGAACACTCAGACCTCACACATTCCAATAGAACACACGGGCACTTTAGAGAGCACTGTGGAGGCGAGCATAGCCAGAATGGATCGGTACCATTATGAAGACACGATGAGTTAAATGTAGGAACCACAACCGTTAGTCCCGGGGCCGTTTGCTGACGGGAGGTCGCAGTTCAGGGCCGTGGGTGTGTGAGAGAGAGTGGAGGTGACAGGCAAGGCAGAGACCTGCGTATAGACTCTGTGAACGTGTAAACCGACTGTATAGGCCTTTTAAAGAACGTGTTTTTTTTCCTTCTGGTTATCGTGTGTCTGTGTGTGTGTTGTGTGTGTGTGTGTCGTGTGTGTGTGTGTGTGTGTGTGTCGTGTGTGTGCGTCATTTCCACAGAGGCGGAGGCACTGTATCAGAAGAGAGTGCTGACAATCACGGGGATCTGTGTGGCATTGTTGGTCGTAGGCATTGTGTGCGTCGTGGCCTACTGCAAAACCAAGTAAGTCACCCATGCGCTCCTCTTCAACCAAATGCGTCACTTCCGCCACACCTGGCGGTGAACGGTCGTGTCATCTGTTGTGGCTCGCCGCGCTATTGGTCAGATTGCGTTGGACTTCATATGAGGCTTGCTTCAAATTCCGGGAGACGTTGTGCTGCTTTGGCACTTTAAGGCAAAGGATAGATTCTGTGTTTGCCAAACTGTACATAGTACAATGTACACTGCTTATAGGTGGGAAAATGGTATTATGAGAATGAGAAACATTTGGAAAAGTAGTCCTATGCACTCCAAAATGCACAGGACACAACCCGAAATGTTTCGAAAGCACCCCACGCCGACAAAAAATGTTTTCATCGTGAGCATTTGGAATGAGGCATATTGTAGAACATCAGCGATGCTCGTTTCCCCCGCTGGGCCGAAGCCAACTTCTGAACGATCCCATATGAAAAAGCGTTTAGTCGTTGTCGGTTTAGGCGAATGACAGCTCTGTGCTCCCCAGGAAACAGAGGAGGAAGATGCACAATCACCTGCGGCAGAACATGTGCGCAGATCACCCTAATCGGAACCTGGCGAACGGACCTAATCACCCAGGTCCTGGGCCGGAAGACATCCCTATGGTTGACGTGAGTCTGACAATCCACACTCTCGTGTTCCTGCTTTTGTTTGTACCAAGCCACACCTACCCACGTATGCAACGTGGAATCCCCTCGCAAGACAAACTGTGTTTAGGACGCTATGGTTCGAGCGGTTCGGGGGATGGTTGGCTTCTTGCACGCACATGGTGATGGTTTCTCCCTGTCCCACAGTACATCTCGAAGAACGTCCCGCCGACGGAGCGAGTCATTCGACACGGAACAGAAGCTTCCTTCCCAGGGAGCCAAGCGTCTTCCAGATCCCACAATTCCTCCACCCGGGCCCACTCATCCACCCACAGGTAGGAGCCAATCCCCTTGCCCATGCTGATAGACACTCCCTTATATCTTTAGCAGCTAGTCAGCAGCTAGTCAGCTAGTCACTCCACCAGAGAGTCCACACCCTCCAGCAAGGAGACCACACCCTCCACCTCCATCGGAGAGCCCACACCTTCCACCTCCATCAGAGAGCCCACACCCTCCACCTCCATCAGAGAGCCCACACCGTCCACCTCCACCAGAGAGCCCACACCCTCCACCAGAGAGCCCACACCCTCCACCTCCACCAGGGAGCCCACACTCTCCACCTCCACCAGAGAGCCCACATCCTCCACCTCCACCAGGGAGCCCACACTCTCCACCTCCACCAGAGAGCCCACATCCTCCACCAGGGAGCCCACACTCTCCACCTCCACCAGAGAGCCCACATCCTCCACCTCCACCAGGGAGCCCACACTCTCCACCTCCACCAGAGAGCCCACATCCTCCACCTCCACCAGAGAGCCCACACCCTCCAAATGCATGCCCACCACCCTTCACATCCCGCGGCATCCCCGTTTAGCTCAGATCCGCGCCGCGAAAACCCTCTCCACCACATCATCAGTTCCCCCCCCCCACCCCCCAGAGACACGTTGAGTGAACCCAGGCTTGTCTCGCCCCCCGCCCCCCCCCCTCCCCCCCCCTCTCGGTGGACAGACACGAGGAGCGGACGTGGAGCCTGGAGCGGACGGACAGCGTCCTGTCGGACTCCCCCTCGGGCATGATGTCGTCCTCCGTGGGGACCAGCAAATGCAACAGTCCTGCGTGCATGGAGGCCCGGGCCAAGCGTGCACCACACTGTGGCTTTGCTGAGTCCCAGCGGGCGGGCCTGCCCTACGGCGACTCCTTCGACTCGCTGGGGGACTCCCCGCACAGCGACAGGTGGGACTGGAAGGGACACTCCACAGCTCGCCCCCTCCCCCACCCGGCCCCCGGCACACCCCTGGGTGGGCTTATGGCGCCGGGACGTGGCCTCGGGCCCATTTTAGGATGGCTCCTTTGGCTGCTGGCTCTCTATCGCCCCCTAGAGGCCGGCTCCGGTACTGTGACAGACTCAATGGCAAACGAAAATCGACGAGCGGAGGGGTGGGGGGTGCAGTTCTCAGGTGGGTGTTTACGAAAGGGGACTTCTGAAGTGTAGGCAGGGCGTTGTCCTTCGAGAGCGAGGTAAGAGGAGTGGGATGGGGAACATGGACGTCGACGTCATTTGACAAGGCTCCACTCCATTCCGAAGGGACAGCTTTTTCCATGTCGTCCAGTTTCAGTTGCCAGAGGCTGTTCTGGGGGAAGGGGGGGTGCTCAACCTTGGACTCTCTTGTGGCCCCCCCTTAAATGTAGAGTCTGAATATTTATAAACATGGTCTTTTGCCTGTTAACGCCTGCAATGCGGGGAAGAACATTTCATGACAACAGTAACGTTACAAGTAACTGGCCCCTCTAACAGCACAGCTGGCCCCATAACTACCCCCCCCCCCCAGTTAATCCTAGAACCTCCCCTGTCGTTGACCGGAGATAGCCCCTTCAGTGCAGCTGCGTGTTGAATTTGAAAAGCGCTGTGTCAAGTCGATTGCTAACCCTCGCCACCTCTCCAGTACGTGTCAGGAAAAACAGGCATCGGTATACCGCAAGGACTTCATTAGGAGGGCAGAACAACAGCTGATCTCAGGGGTGGAGCGTCGGTCTCAGGGGCGTCGCTCCTCTTCCCTCCTCTTGTCGACTCGACAGTTCCTTTCTCCCTCTGGGAACGACTCCATGACACACACAAACATGATTGGGAGTCACGTCTCGCTCCTTGTGTTCCGCTAACCGAACCGCTTGCAAAACAGAGCCGTTGTGGCAGGGGTACAGGCCGATCAATGTCATTTTCTTTGAGAACCTTTTCTCCTCCACGTGTTCGTGGTAGCGGATCAACACGAACCTGCCAGCCAATGGGATTTTGCGTTTAGTTTGCTGGTGTTAGTTTGTCAATGGATTTGTCTTGGTGCTCAGGATGTCATGAGAAGCAGGGTTTAAGTGAAGCGCTGAGGGAGTTTGTACGTGGGTTGCCATTGGGTTTTCCAGGTGCCGGTTTCCTAAAGTGGGCATGGTGTCATGTCCCAGTGCCATTGAAAAGAGGGTGTGGAGAAACTTCTTTAGACATGTCCTCACCAGTGTGTATTCTACTGTGTAATCATGTTGAAAGTGGGTGAAACCGTGTAAATACCGTGACCGAAACTACCACTCGGGTCCTAGTCTGATGTTTTGTTCCAGTGTACTGGTGTGGGTGTCCGTGTCCTATGTCTTTGGCCGACAGACCGCCTAACATCTGCTGTTGTTTGGCATGGTCCTCCTATCCCCTTCCTTCCTTTTATCCTTCCTTCCTTCCTGCCTCTTTCCCCTCTCCCCCAATTCCACTTTACTCTTCTTGGTCCCCCCTTCTCTTTTCGCCCTTCCTCTCCTCCTCCTTCCCCCTGTCCTGCCCTGCAGGTACGTGTCGGCCCTGACCACCCCGGCGCGCCTCTCCCCGGTGGAGTTCCATTACTCCCTGCCCCCACAGGTGCCTACCTTCCAGATCACCTCCCCCAACGCCATCCACGCCATGTCCCTCCCGCCGGCCGCCCGCGCCCCCTACCCCCCCGCGCCGGAGGACGACCCGCCCCTGCTGCGCCGCTACCAGGTGCCCCTGCACGACGCCCAGCGCCACGAGCCCTACCTGCAGCGGCGCGCCTACCCCGACGACAGCCAGCCCTCCAGCCCTTATCGGCTCACGCAGGACGAGGAGTACGAGACCACGCAGGAGTACCTCTCCTCCCTGGAGCAACCAAAGAGAAGCGGGCCGGGCCGGGCCGAGGGCGGCGGTGGGGGCAGGCGAGGCCCGAGGAGGTCCCGGTTGAACGGCCACGTGGCGCCGCGAGGCTACGAGGCGTCGCGGGACTACGGCTCCCGCAGCTGCCTGACGGACAGCGAGTCGGAGGAGGAGGAGGGGGAGACCACGCCCTTCCTCAGTATGCAGAACATGCACCCGGAGCCGTCCACCATCTACAGGCCGGCGGACAGTCGGACTTTTCACCCCGCCGGTCGGCACGGAGGGCGCGGGAACAGCAGACAGACGCACTCGCGCTCCAAACCAGACAATGCCCACCACTAGAGAGAGAGAGAGAGAACGCGATGTTACCAACGCAAATCTATATACCATAGACCTGCACCTATAAGAAATATTTTTATTTTATATAACTGACAGATATTCTAAACAAATGAAATATTTATTTTCATTTTAGCAAAAGTTGTCTACTAGTTAACAGCAGAGACTTTTTTATAGGGAAAACTCTATTTATATGTACATTTTGATTTACAGCATAAAAAAGACGTGCCAATTTTTTCACAACTTAAAAAATAGAGTAATATTGTGGTGCCTTTTGCTGTATGCCGATGACAGAGGTTCAACGGAGGTTTTTTGTAGCCTTTCTTATATCAACGCCTCATTTTTTTATACACGTTTGCTCTTGAGTTTTTCCTTTTCTTTCGGTCCTTTTTTTCTTTCCAGGTTTCGTTCTTTGGGGAATCTAGCCCTGTTGGAACATCACTTCTCCTTCCACATCATGCAATACAAACCACTTCAACATAAGGTGTATGTTTACATGAATATGATTCGCCTATAGAACTTATCATTTGACCTTTTTGCCGGTAGGAAAAATCGGAGAAATGCAGCAACGCAGATCCTTTTTTCGCCTCTCTGAGTGTGTTTGGGGGGGACGGGGACGACGACGACAACGTGTGCGTGCGTGTGTGTGTGTGGACGCCCTTTTTAGGCGCACGTGGGCACAATCTGTGTGTTTCACCGGATGTTAGATGTGAGACGGCCGGCGTGCGGCTCTGTTGGGCGCCCAAAGCGAGGCGTGTCCGCCGAGGGCTGCTGCTGCTGAAGCGAGACTGAGAGGAGGGTTCGGGCTCTCCCCGGGTCGGTCGTTCTGCACGGAGTCGCTCGATGGACATCTGCCTGCTCCCCCCCCCCCCCCCCCCTCCTATAGTGTCCCAACAGGGTATATGTCAGCCTCACTGGCGGTAGCCCCGCCTCCGATCTCCTGGCCTATCTGTGATTCTACTGAGAAATGCCATTGGCCAGTGAAAGAGTTGGTGCAGGGTTATCCCAGCCATCCTCGATAGTGCCGCCGCAAAGAGACTGAACTGGAAGAAGAAGAAGAAGAGAAAGAGAGAAAGAAACCGAACACGCCCCTCTTCCTTTCGTGGACTCTCTTCCTCCCTCCGCCACCATACATCCGTCGCTTCCTCCTTCATCCGACTCCACCCCTCCTCTCCCCGTCCTCGTCTGCCCCCTCTGCCCTCTGCCACCCCCCCCCCCGCGCGTTCCTGTGGCTGTAGAAACGGGTCACACGATGTCTCAGGATATCCACCTGCCCTCCGCCCCCTTTCCGCTCCCCTCTCCGACCAGCCCTTTTATGCCCCTCCCCCCTTGCCATCCCCCCTCCCCCCCCTCTCCTTGTGGCCCCCCCCGGCCTGCCGTGTCATCCGTCCTACCTAAGACTGACGTCGCTCGGAATACTCGGGAGGCGTAACCTTTCTGTTAGCCCCGCCCCTGAGCACTCCCATTGGCCGGAGAGAGAGAGAGAAGAGGAAGAGGCGTCACGGCTGCAGCTCAGTCAGAAACCAACGAGAGAGAAATAGCTGTGAAACTCTGGAGGGTCACAAAATGCCAAAATATGCAACTTTCTATTTTTGTTCTGTTTGATGACAGGATCATTTTGTAAGAGGTGACTGTAGTGTGTTGTTTGACAATTATGTAATGCCTTTAGTGTAGAAGAAGTAACATGATATCGATACATATTTATATCCATTTATTATTTCCATGCAGTTATGCAGCCATCGCACTGTTTATTTTGACTTGTTCAGTCATGTCCATTGGTTGATTGTTTCCACTCAATGAAATGTTATTTTGTCACTCAGTCTAGACTAAACCAATATAACATGCAAGTCTCCTGTAACTTAAAACAACTTCCAAAGGCTCTCTCATTGGCTGAGCGCTGCTAAGTCTTGGTGAAAAGGATGGTATTTTGTTGCTCGTTGTAACGTGTCAGGTTATCAAATGGAGAAATCAAGAAAAATTGTTTGTCGATTGTCCACTGATGGTAAAGTCATTTTTAGGGGGGAAAAATTTAAAAACATGGAGGATGTTGAATTCCGTGACAGGAGCCAGTTGAGAGTCTTGCTTGATCGTGCACTTCAGTCAAATCAAAAGAGAGAGAGAAAAAAGATATATATGATTGATGTACCAAGACCAATCTTCAGAGGATATCAACCATTAGCGTATGGAAAGAAATGTATGTGTGGAAAGAAAACCCCAAATGCTGTCTTGTGAAGGAAGCCAGCATTGGATCGACACACACAGACAAGGGTTGTCTTTCACGTCTTACACGATTTCCCCCTCCGTTTCAGTTTCACCCCCTCCGGGTCTTATTTTGTACGTTTGACGAACCACAGAAGAAGACAATGCTTCTCTAGTTAGTTTAAATGTGATATCTCCTCTCCCCCGCGTTGCCCCTCTCTTCCACTCAATAGAAGTGCTGTCGGGCATACCCTGTCCCACCAGTCTCTCCTGATTTGGTTTCTGCCCCCCCCCTCAGCCCCCCCCCCTCTAATCCCTGAACCCCCACCGCCCTCGCTTGAAATGTTTGAACACATCTCCTCTGCATGTCCTTGTGGTCAAGGTTAGATGGGTGCATGGTTAAAAAAAAAAGACAAAAAAAGCAGCCGACTTATCTTTTCCAGTCAGTGAAAGTGTATTCATTTAACATTCAGCAATAAAAAAAAAGAACCGTCCCCCCCATGTCCATTCTTGGAATATGCTAGAAAAAAAAAGAGAAAACATGCGAGATTGTCATAGATTGTAAAATACGATGAAAAAAAATGAAAACCACTTATTCATATGAGAAAATAAACCTTTATTCATATCATTTTAACACCAAGTGGTCGTTCCTATGCGGATATGCTTCTTGTGTGTCTGGACTGGCTGTTTAACCATAACTGCATCTCATGTTTCCAGGGTCCTAAGTGTCATTGGCGCATATCTCTCAGAAACACTAACATTCCCTGTAAAAAGAAATAGGGAAAAATTTACACTTTAAGACTGGACAAACAAGCTGTCTGTGGAAAGACTTGACTAGTATTCGTTCTGGAGAACCCGTCAGATTTCAAGGACACTGGTTTGTGTTTAAGTTAGGCTGTCATATATGTGTTTATGTGGTAATGTTTTGTTTTTTTTCCTCTATGGTTAAAGGTACACATAGGAAACATGAACCTTTTCACACTTCCATTCCCCAGAGGCTGATATATCACTGGTTCAATGTCACTCTTCTGACTTTACTCACCAGACCCTTCCAGAACATTCATCTGGCTTTCATCAGAGCTCGAACACATGTCTTTCCCTGTGATGACCCTGATCAACTATCTGTTTTTATGTGCGCTCTGCTCCTCGATCCTGACATGCTAAAACATGTAACATGTGCTTTGTGTTATCCCAGACAGTCTTGCTCTGTCAATCGATGTGTAAGCAAGCCAGCGGGTGTGGCTGTGGAAGAGGTGGAACGACCAAAAGGAACCGTCTCAGACACAACATGGCAGTGCCACGCTGCAGAGGGCAAGCGTTTGACGATCTTCGAACAGCACGCTGGCCAAATAAGTGTTCGGTCTCAAGGAGGCTAGATCAAAAGAGAAGCTACTTCCAGACCAAGCTTTGGAGACACCCCGCCAAAGGTCCACAGAAATACTCGGAGAGCCACAGCCTGCATAATGTGTTCACTGTTCTGTACAAACATACATGTTGATCGACATCTCCTGTGTTCAGAGCTTGGAGCAATGGCCTTGGTTGCCAACCAAAACGTTCAGCTTGCTTTTGTATGTAGTGAACCCACACACAAACACACGCACGTTTTTCATCATTTCGAGGCCATACCTTTTCATTGGATTTTAGTTTTCCTTCATGCCAGTACAGTATTTCCTGTATTCACAGTAAGGTCACATCATGGCATCTATCGAATTTCGATAACTATGTCTACTACATTCCTGTTCCACTATTTAGCAACAGTGAAACGGGGCTCAAATCATGGTTGGAAACTTTACATTGTAACTTTCACAAGTGAGAAGACAGATTGCTTTCAAGGGGGTACTATGTGAGATATTTCACCATGAGTATTTCAACTGTTCAGATCAATTTGGCAATTGAGCACTCGCTGTTCCACTACATCTGTTTTTAACTCATTGGCAAGGTCAAAATCCTTAAAAGCAATCCCTTAAAAGCTGTTCTGGCATAACATTACAGTGAGTGCAAAGACAAGAAACTGGCCCTTTTGTTCAATGTTGCGCATCTAAGTCGTCACGTTACACAAAACTTGGCCTGCATCGAAGAAATCTAGGATTCTAGAAATGCTAGGAGTCTGTTTCTTCCATCACAGTGTTGTACATTGTAACAATCTCAGAAATGATTTACATGTGGGACATTTGAGGAGTGAAGAATCTCTGGGAGTCAGACTAGATGTCAGTTTATTGGCTAGAAGCTGCCTCCATCATAGCTTTACCGGATTATGATTATTATCATTTCTTTATAATGGTTTCAGTTTATTTAAAAGATGACTAATGGATTTTGGTTGTTAATGTGTTCATTGTTAATGGCTGTTGTCTGGTTATTGTCTTTGAGATCCCATTAGAACTATAAATCTTAATTCCAGTTTGGCTGTTATGAATCTCCAAAAGTAGGACACACACTCGCGAACAGCTAAATATACTCTATGTAATTTACCAATGTTTTCAGAGCTGTGAAATTGCATTGAAAATGGCTCTTGGTTTTTAAGACTCATGATGTGAAGAAGGCAACATTTGAGTTGTGAGGGCTAAACAAGGCTTATTTTCAGCGGAAATTGCAACAAGATTATTTGAAGCCTTCATTTGGATCCTTACAGTCTGTTAGCAACCCACGACAGAGAACATGACATCATGGTCACATCACATGTCTCATTGACCCACACGTTCCCTACATCTCTCTCTCTCTCTTTCTCACTCTTCTTTAACAGCTTTTCACACACACACACACACACGCACACACACAGCTGCTTTCCATTATTGTTCAGTGGTTGTAAACCACACAGGGTCACTGTCCTTCTGGGATTCGTCCTCGTGTCGTGCCATTCCGAGCACACGCCATATCAAAGCATCACCTTGAGAAAGGCTCTTCACAGGGCTATTAGACACAGGTGTGGCCCCTTCAACCCAGCCTGTCCTAAGCTGTGCACACGGCACCTCTGAACCCTTCCACGGCACGCCAAGAACCGGCCTGGACAGAGCTAGCCTTTCATCAGAGCCCGAGAGACCCGCAGTAACGACCGGTTGTAGAAGGAGAGGATTGGAAAGGTTTGGAAAGGGAACCGAGGACAGGATGGGATCACGTGACGTGGGCAGGGTGTTCTGCGCCCTCCCATCCACTAGGGGGCGATAGGCTATCCCAGCAGCTGCAGTACATGGAGTTTCAGAAGTGCGGCTTTGATTTCTTCTTCATCGGGTCTCTGCCAAAGTAAATGACTTGAAGGCAAACCGTTTATAATAACCCATCCTTCACGGAGATGTCAAAAGGGTTAGGATCCTTTACAGTGGGCGCCTGTGAAAATACTCATGTTAAGGAGGAGGGGACAGTGCTTTTCTTTCTCCTGTTCCATTTCCCTGTAGACAGGCCATGATTGACGACAGTTATACTGTGCTGTACACGTCTAATGAACCTTCCTTCCTAGCGTGTCACCTGACAGTCACCTGAGCAAAGCACTGAATCTCACGATGACCTATGGTGGCATCTTCTAAGACTACGAGTGTTTTGACTTCATAAAACTCAAGACTCTCATAAAAGTCTGTAGATGATACACATATATATGCGTCCGGTCTGACCCTATCACATGACGGTTAACAGCTCTTGAACAATGCCCTATGACATCGTTCTGGAGGTCGACACTGAGGTAATGACGGAGCCTCCATCCGAACAAAAACGTTGAGGTGTGGAGATTTACACACTCAAGGTGGGGGATTGTGGGGGCGGTCTACGCTGGTGTGGGTGTTTCCGCAGGTGTGCGTATATAAAACCAAAATAGACATCTATCCCGGCACTGTTGCTGCTTTGCTGCTGTTGGATCCGGAACTAAGATACACTATGTCTGTGTCCATCCTGTTGGCTATTTGTCTGGGTCTGGCTGCGGACAGCATGGCCCAACCGCATCCATGCAGTAAGTGCAACCGTATAGAGATTTGCAACTAACACTTCTCGGGCATTCAACGCATCGCTTTCATTTGAATGTTTTCACATTTTGGATGGGAGAAAAACAACTTTCTCCCATTGGGAAACATTGCCTCTGAGAGTCATTAATCAAAATGTCATTTTCATTTAAGAGTCGCCACCCTTCATGCAGGGCCATTTAGTCATGGTAAGTTCTTTGTTTGAATCTGGCCCCAATGTTTCTTTAGATTCGAGGAATCATAAACAACCTATATTGATGTGACAGATATGAATGGAACCATGGCAGAGTGTTACATGTTTTGGACAGATCTACCCCAGTGGAGATTATTATTCCCTGGAAGAGTTCTTCTACGATGGGGAAGGGGAGAGGATGAAGCGCAGAGCAACGGAGACCGTGGACAACCACACCGTTTACAGAGAGGAGCTCATGCTCTATCGAGAGGTACAGAGGCTTCACTTGACACTACAAGTCGACCTGCACTCAACTACATTCCGTTGACATGCATGCGAATGCTAACTTGTCACCCTGCTACTTTTTGCCCTGCTCCCTATAGGGTGTGTATTATGAGATCTATCACCACAACAAGACCTGCATCAAAGCCCCTTTGAAGGTAGATTGGTTCCCTATTGGAGTGCCCGGAGATGCTAGCTTCCAGAAGCAGTTTGTCATGGGAAGTCTGTCTGTTGTCGAAGAGGGACTCCTAATCAACAGCTGGACAGGACTGCTTCCACAGTTTAAAGGTAAGACGGTGGAGAAAATCGGATGATTGGATAGTCTTGGATCAAACTTCCATTGGTTTGCTGATCTTCCAGATATGATCAAAAGCAGTCTGAAGGAGGCGTTTGTGGAGTGTATGTTGGTGATAACATCTCTGTTCTTTCTCCAGCCAAATATCTCATGACCTTCACTGAATTCGGTTGCCTCCCTCTCTCCATTAACCTCAATATTGAGAATGTGGGCTATATTGTCCAAGAGTGAGTTGTTCAATCTTCACGTCCATTGTTTAAAACATACTGCAATACCATCAGTCACGTAATTCAAAGACATCACTTTTGACTCAGTTGACATCCTTATGTTGAATGTTTCAATGTCTTCACATGCTTTCTTGAAACCGTGTTCACGAAATACCTTTTATAAATGCCTCCTTAAAAATACCACTCCCATGTATGAACACCATTCGACTTAATAACGCCTGTAAATAAGTATTCTCTTTTTTTCGGCAGTTTTTATGACATCGTTGTCGGCATTGAGGATCCCGGGGTGTTCTTCCCACCTCCGTTCTGTGACAAAGCCTCCGACAGGGGTGAAACTGTGACCGACTTCATCGACACTCTCGTCAAGACATAAAGTCACTATCTGGAAGATGCGGCTGACAATGTTGCCCCTCCACTGAATGTATCGCGACACGTGTGCTTGAGCACACACTGACTAAACAGGAAATCATTGGCTGTCTTTCTGTTCCGTTTGTCTGAAAATCAACCGAGTGAAATAAAGAATTTTCCCATGTGATGCATTTCATCTCATTTCCCGAAGGTTGTGAAAATGCACTGTTCTTATCCAAAGCGACGCGGGAATGGGGCATTTCGAAAGTCCAGCAGAGATCAAAGGTCACGAGTGCGTTGTTCTGCAGTATGGTCATTCAAAGGAACAGTCTGCATTTAGTCACATCGCAAAGTCACCACATTCCAGCCATCAGGCGCGATGAACAAAAATGATAATACTACAGTACACTGCAATGATCACATCTCAACTTTTCAACTAGTCTTCCAGAAATGTCTCGATTACAGTACTGCCTATACAGTTCAAGGCTTGCTACAGAACAGCAAAGGCAATGACATTTCAAGCACAACATCAACCTCCCATGGGTGCAATTCCTCGCCAGACACTGTAAATATGAAGAGAGGATACAAACTGATCTTTTCAATCCCCCTGACAAGCAACCTTGTGCCTACAGCATCATAAAAAACAGCATCGTCGTTTTTGCAAACATACAGTTGTCCCCTCCTGTCACTTTAGGTCCACATATCAACACCTTCAGGTGACCTAAATAGCCTGGAAGTCACAAGGGGACAAGGAACCACTACATTTGTCAAGTTTGAAAGTTTATTATCTTCAATTATTCTATTCGAATTTCCTTTACACAATAAAAAACACGAGCTCAACCATTTTTCCATGCTGTGAGCAAAAATATTGTTATGCGCGTGAATTCAAGAACAAATGGTGTATTTACATATTTTCAGACAGAAAACATTGGATGCAGAGCAAACGAGTCAGTGGCCGATGCAATCTTACAGCCTTGGCCTTAAATGTAGCACTTGATCATCTTTGCTGAGGCCATCCATGGGTCATTATTCAAGACACAACAGTGCTTCTCCGTTCTGAGGTAGCTGAAGTGATGTGGCATGAGCGCCCAAATGGACAGCATCATCTACCACAGCATCATGGAGTGTGTCCTGACTGCAGGAATATCCCAGAGTGGTATGGCAGCGCCACCACCTGGGACAAGAAGGTTATCCGGAGGAGAGCTACCAACCACATAGAAGAGCCCTCTCCATCACTACATGGGTCAGACGGCTGAGCGGTTAGGGAATCGGGCTACTCATCGGAAGGTCGCCGGTTCGATTCATGGCTGTGCTAAATGACGTTGCGTCCTTGGGCAAGGCACTTCACCCTACTTACCTCGGGGGGGATGTCCCTGTACTTACTGTAAGTCGCTCTGGATAAGAGCGTCTGCTAAATGACTAAATGACTAAATGTAGACATGACCCACTCCCACATCCATCCGTTCCTCTGCTGACCATTGGCTCTTCAGATGTGAAGCGTCATGTGACAGAAACAGGTTCCATGACAGGTGGGTCTCCAAGGCAGTGCATGCTCAAATCCAATCTATCGGTCACGTACATACCCATACACAGTACTACCTGTTGTGAAATTCTTGGTCCGGCTTGTTTCTCCCAAATCTTACCATCAGATGGGGTCAGATGGTTGAGCGGTTAGGGAGACGGGCTATTAATCATGAGGTTGTTTGTTCGATTCCCAACGCCAAATGACGTTGTGTCCTTGGGCAAAGCACTTCACCCTACTGGCCTTACTGTAAGTCGCTCTGGATAAGAGCGTCTACTAAATGTATCATAATATATTGACAGCTCTTTGACTCCTGTCTGGATTATCGAACCTGCAAACTCCGCCCACCCCACCTTCCAGCTGCCTCACTTACGTCACCTCCAAACCACACCAACTGCCAGTCCGTCCTATGCGACACAGCATCATTAATGTTAATACGCCAGCGTCCACATTGCATTAAGGTTTTTGAGAAGTTTCGGTTATTTCATTGTTGTAGTTTGTTTATAATAAAGGCACTTAGTCTAAAATGCACTTTTATTTCGATAAGAAAATAAGATTTAAACCAAGATATAGGACTTGGCATAGACTGATAGGAAACGGTCAAGAGAAGCCAGACCAAGATATTACAATTTCAATTTCCTTTGTATCCTGTCAAATGGTGAACAAACTTAAACTTGAATGGTGACTGTCAGACTTCTTTGGGTTGCATCACAACTGAGCCTCCTCGACCTTTAGTTAACTTAAGACATGAATATCGTTGGAACTGTTGGCATTGTCAGGAAGAAAAAAGACAAAATCCATCCATTATAAAGTTTAAATTATCAGGTTTTATTACATATGTAACATTCTCCTCAGTGAGGGATGTCAATTTTGAGGAGCAATTTTGTGCTGCCTTATGGTTTTGACAGCTGGTTAGTTGGAGTAAGAAGAGTCAAATGCTGCAGAGGTAGTAGGACAGTTTAAAGGTTTGTTCCGCAATATTTAAGTAAACTTGATAGTTGAGGTGATGGTCCCAGGTTTGTCTTGTAGATATTGAATGTATTGGTAACGACAATGCTGGATGTTTCCGTCAGCACGCGGTCTAGATTAATCTTTGCTCTTGTAGCTCTCTAAGTTAGCCAGGATCCAGCCTGCAGGTCCCAGAATGGCAAGAGCAAACATGCCGAAGCCAATGACTGTCTCCTATGAATGGAAAGAGACATTGGGACAGGGAATTATTATTGAATAGAGCGCTGAAATTAATTTTGGCCACCAAAGATCTTAAATTTCCATATGGGAAACCTATTGGGAGTAACTAGATTTACTTCATTGAAATTAGCATTATGTAAGACAACCCATATAACAATGTCAGGACATGACCTACAAGCGTGATGCTAATATCTCCACAGGATAGAATGAATCACAGTGATGCAAAAAAACATTATTCATGTCCACAACAACACATAAATAATTGTTAAAATAAAGAGGGTGTCAGAATTTTTCCAGGTATATACTTAGAGCTAGGCTGGCACCTACAACAAGCTAGCTATCTAGTAGCTACAACATGGCGCCTTACCAAGCAAGTAGCTGTATGCTAAACCGAGCAAAGGCATCAAGCTAAGCAAGTTTAATAAAACCACAAACAAACATATACTCACAACAGGACCAATGGTTTCTTTGGCCGGTCTGGTGAACACGTTGGCCCGCTGGACGACAGCCGTACTCCGCAGTGCCGGAGCAACGCGGGTAGCGATAGTTCTGAATACTCCGGACGACATTTTTGTTTCAAGCAATGTTCCTGGTTGAAGGTGGTTTGGAGGAAGTCACTGTCATCTGACAGGTCAAGGGAAATGACGTGTGAGGATTTGTGAGTGTATTATGGGAACTGAAGTTTAAAATCAGAGGGAAATGAAAATCTGACAGTGGAGTTATATATTTGCCTTTTCCCGTTCTATACGGTATTGTATTCCCTTAAACCTATAATATGTTTAGAGAGTGAGAGCTAGAGAGAGAGAGAGCGAGAGAGAGAGAGCGAGAGAGAGAGAGAGAGAGAGAGAGAGAGAGAGAGAGAGAGAGAGAGAGAGAGAGAGAGAGAGAGAGAGAGAAAGACATTGCCCCACTGGCCAAAGAAGAATTGCATTGCCCAGTATTAGCCTACCTTGTGTGTAAAATTATTTGTGCAACAATGGTTGTATACTATTCTGTAAGAAAGGCCTAAGTGTAATTTTCTGTAATAATTTATAAAGCAAACAAAACATTTCAATCGTTTAATCTTGTTCAATCTCTTTCCTTCTTTTTAGGCTGAAAATGCGTTGAAACAGCGTATTTTTTACACATACCAGTGTAATTACAAATGGATAGTTCAGAACCATCCAAATCATGGAAGACCAACCTACCCCATCCACTGTGGTAACCTGTGGTAATGGTAACGATATGCCACAACTGGAAAGAAGGATGTGGTTGATTTTAAAACAAGTTAACCATTTTTAAGCATTTTGTCCCCCATTAATCATGGTATTATAGTAAGAAATACCATGTAAGATGTTTAAATTATGAACAAATCAAATCTGATCAAAAGTATAAAACAAATACATGTAGAAACAACTAGTGATACCATAGCATAGAGCTGAATTGTTGAAACTAAAGCCTGAAGTATTTAATCAATAGTTTGGCCAGACTCTACATTAATAATAAGCTGTCTATCTGTATTCTCTCTGTGTGTGTAATGGCTATGAATCACAACATTAACAATTGAGGGTAACTTTAATACCTGGATTGACTTGGAGTTGGGGAACGATTTTAGGGAAAAGAAAGAAGATAGGATAGTATTAAATCCACCAAGCTCTCATTCATTCACTAGTCCATGTCCTACAACAATCTAGTTACGACGTATGAGATATGAGACAAGGCATATACAAAAAAAGTACTGGACCAATGTAGAGTTAATATAAATAATTCCCAGGTACAATGTGTAATTGCAGGGTCCAGATATGAAACCAAATCCCATAAGAACAGTCATACCATGTTTATATTGAGAATAGGATGGATACAACATAGCAATTGCGATATCTTCAGTTAAAAAGTATCTATTTACATTTGACAACAAAGAGCAGCAACACAGTGCTAGTGCTCATGCACTCTCCTTCAGCAACGTCTTGATAGGATCCTGCAAGACTAACTCTTCTTTCCTAGGTGAGGACGTTGGGCTTTTTCTTTTTCCATTCCCCCTGGGAAAAAACAACAGCAACAAATGGTAGTTTCCAGGGATTTAATTGGGTCACATTTGATTATTTGCTGCCCCCTATAGGACATATTAGATAGTGTTGCTACAGTTGCTAGTCCTCACCACTCCTCCACGTCCTGAATTGTATCAGGTAACGGTGAGCTGAGGGTCTCAGGTAGGAAGTAGGCAAACACCCCCGATAAGATTGGAGCTCCCCCGTAGATGAAACCTGGCAACCAGGGCACTGCATCCGCGGAGAGAAGGACCATAGGGGCCACCATGGCACCAAGACGGGCCATCATGGATACCCAACCCATACCGTTTTGCCTGTGGAGCAAAGAAGACCCAAAGAAAGCAACGTAACCGTTTTGCCCGGTATTCACGCGTCGTCCTTTGTCCCGTGTCAGCTCTTTTCTACGTTTACGTGAACAACATCCCGTGTTCAACATCATTCTGTCCCGACTGGGTGTCAAACCTAGCCCGCGAGTGCATGTGCCTGTTCAGCAGGATTTTTTGGGGATGCAGAGAATAAATGGATGACCAAGGTCATGAGGAAGACCTGATGACGGTGGGGTACAGCTCTCCGCTGTAGAGGTAGCAGCAGTTGAAAGAAGCAGCCAGGCACCCTTTCCCCACCACAGCCAGCGTGGTACGCAACATCTGCTTCTCTGCATAGCCATGGGACAGGAAATTACATTGCCGTTGGTGGTTAGGAGGATGCTAAAATAACAACGACGCCACGTTGGACTCGTGCAGGCAAATTTCCTACTTACCAAATGGGACTGCGAGGTTGATGAGGACGGTCACGCCAGCCAGTATGAGGGCGGCGCATTGAGAAGGCCGCCGGCCAAGCGTACTCATGGACACTGTGATGACCACTTTGGCAGGGATGTCCACCGCTCCGAAAATCACCTGAATCAAGTAGATGTCCACGCCAAACTTCTGCAGGTCCATGGAGAGGCCGTAGTACGCGAAGCTTGTGGAAAACCTGAAGGAACGTCCCACATTTTTTGGGGGGGATGTTGGATCAGACCGTCGGACCGATCAGGCGGTCAGACTGGCCTGCGCGGTATTGAATTGCGGCAAACGGAATTGGATTGGAATTGGACAAGACTGCATTCGATTCTGTTTTCTATTTGTACCGACCAGACAGCGCTGAGGCAGACGGTGATGGTCCTCATGGAGGGAGTGCGGAACAGGTCCAGGGCAGAGTGGGTCCCCTGGGAACAGGACATTTCCTTCTTCATGGACTCCTGCAGCATCTAGACACGCACGCACACACACAGACACAAGGGCCGCTCTTGCGATATACCTCTAAACCTGCGGCCACGGCGCTTAGGCCGGGCACGTGATGTAGATGCACACAAACTGTACACACACACACACATACTCTGATTCCCTTACGTCGAGGTTGATTTTCTCCCCTTCCTCATGACGTCCGTTGAAACGAGCCACAGCCTTGAGGTTTTTCACCGCTTGCTCAGACTTTTTATTCAAGACCAGCCATCTCGCCGATTCCAGGAACCACCTGACCAGGACAGATGCGTCAACTCCTTACAAAGAACAATCTCACAACATTTACGTTTGATTTTTTGAAGTTTAGACGTTTTCAGACGTCTGGGCCTCACCACGAGTATAGAAAGGAGACGTAAAAAGGCAAAGAGACCGCCAAGGTCAGCCACCTCCAGTCTCGAATAAAGTAGGCCACAACCGCCAGGATTAACTGGCCCATCGTGTAGCAGTACCCCGTCCCTGTGCCCACCACTGTCCGCACACGCGTGGGAATCCACTCCACGACTAAGGGGGAGAAGCAAACAGCACCATGGGACGGACATCCCGCTGGCCCAACGCCGTCAACTGAGAAAACAGGTGTGTGCCGGGCATGCAGAAGCTATGGTGTGGCTCTCCCTCCGACTTACTCAAGGAGAAGGAGTTGAGCACCAGACCACACAGGCCCATGCCGCAGACAAAGCGAAAGACACAGAACACAGAGAACGAGGTGGAGAAGGCAGCGCACGTCCCCGCGACAGCGATCATCAGGTTGGAGATCAGCAGCAGGATGCGCCGTCCAAATCTGAAGGAGGCACATCGGTAAAAAGGTCGTTGAAACGGTGGGAGGGTGAAATTGAATGGATTCGAAACGGGCAGGCGATGAACATCTGGCCCCGCTTGTCAGTTCATTGTCCAGCACATCGAGACAAGTTGCAGATGTTACCTGTCGGACAGACTCCCGAAGATCACGGCTCCCACGAGCACCCCTCCCATGTAAATGGTTTGTGCCATTTGCTTCAAAGAGCGCAGGTCACAGACCAAGTCCCACTGTCAAAACAAAGAGAAACGTGACGGCGTTGGTTAATAAACGACTCGAGCGGGCACAACACTCCCCCTCAGTTTGAGACCTGTCGTCACTGTACGTAAGCAGAGGGGGGGACGTCTTAGCATACCTCTGATATGATCGTGGAGGTCATCTCCGTCATGTTGTAGGCCCAGCCGTCCGCACACCCCTGAAGCTCTGGGTCGCTCCCTCCCGGACCGCCCTCGGACCCGACGCTCTCGTTCCGTACCAGCAAAGACCACCGGGGGGCAGCGTAGCGCTGGCATCGCTGAGGTCGTCCCTGCTGGTCCAGGGGCACGGTGACCAGGAGAACCTCCTCCTGGCTGAGGCGGGACAGGGCGCTGCGGTTGGCGTGGGCGCTGCAGAAGTGGGGGGGCACGGAGGCCACGAAGTTCTGGAGCAGGTTGTGGCTGGCCATCATGAGGATGGGCATGCAGAGGAGGGTGACGTGCACCACTTGGAAGCGGCCCGTGCTGCCGACCTGCTCCAGCAGGTCTCCGAAGGCCATGGCCGCCGATCCCAGGAGCTCAGCTCAAGGCTCTGTAGCCCGGAGAAGCGGTCCGGAGGCTGGGAGCTTCTCTCCACCACCCAAACGAGGTCCCTCGCTTCTCTTCAACCCTCTCGGTCGCAACACAAGCAGCTAGCAGGACACAGAGTCAAACGTGGCTCTTTTAAAAAGTGTGTGCGTATATGAAAATGTACATTTTGCCAAACACTTGTGGTAGAACGATTAAACTAAATAAAGTCATTGTAACTGAATAATAACAAGAAGTAACAGAATATGATTACATGGTAGACACCAACAATCTGCATGTTAATATTGTAAGACGGCCTCTACAAATATTCTGTAAAGTATGATTTAAACGTACCTAAACCTTACCTTAAATGTGCATTTGGAAGAATATATGCCTTGTAATAAGAGGTCTCCACACCAAGTCCAGATGAATCAGAAAATATACTTTCGAGCACAATTGTGCACGAAAAGAAATAAAATAAAAATCAGAAAGTTAAATCAAAATGATACAACACGACTTGCTTGCAATGCTGTAGTAGGTAATCAGCTTTGAAATTCCAAAGGCTTTTCTAAATTCAACTGTGGATTATAACAAACATAATTAAACCGCTTGAGGTCTGAAGTATTCGTCTCTGACCACTGATGGCAAATGAGAGCCCATGCTGTTGAGTCATAGACTAACACCAACTTTGTTATGCGCGTGGACACACACACACACACACTCGTTCTGTCTCTCTCACACACACACCCCTCCCCCCCCACACACACACACACACACACACAAACACCCTGTAACACCTTCCACAGTCCCTTAGCCTTCATGGATTACAATTCAACAGTAAGGGATTCAAGAAGTGTGTGTGTGTGTGTGTGGTTTGTCTGTGTGTGCATAGGTGTGTGTGTGTGTGTGTGCGTGCAGAGTGGGAGGGCCGTGCAAAGAGTTGAGAAACACTGCTTTCCAGACAACAGAGTTGACTGGATAAGATAAGCACAGTGGTTACCATGGTGACACGAGAGGTGAAATTGTCACTGAAACAAGCCCTCCAAGAATACAATCGTTTGTCTGATTTTGTATCGGGGTTTTTGATGAAATACCATGTGTTCTTTGCACCAATGGTTTGAGTAGGCATAGCCCACAGAACCCATAGGCAGGGAATGGCTTTTCAACTTCTAGTAAATCTTTCTTATCTGAACTCCTGCCTGGTTTAACTTGCAACAAAGTCCAGACCCCTAAAGTCTCACTCGACTCAAAACACCCAATAAAACACAGAGACATGGGTTTGGGAAAGGCCAGTTCTATTGACACAAGATAGGGCTTGTTGTTGTGGGTGTACTGGGTGTACTCAACCAGTAAATAGACAGAGAATAACATGCCAGTGGTATAATGGTGAATCTCCAAGCCGTGGCGGAAACAATATGGTGAAAAAGTATCAAATATTCCAACAGCAGTGTGTGAAGGGTGCCTGTTTGTTTACATTCTCTATCTCCCTTGTCATTTGATTGTAAAGGACAATTGTGGCAAATGAATGACCATGTGCACCCTCCTTCGGTTCCATCCAGTTGTTTTCGCCGGCTTGACATTTTGACCAAATGTACTATGACTCAGCAATTCTGTTTCAACTTTTCTGAGGTGAAAAGGTCACAGACTAATGGCCAAATTATATAAACGGGCATCAGGGGGGCAGAGAGAGAGAGAGGGGAGGGGGGGGGGGGGGCTGTCAAGATGATTTCGAGTTTGCAGAAGGAAGTTTGAGAGACACACAGACAGTGCATGCCTACGCACACAGACACACACACGTACTCGCACAGGCACACTTACTTGCACACATGCATTCACACGCACAAGCATTTGTCGGCGTAAGCACCCTCAGGAACACACAACACACTACACATTCCTTCACTTGTGCATAATGACTCAGACACTGTACTTGGTCTACATGCATACAGTAGGCTACTGTTATGTGCGTACAGTATGCTGGAGTTTGTAAGCTTAAACCGTACCGTTCAATTTGGTCCATTTGAGTCAACTGTCTTTTCAATTTCAGTGAACTCTGTGCAGCACTGTTAGCATCATTAGAGTCAGGATGTCTGAATTAATTATTCTCAAAGTGTCACCGGAAAGTTACAGAACAGCCCAGACCAAAAGGAACACCTGTAGTCATGGTGATAATGAAAAACAGGATACTTCTACTGAAAAGAACAAGGATCATTTACTGGATCGAGCACATAGAGCTACAGTGCCTGACGGACATGTTATCCAACTGCTGTGGATGAACGTTGCCAAGTGTAAGACAGGTCTGGGGTCTGCATGGTATCAAATCTCTTTCTTCTCTATCTTTCAGGACTGTATCTTGTGTCTCAATGGGAAGTGTTGCTGTTAGTGTTATCCCCACACTGCCGGTGGAAATGCATTCTGATTTTTAAAAAACAACGGTATGCCAGCTGACCAATCAGGAGCACAGGTGCATCGTTCATCAAGCCATAGGGGAGATGACCTAACATGTGGGGGCATAGTAATTACATTACATTTACATTTAGCAGACGCTCATATCCAGAGCAACCTATAGTAAGTACAGGGACATTCCCCCTGAGGCAAGTAGGGTGAAGTGCCTTGCCCAAGGACACAATGTCATTTGGCACGGCGGGGTATCGATCCAGCAACCATCTGATTACTAGCCTGACTCCTTCACTGCTCAGCTGTCTGACTCCACAGCCATCTGACTCCTGACTAATTAGTCTCCTGTAAGAAGGTCGGCCAAAACCTTCAGTGAGACTGGCCAGATCGGAAGCGAGCAGTTTAAGACGACTGAAAGCCCGCCTTGGAGCGTTCTCAAAAGCCCCGAGTCCTGAGCTCACCCAAGCCAGCGTGTCGGAAAGCCAGGCTTTCTTTCCCCTCAACGCGCCCGCTTCCAGAGAGTCTCTCAAGACGGGCTGGAGTTGAGACAGCTGTAAAACTGATGACGGGACCAGCTGGACTCAGCTGGCTACACCGAGGCTTCTCACTTTGGCTCCGACTCCTGCTCAGGAAGGGAGGAGGATTGAGAGTGGCTTTTAGTTCCCCACCTCTCCACTCTCGTTGAGTTACTTTGAGAGAGGGAATGGTGGGGAGGGAGGGAACGGTGGACGTATTTGCGTCTAGCGGGTAGCGCACTGCAAAGTCTGGTATGGGCCTTCTTGCTGAATGCGAGGAACAACACTCCTACAACAAACAGAATGTTTGTCTTGATAGATCCCTGTTATCTTGTGATTGTGAGTAGTTGGTTAGTGTGTAAGTGGGTTAGCAAAGTCTGTTGTATTGACACAAAAGGATCCATTTGGATCCAATCAAATAATACAATCCCCACCAAAAGAATCCTATAAACCCATAAGTTAAATTTAACACCGGATGCAATATAACAACACAAAGTCCAAAGTGGAAAATAGGGTCAGGACTGTTCAGATGTAATCATCTGTGGCCTTCTCTATACATACACAAATCACCATAGCAGATCAAGTAACCGACCACATCCCGCTGATTCAAAACATTGTGTACGTACGGTATCCAAACTCTGCAAAAGTCAAATTCTCACACCAAGTCCTCTTTTCAGAAATCCTGTGTAGGAGCAGCTGTACACACGTTTCAGAGGTCATTTTCTACGTGCCCGCCGTTACGCCTTTGACCCCCGGAGTTACAGAACTCTAAACCATAGTTTCATCACCCTACCATGTTAGGAAAGCAGCATGCTGTGGTGTCTAGTGACCCATTACATTGCGCTATGTTCCCTTTTTCCTTTAATGCTTTACAACTGTACAGATAAAATTGCTGAACAAGCTCACAAAGGAGGTAGCACAATCCGTTGTTGCGGTTACCATAAATGTGACAAAGGTTTGTGCGCATCTGATGTGAGTGCATCTTCATTGTGTCACTGTGTGTGTGTGTGTGTGTGTGTGTAGGTGTGTGTGTGTGCTGGTGGAAAGGGTCTGGGCTTGGCTGTGACGTCTCTTCCCTGTGTGCTCTGCCCTCACTCACTTAAATCCACGCTAGGAAGAGAATCCTATTGCCAGAACTAATCATCAATATCTTCAATATGGGGTCAGATGGCTGAGCTGTTAGAGAGCCAGGCTGTTAATCAGAAGGTTGTTGGTTCGATTCCCGGCCGTGCAAAATGACATTGTGTCCTTAGGCACTTCACCCTACTTGCCTCAAGGAGAATGTCCCTGTACTTGGTGTAAGTCGCTCTGGATAAGAGCGTCTGCTGAATGACTAAATGTAAATGTAAATCAATAAAACAAGGATTTCAAACAAAATGTATCGAGGGACAATTGTCCAAGATTTCTAAGTGCAAAACAGAGATGTAAAAGAAGATAGATGTGAGCTGTGAACTGTAGTTGCGCCTTCTCGGTTGACTTTGTACAGAGATATTGATTGTTGGGTCCAATCGAGGAAAGAGAGCACCAAACACATAAACAAAGTTTATGTAGAACTTGTGAGAATGGCGAAACTGCTATCGGGACTTCAGTACGTTGGGATTGTTATTGTCTGTATTGTATTCCGTTGTGAATATGTTTGATTTGAAGGTTTATTTCGATTTTGGGAGATAGAGTGACCAGAAACGGACACAGCCGCAGTTGAATGGTGAAAACACTACACGTTAATCCAAGTCCCTTCAATTTCATTCTATCCCAACTCCTGAATCGACTCAGACTCGGAATTGCCTGAGTGTGCGGCCTGTGTTGCGGACTGCCAATGTGGGGAAATATTTGGCTTGAAACAAGTGACAGCTGTAAGAAGGGACGGTTCAAAATAGTTTTAACATCTGCGCATCTATAGGGGGCGAGAGAAAATAAACTAGGAGAAACTGTTCCAGTGAACCCTGTGTTGCCGTGGGTGTGTGTTTGTACTATCTGTGCTTTGTGAAACCTAAGGCGCAAAGAAGTGACAAATTAGACGTCCACTCTGAAACCTAGATGTGTGGGGGTTGGAAACCAACTATGCAACATTTTGTGTTTCTCAAGTTGGACTGTGGTGTCAGTAACAGTATTGAAACTGCAAACAATGTCAAGTATACTTTATTGGTATAGTATGACAGGTACTGACTGACTGAAACGTGACTGTCAGTCGTGTTCACCGACAGCGGTGAGCTTCACTTGAAACAGAGAGAGAACAGGGAGTTCCAAATGATTACACAGATTACACAGACATGATTCCCCCCAACAGTGGATCAGTTAGCCTGTTCTACTACATCCCATCGACTCATCTGCTCAGGTTATCTGCTTTCCGGGAGACAGACCACAGCGGCAAACATGTCTTTAGGTAAAAAGAAAAAAAAGAGAAAAAAAAAAGATCTGAGAGTTGACAACGTTGGAGATTTTACCCCCTGTGGAGTCCAAAGACAAGCTGCTGACAAAATACCTACAGTTAGTTTATAATAATGTGTTTACCCCACCTGACCTTCCAGATATACAAGCTTAAATGGAGGGGAGAGAGGGGCAAACACACCCTAGTTAGTGTAGAAAGTGGATCCTACAGTCGGACCGCATTCAAGGAAGTTTAAACACACACGCAGCTTGTAGGATAAATGTAATGAAGACAAGAAAACTCCATTAGAACCCGTCCAAGGGAAAAGGCATACAGGTGTACTGGAGAATGCTAAAAAAACAAACACCGAAAGCTCAAAACCCGCAACACACTTCCAGCACCTTCTCCACATTCACCAACCGACCCCCCCCCCCCCCCCCAACCCTAGTTCCCCCCCCTTTATTGGTCTCTCGGGTCATTGGAGAGTGACCGCTGCTTCGTGGCCAATGACCTTGACTCCATGGGACGATTTGGCCTAATCACTAGTCAGAGGGGGTCTCGACAGATCCGCACTGCCCATCCCCCCTGCGGTGTGCGAGTCTGAGTGTGTGCCCAGCTTGCGACGGCGGCGGCACTACTTTCATTCGGCGGCCGCCCGACAGAGAAGGTTCTCAATACTGCCCCCTAGCTACGGGCATGGACCTAACAGCAGCAGTGTCCTAGGGAAGCAGGCGTGACGGAGGACTTAGGCGGGGGGGGGGGGTGGGGGGGTGGGTGAACAAGGGGGGGGCTGTGCCGGGGCCCGGCGGGGCCGCTTATGGCTTCTCGTCGGGGCCGGGGATCTTCTCCAGGCTGGGCTCCACTCCCCAGATTTCGCGCGCGTACTGGGCGATGGTGCGGTCGCTGGAGAACTTGCCACAGCCGGCGATGTTGTGGATCACCTTCTTGGTCCATTGCTTGGGGTTCTGTTTGAGGGTAACGAGACACGGGGGAAGGAGTCTTGATGAGGTTTAGACTTGATGATCAGGTCAATTGTGAATGACATACCCAGCCCATGACAAAAGACTCAAGGGGCAGATTCTTCTTATCACAGAGCTAATTGCATGTAAATCCAACAGCCTATTGCCTATTGTTATTATCCAAATAACTTGTCAGCAACCCCCCCCCCCCCCCCCCAGTTTAATAGCAAAGACACATTTGAGACCTGCAAGCACACCACTGACCTTGTACAGAGCATTGACTTTATCCTGGCATTTAATGTAGTCTTCATAGTCAGCAAACACTTTGAATCTGTGCATAAAACATGGAGGGAGAGATAAGGGCCGTTTGGAAATAGTATAAAGTAAAGCTTGGGAAAGCGTGGGAAAACCATGGCCCGCCGTCTACTGTACTCTACAGAGTGAGCGTACGGGGTGTTCGACAGCGAGGAAGCTGCGACGACCCACCTGTCATGGTTCATGAGCATGTTCACGATGTCCTTGAAGAGGTCAGGCTGCTTGGGGCTGAAGAACCCTCCGGCGATCTGATCCATGGCCTGCTTCAGCTCAGGGATCCGGTTGTAGTACTCTGACGCGTTGTATCTGGACAATACGGACGATCAAAACCAGGGGGGGGGGGTTGGGGGGGGTGGGGGGGTGGGGGGGACGGACGATGCGTTTGGTTTAACACTTACAGATTCGATTCGCGAACGCGGGCAGGATTCGCGAATCCCCCCCAACCTCCTCACCCTTTTTTGTCCATGGCGTCCACGTCGTCGACCCTCATGCCGAAGATGAAGAGGTTCTCCTCGCCCGCCTCCTCCGCCATCTCCACGTTGGCGCCGTCCATGGTGCCGATGGTCAGGGCGCCGTTCAGCATGAACTTCATGTTGCCCGTGCCCGAGGCCTCCGTGCCCGCCGTGGAGATCTGCTCAGAGAGGTCGGCGGCTGGGATCGCTGCGAGAGAGAAAAGAAGTAGCCGTGGACCGGGGAGGAGGAGGAGAGGGGGGAGACGGGGGGCAGGATTTGACAGTGCGAGCGTGGTGTCATCAAAGCGCGACCCCCCCCCCCTCACCTCTCTCGGCCAGGGTCACCCGGTAGTTCTCCAGGAAGATGACCTTGAGGCGGTCGCCCACGACAGGGTCGTGGTTGACCACCTCGCCGATGGCCGTGATGAGACGGATGATCAACTTGGCAGTGTGGTAGCCCGGGGCTGCCTGGTACCGAGAGAGAGAACGAGGTCAGCGGTGGAGATAAGAGTCAAAACAGCCGAGATGATGCAGGAGTTCAACTCACAGTACGCTGACAGGTCAGTCATTCAACTGCTAACTGAAGCGCGGGAACTGCTACGAAAAACCTTTAGGCAGATATTTTGGTGACTGACTTAATGTCTAATGGGCATTGGACAAATGTTTTTATTGTGTAAAGATTTTTTACACGTTAAGATTACATTACATGTTATTTTACATTACATGTAACATTTTACATGTTAAGATTGTGAACCAGTGGGGCATATTATTTGTATTTTTTGAATTATAATAAAATAAAAAATAGGACAAAAATGTTAAGGCCGAAAGGGCAGAAAAAATAATTTTGGGGAAATTACTGGGTGTTAGTTAACAGAAACAATGTAACAGAAAACAATGTTATGTGTTGACTTATTAGACAATTTAGTTTGATCCAAAGCGATGTCAAGGATTTAAACCTGTTCCCTCTATATTTGCTGTCAAGATGGGCTCTATCAAGCAACTACATTCATCCACAGACACACTTGCGGAAAACGCTTCAAAGGTACGCAACACAAAACACACCTTCCCTCCGATCATGATGGTTCTCGGGGTCCAGGACTTGTTAGGCTCCTTCTTTATGCCTGAGGCGGGGAAAAAACAGCATTAACACAGAGAGAGATAGGTGCAACATTGGGAGGAGAAAGAGTGAGGGAGTGTGTGCGTGCATGTGTGTAAGAGAAGTCTGGAGATGGAGGGTCAGAGAGGTGGAGGAGAGAGATAGAGAGAAACAAGAGAGAGAGAGGGAGAGAGAGACAGACAGAGAGACAGAGAGAAACAAGAGACAGAGAGAGAGAGAGAGAGAGAGAGACAGAGAGAGAGAAACAAGAGAGAGAGAGGGAGAGAGAGAGAGAGAGAGAGAGAAACAAGAGACAGAGAGAGAGAGAGAGAGAGACAGAGAGAGAGACAGAGAGAAACAAGAGAGAGAGAGGGAGAGGAGAGAGAGAGAGAGAGAGAGAGAGAGAGAGAGAGAGAGAGAGAGAGAGAGAGAGAGAGAGAGACAGAGAGAGAGAGACAGAGAGAAACAAGAAAGAGAGAGAGAGAGAGAGAGAGAGAGAGAGAGAGAGACAGAGAGAGAGACAGAGAGAAACAAGAGAGAGAGAGGGAGAGAGAGAGAGAAACAAGAGACAGAGAGAGAGAGAGAGAGAGAGAGACAGAGAGAAACAAGAGAGAGAGAGGGAGAGAGAGAGAGAGAGAGAGAGAGAGAGAGAGAGGTGTGTCGGCACCGAGGGGAGCCCTCACGGTTGAAGTAGGTGATGATGTGCAGACAGTTGAGCAGCTGCCTCTTGTACTCGTGGATCCTCTTGACTTGCAGATCGAACATGGAGTTGGGGTTGATCTTCACCTTGTAGTGCTCCTCCAAGTGCACCGCAAACTTCAGCTTGTTCTCCTGCGGACGGAGGAGACACGGAGACAGGCTAGGCACGCGTCGGCCACAAAGAGCACAGGCACAGCAGGGGCCACGAGAGCTCGCGATGTCCTTTCGAAGCCAGGGCGGCATCCGGTCCTCGCGAGACCCACCTGCTTGACTTGGGCGACGTCGCGGATGAAGGCCTCGTCGTCGATGAACTTCAGCAGCTTCTTCAGCTGGTCAAGGTCACGGATGAAGTCCTCTCCGATTTTCTGACCAACACATTGACATTGACACGCGAGTTACTCTGCACTATTGGTTCATGTACAGTCCCTCTAATCACAGTGGCCGGGTTTCCCAGATTAGTTAAGAAGCTCTTAACACTGAGAGCGTCTTAAGAACGTTCTAAGAGCGCTCTAGAATGCTCTTAGAACATTCTTAAGAAGATCTTAGCGCTAAGAGCTTCTTGACGAATCCGGGAAACCCGGCCAGTGTCAGTACCCGTGGAAGACTGTGTAAAGTCAGCATAGTAAGGATGTCATTTACCCGTATAAAAAGTAGTCGTTTTTCTCTGCTAAATGACTAAATGTAAATGAAATCATGATTTTCTTGTGTTACCATTTATTTTCATCGCACTGTTGTACTCTCATTGTGTTGTTGCACTTTCATTCAATATCGTTCACCACCTTATGTTGCAATTCTGCCCCGAAGGCGTCATGAAACTAAAGTCTGATTTTAATTGGATTGACTGTGGTATAGAGTAACGACAGAGTAACCAATAGAAGATCACCTCGGCGATGACCTCAGCCAGGCCAGGGTTGCACATGACCAGCCAGCGACGAGGGGTGATGCCATTCGTCTTGTTCTGGAACTTCTTCGGATCCATCTCATAAAAGTCTTTAAATCTGGTCCGTAAAAAAAAAAAAAGGGAAATCACCATGAATGTGCATACGAAAATAAATACCAATGTACTCGCGCACACACCCCGACACACACACACGCGCGCGCGCTGAACACGGTGTCCACGAGGCTGAGGAGTCTGGGAACGTTCCCGACTTTTCCGAAGGAAGCGGGGCGTGCGACACCTACACGGTGGCCTTCAGGATGTCCGAGTGGATCCGCGCCACGCCGTTGACCGCGTGAGAGCCCACGATGCACAGGTGCGCCATGTTGACCTTCTTCTCCGACCCCTCCTCGATGATGGACATGCGACGCATCCGGTCGGTGTCCCCGGGGTACTTGGTGGCCACCCGCTGCAAAACGACACAACAGACGGCACAAAGCTTGAGGCGAGCGCCGACAGGATATGGGTCGGGATGACCGTCGCGCGAGCGCCCGCGGTCGTCCCATGAGAAGCTAAAGCCCTCGTTCAGGCCCGACATCGATGAAGGTTGAAGGGCAACATGACCCACCGGGGGAATTCTCTTGAAGTGCAGCCTTCCCTCCACCCTTCTTTCCAGGCTATCTCTGACTTTCGGACGAGTCGGAAGAGGGGGGGGGGGGGGCCTGCATTTCTAGAGCAGTGGTTCTCAACCCTGCCCCCAGGGACCCCCTGTCCAGCTTGTTTTAGATGTTTCCCTGCTCCAACACACCTGATTCAAATGCATGTTCGTTACCAGGCTTCTACCGAGCTAGATAACGAACCTTTTATTGGAATCAGGTGTGTTGGAGCAGGGAAACATCTAAAACATGCAGGACAGGGAGTCCCTGAGGAGCAGGGTTGAGACCTACTGTTCTGGAGACCCGGGACTTTCAAAGAGCTGCCGTTCGCACCACCGACCTCCATGTGGCGACGGTTGATCTCGTAGATGATCTCCAAGTGGCGGGGCAGCAGGTGGTGCAGCAGGTCCACGGGCCAGCGCTCCAAGGCCTCAGGCAGCACTGTGTGGTTGGTGTAGGCGCAGGTACGCACGCTGATGTCCCAAGCCTGGACTCGGGGAAGAGATCAAACATCACAGTACATGTTATTAGCAAAGCGCCTTTCCTTGCGCTCACAGTGCTTGTCAAGAGAGGAGAGGGGAGGTCCTATCTTGACTGGCTGTTCGAGACAGCTCGTTTATGTTGGATGTGTCTGTGCATGTCTAAGTCGACGCATTCTAAACCAAAGCGATGGTCTTTGTCTCCCTCTGTTGGCATCACTGCAGTCGCGCACTACTTTACTACTACTGCTACAACAGCACCATGTGAAAGCAGAACACAAAATCAAAATACTCAAACGGAATATGAAATGCTACAGACTGTGGCTAATGGTCACGTTTTGCCTCTTACCTTTTCCCAGGCTAAATGCTCTTCATCCAGCAGCACCCGCATTAGCTCTGGGATGGCCATGGCAGGGTGAGTGTCATTCAGCTGGATGGCCACCTGAGAAGAACAAGAAAGACCACGTTAGCGTTGGTCCATATATACGCAGCATTTAGTATCAAAACCACTGAGAAGAACGAACGGTAAACGGACGAGCGACGGAAACGATAGCAACACCGAAAACGGCGTCGGCGTTCAGCTCAAAGTTTGCCGCCCGTTCTCAGATTGACCACTAGAGGGTGCCACACCTTGTCCGGCAGAGTGGTGAAGTCCGTTCGGGAGATTTCTCTGGAGCCGAAGTCGGACACCTTGAAGCGACGGACGATGTCCTGCAGGGTGGCAGACACCACAAAGTACTCCTGCTTGAGGCGCAGTTCCTTACCCTCAAAGAACTGGAGGGAGAAGGAGGAGAAACAAGCAAAACTTCATGAGCACCACTCGACCGTCTTTTGTATTGTCCTCGTTCTTGCTTGTTCGTCGACTCTAAAGAATGCAAGGGGTCGGTTTTCACACGAAGAAGAAGACATGCTCGTTTACGTTGTCGTTGGGGTAGAGCACGCGAGAGATGTTCTCAGCCAGGTTCCTGTCCAGCACGGCTTGGATGTAGCCACCGACGTTAACTGGTGAGGGGGGCAGAGTTTTTTGAGGAACGGGCTTGAGTCTCCATTTTGGTCTCTATTTCACTACTACAAAATCTGGCCCTCCACTGAGAGAGATAGTCTCCACTTGGAGTATCTTATTTCCGTCTCCTGTCGTGCGGTCAGACACTTACAGTCCTTGAGGTTGAAGTCACAGGGAGCCTTGGCAGACCACAGTCTCATAGTGTTGACAATGTTGTTTCTGTAGCCTGGGATGGGGGTGTCGTAGGGCAGAGCAAGCACTACCTGTCAAAGCAACCAAACAATGCTCTTAAATCAGGTACTACAGTAATACGTTAGGATGTTTGGTTAGACCATTCAAACACACTGTTACAGATTTACATTGAGTCATTTAGCAGACGCTCTTATCCAGAGCGACTTATAGTAAGTACAGGGTACGCCTTGATTTGACATGATAACACTCATGTTGACACGCACACACACAAGCACGCACACATGTACGCACACTCTCCCACATCCTCACCTGGGTATCGACCCATTTCACCCCGTCGGGGTGGTGCTCGGTCCTGCCGTAGAACTTGACCGGCCTCATGTACTCTGGGCGGGCTTTCTCCCAGGGATTCCCGTAGCGCAGCCAATCGTCAGCCTCCTCGACCTGCCAATCGTCGGTGCAAAACAACGTACAGTAAGACGCCGCCCAGGAAACTCGCTCTCCGCGACATCCCCGTTGATTCCTCTGCGTTCGGGTCGGGACGCCCGACGTGAGCGATGGGTTCTACTCCGTCTCCGCGGAGCGCCCCGTGGCCCAGCTCACCTGCCAGCCTTTGTCGATCTTCTGGTTGAAGATGCCATACTCGTAGCGGATCCCGTAGCCATATCCAGCCAGGCCCAGCGAGGCCATGGAGTCCACGAAACAGGCTGGAGGGGGAGGGGAAGGCAAGTTTAGTCAGAGGGGGGGCTCGACGTGATGGGTCTCATCGGGAGCGAGGGGAGGAGAGAGGGTGGCTCACCGGCGAGTCGGCCCAGGCCTCCATTCCCCAGGCCGGCGTCTTCCTCCATGTCCTGAAGCTCCTCCATGTCCAGCCCCAGCTGCGGAGCGACACCACACACGTCAGTCTGCGCCCAAGGCTGAGGCTACATGGACACTCGATAGGTGTAGGTCTGAGTGTGTGTGTGTGTGTGTGTGTGTGACTGTGTGTCACCTGGTACGTTGCCTCATCGCAGGCGTTCTCCAGAGCGAGGTTCACCATCGTGTTCTGGAGGGTTCGGCCCATGTAGAACTCCAGGGAGATGTAGTACACACGCTGGACGGAGGAGAGGAGACGGGAGAGGGGAGTGGACAAGGAGAGGAGAGGATGAGGGGAGGGGATGAGGAGTGAGTCTGCACAATGGCACTGCAACAAGGACGGGACCAACATGAGGAGAGAAAAAGGCCTGGAAGCTGACCCACATCAAAGACAGACAGACAGACAGACAGACAGACAGACAGACAGACAGACAGACAGACAGACAGACAGTATTTGAACGCAGGCTTCACATGCATTAAGCTCTCTGGCCTGTGTAAAGGGATTTTATGGAAATGACACAGTCAAGTCTGGGGTTTAGCTTTTGATGTTGGCATAGTATCTCTTCTCTCAGTATATTTTTTCCTCAAAAAGAAATGAGCGGCTGGGACTGGCTGGGGGTAGTGACTGGTGGGGGTGGGGCTAGGGGCCGGGGGCTGGGGTGACAGGGGGCTGGTGGTGGTTGGAGGGGACTAGGGGTCAGGGGCTGGGGTGACGGGGGGCTGAGAGCTGGGAGCTGGGGGGCAGCACGGATAGCTAGCTCAGGGGGGTGTTACATAACAAGACATTTGGACTCGGGGAGAAAATAGCACCAGTTGGGGTTACTGTAAAGGTTACTGATGGCATGATATCTATTAATGGGGAAACATGCTGCGAGAACAGGGCCGGATCCAGAACAAATACACAGGACTGAAGCATATTCACTGGTCTGCGAGGAAAAGCAAACCCACAATGTGTGATTTATGATGTTCACTTGCCCTCTTTAGTGGTAGAGAACAAGAGGAAATCATTTTGCATCCTCCTTCTCCATAGTCGTTCAGATATGAATTTAGACAACCTTTTTTCCGACTTGACATATGACAGCTAATTTCCTATAAGGTCCCGGTGCCACCCTGAAATGAGGATCGGCAGTTCTCATTATGCAGGCAGCCAATCAGGAATCAGCCACATGGAACGGACAGCACTGCACGGGGTGCTTGTATCCTGGATGACACAGGGTGTCAACAAAGAATCCAAGTCGCTCCATTTCAGGCCTGCATTAGGATGCAAAATGCAACGAGATGGATTCATTTAGGAGTTAGTAAACGATTTATATTAAGATATGTCGTAGTTCTGTCGTGACTCCTGTACAGTATAAAATCTTGGAGCCTTCCCTTCTCGGATCAGTTTCTGCGTTGACCTTTCTTGGAGGGTGTAACTTTTGACCTTTCTACTTAGGATACCAGAACCAGTGCTTGACCTTGGGCTAGGTGATAAAGTAGAATGTCAAGTTCCCCCGCGTACAATATCGGGGAGATGATGTCCGCAACCCTAAACCTGCCTGTAGGGTTGCGGTGAACCCGCCATGGTTGTCATGGACACATCCAGGACTGCGAAAAACATCCTTTCAAAAAGGGAAAAGGAGGTTTGTGGCAGCCGCAGTTTCTGTTCAGGTAACTGTCGATTCATGGATTATACTGTAGAAGAGATGGCAGTGACTAAATATCCCTTTAGCAGAGAGGGGTGAGCTTCGAGTTTTTTTTATTTTTCTTGGCTGAGTTCATTCAGGCCCTCTTGAGGAGGTGTGTTGTCTGGCAAAAAGGCGACGTGCCATTCTTTCAAGCCAGGAGTGGAGGGAGGAGAAGGTCAGGGACGGGGGTTCACATTTCAACACAACGCCGACACATCAGCATATCGCACTGATACTTCTGTAGGCGTCCCGGAACGAAATATCACGACACGGCGGCGGCATTCAAAGGTGGTCGGGATGCTGCGACGACGCCAGGTGGGATTGTTCACAGGTGTGCGACACTGGAAATCTGTTGTTGGGGTTGTCATGCCAATTCCAACTTGAACTGGGATTGTGTCGTTACCAGGGGCGATTTGAGGATCAGACCTTGGGGGCTCAGCCCCCAATTAGGATGTGACATGGATACAGTGCCTTGCAAAAGTGTTAAACCCCCTTGCTAATAAATCACTAATTTCACTGGATAACAATTCATACATGAAAAAACGAAGAAAGTCCCTTTCTTCATGAACTACCAGCATCAAATGAAACCATAATGATGTGCCAACAATAAATAAACATTGTTTTAACACGTTAGAGCACAAAAACGTATTTAAGAAAATAATAATTCATAATAATTCTTTTATTTTTATTATTATTTTTATTATTTTTAGGGGTGCTGAGATGAAATTCAGGTGTGCTTGAGCACCCCTAAAAAGAGTCTAAAATCGCCATTGGTCGTTACTATCTTGTGATTGTGGTGTCCGTTGGATCTTGTCAAGCAAGGTGTGTGTTCGCTCACCTGAAAACGTAGCCTAACCATCTGAGATACAGTCAGACTGTAAACTATTAACCAGGACTAGCATCTCTTTGACCAGAGTAAAATCTGGCCATTGTTTTATCTCCATATTTGTAGTAAACACAAACTAGTACTTTATTATTCATGATACTATGTACCGTGTACTATCCATCCGACGAAGTCTCAGGACGCACCTCTTAAACTTCATTTTGACTACCCGCTCGCTTGGCCTGATATCACCGAAGGTCGAACTTGGCACAATACATATGTGATTCTGTCATGAGCGCACTCAAATTGCACTTTTATGACGTTGTTTTTACTGCGCTATAGTAGCCTATGTAATTTTGGAGTGTTGCATTGTAGAATATTATAATTGTTCCCCGTGCGTGGTGGCTGAGATGTGGTGCACTGTTCCTGGTAATTACAGACCGTTCCTTGACTGACCACCGAAATACTGTTAAAACTATGCACTTCTGATCCTTTATTTTCTGCTGCCTGCCATTTGTTGTATTTGTACGTCGCTTTGGGTGAAAGCGTCTTCTAAATGTAATAGTCAACTATTGAAATAGTCCCTTGTGTAATCAATAATAAAATAATCGTAGGCCTTGTGAAGCCTTCTTGAGATTAATTACTTTGAAGGTAGGCTACATATAAAAAAAATTGATGTTCTCATCCGTATTATCCATCCATATTACTTACTTTAGGATCTTTCTCGTAGTAGTACTGTTGAGTACGAATCCACCTGCCGACAAGGTGATCGCGCACGGTGTGTGCCAGGGCAAAGTAATAATCCCTTTTTGTCGCCACATTTCTGTCCTTGACCAGCGTGAAGTGGAGATGTCTGTTAAAATTGGTTTTTAAATCGGCAACATTTTCCACGCCGGCAAGACCTCGCACTGAAATCTGCTTCTTCTTATCGTGGTCTGACAACGGTTTCGACATGATGATAGTAGGCTCTCGATTTCAGGCAGTCGAATATCAGGCGTAACTCCCCTGGTCTTGTCTCTGCGCTACTGGAGTACCCGCAAATATAGGTCACGGTTAAGCATATAAACAGGTACTTATGAATATTGAGTTCAAGGTGGGACCAACTTTGAACAGAGTTATGAATATGTAATTGATTTACAGTGTCGCTTTCTAAGTGGTGTGTGGTTGTAACCATCCAAAAACTGAACGTGTGTAATTCATCAAAACTATACATGAATAAGCACTAATGCACTCTAGATATACTAACATTTGTCCAGTAAGGCTACAACACATGACATCCTCCTCCATGGTTACACTGGAACCTGATAAAAGTATTCGACTTGACACAATTAAACTACAACTCCCAGCAGGCCGTACTTCCCATATTGGTGTCGGGGCTCATGCACTGACCTAGGACCTGCCAACTGTACTGACTGCCCTCCCCCTTCTCCGCTCTCCCCGAGCTGTCATGGAGGCCCGATCCATTAATAGACACTATGACCCAGTCCCAAAGGCCATGATATTTGAAAGGCATGTGTTGATAATGTCAGATGCCACCAGACAACACCCATGGCACACTGCATAGGGGAAGGCATTCCTTTCAGTGACCTTTGATGCAGTGCACTAAATACCTTGGTTGACTGTACATGCATGTTGCTATAGGAAAACGCAGGGCAGATTATGGGTTCCGTCGCTTCAAACTGTAACTGAATTCAAAGTTGAACGCAAAGGTCCATAAAGAATACCATGTCAAAGTGATTTGTCGCATGCTTGAATAACCTTTGTTGTGTGGTATTGGAAAATGATAATGCAATTCTTTCAGCGCAAACTTTGAGAGAAGGGCACAACCTGCTGGAAGGAGAAGGATAGTATCTGCTGAGGCATTTAAATGCCTAAACAGCTTACTATGCACAGTCAGTCCACCACAAGCTAATCCCTCACACTTGACTCAACTCCACTGAAAAGGACAATAAATAACTCTGAATGCTGAATATCTGTCACGCTTTCTGTTTCATTTGACTGAATCAGTCCACCCTGAATGCACATTAGTCACATGTTCAAGTTTGTGGAGCAGCTTCAGAATGTTCTAGACATCAGAAGAAGGAGGTCATGGGAAATGACCTCCTGACCCGGGGAAACAGGAAACGGGTCTGACACAACATTTTACTGAAACAACCCTGAAGTTTGGCAGAAAAAAAATTGAAAAGAGAGAGAGGAAGAGAAAGAGAAAGAAAATAGAAAATACCGTCAACATGTGATTATGACAGATTCAATTCCACAAGATTGGAAGCCATTTTTTTCCTTATAGCACGGCAGGAGAATGTCAAGTGCAATAACGATTTTTGAATGTAGTATTCATGCATGAAGCGCTTCAAAAATGAAATACACAAAGCCTCAGAGCCAACGAGAGTTACTAGAGAGGAAAACCACACTGACAACCCCACCCTCAGGGAGTGTTGACAGAGCGAGAGAGAGGGGAGAGAGAGAGAGAGAGAGAGAGAGAGAGAGAGAGAGAGACAGAGAGAGAGAGAGAGAGAGAGAGAGAGAGAGAGAGAGAGAGACAGAGACAGAGACAGGGAGACAGAGAGAGAGACAGGAGAGAGAGAAATAGAGAGACAGAGAGAGAGAGAGAGGAGAGAGACAGAGAGAGAGAGGAGAGAGACAGAGAGATGATAATTCACCATCAACTGCACACATTATGATGCACCAGATTCTGGCAATTTCATCTATTTAAGCTCCCCCAAAAAGGAAGCAATGCCATCGCACAAACAGCAACAAACTGGGCTAAAGGGCAGGAGCGGCGAGGTGCTGGTACAGTAACTTTGGGCCTCAGCCTGGAAAAAGGAAACGTGACCACTGTGAAATCGCTCAGCAAAACGGAAACAGAACAACAGGCTGCTTTCAGGGGACAAAAGCTCGTGCAAATCCTCACCAGATGCGTTGGCATACCTGACAGTGGAAGGACAGATTCCATTTTGAAGTCTTTTGAAGTCATCCTAATAGATAAGGTATATAGTTTGATGCTATAGGAATAATTCAATTTGGTTAGTTTGAAATCTTTACTTTAATAGGATAAGTATCACTGGTTTGGATTAATTCAGCTCTCTAGTTACAGCTTCCTCAACGCTTTCTATGGAATATCTGTCTTGTGGTCCGTTGGAAAAGGCAAGTTCTATCTAGGTTCTAATTTCAACGGTGGCAAATCCTGCCATACCCTTGATAGATGAGATAGGGCTGTGTTGTTTTTCAACTGTGTGTTTTCTTGTACTTCTGTGTTAAGGTGGAGCAGGAAGTGCATTTAGGAAGCCACGTGCCTCGCTGAAAGAGGAACAGAACTCTCAGGTCGTTGAGGGGGAGCCGAGACGCTGTTTGTGAGGCTTGCCAACCGACACATCAAAAGACGCCTGAACCGGAAGGTTGTCAGAGTCCACAGGTTCGGCGCAGCTCACCCTCGACGCTGCTCGGTCGAACGGAGAGAGAGAAACACAGAGGGAACGGAGAGAGAGACAGAGAGCGGTGGAGAGAGAGAGTGGTGGACAGAGAGAGAGAGCGGTGGAGAGAGAGAGAGAGAGCGGTGGAGAGAGAGCGAGAGAGAGGGAGCCAAGAGAAGCATCTGAATACGGAGGCCATGAAGTTGGATCAGCCAGCGACCGTGGGGGAGCTCACGGAGGCCTGCGTCAAAGCCTTTGGTCAGGAATCACTGTTTCTCCTCTGTGTTTGTTTCTGTGATCATACGAGCCGCCGGCAACTGTTTCCTTCCATAGCCTGCTTACCGTATCGGCCGTGTTCATTCTTTCTGTCTTGGTGTGCCAGGCCCGCTGAGTTGAAAGGATTTACGGCTGTGTTTGTGAGTGTCACCTGTGCTTCTCTCCTTGGGTTGGTGTAGATGAGGAGGGAAGGTTGGAAGATGTGTTTCTGGTGAGAATGTTCCTGACCATGCATCCTTGGTATCTCTCCTCCACCGACCTGGCCAAGAACCTCTCTGACAAGTATCCTTTCTGCTGAGGGCGATGAATTGACTTGCCACTGGTCTCGCAGTCATTGACAAAACTGTCTTTCTTAGTACATCTGAAATCGAATTGTGCGGGATTCTGATGTTGCCTGTGTGTTGTCGTCCGAGGGGCTACAGTCTTGTGTTTTGAAAGCGGTAAGTCATTTGTTTGTCAAGTGGGTTGTATTGGGATTAGAAAGCCTTATACCTGATGGACTGGTTGTGCTGTTGTGATCTCCTTAACTACACCACCAGAGCTCTGGAGGAACACTGCACCCCAAAAGTGAGGTCACAAATCTGTCATCTCATTAAGTAAGTTTTGAACAAAGAAGCATAGGCAAACATATTGTTTGGTAGTTGGGTGGGAAATTCTGAAGCTGGTCGAATTCTAAAGTCCCCCAACAAAAAAGATGATTTGGCTCGGCTTTGAACAGCCAATAGAAACCAAACAAATTATCTGTCTGCTTCAGGGTATATATTCAGCGATCATTTCATTTTGCTCATTGGTGATGTGAAATCGCCATGAACACACACACACATACGGTGCAGAAACACCCTTACAGAAACAAGTGGTCTAGCCCCTGTAGTCCTTCCACTCGATTTCTCTGGATCTCTTCGTGTTGCTACTGAAGGCATAATATAACCACCACTGATGTCATAAATGGTGCATGAATGACTTCCAGCCCCTCTGCCCTTGGGCCAGCCAGCACGGCTGCTCTGCCTGCCTGCCTCCTCCTGCCTCCCAGCATCGTTCTCCATCCGTTTTTATTCTCTCTCTCTCTGTCGCCTTCTTTCTACCATCCCCCCCTTCTCTCTCTGTCTCTCTGTCTCTCTGTCTCTCTGTCTCTCTGTCTCTCTGTATCTCTGTCTCTCTGTATCTCTGTCTCTCTCTCTTGCTCTCCCTTTCTCCCTCATTCTCTCTCCCTTTCTCCCTCATTCTCTCTCCCTTTCTCCCTCATTCTCTCTCCCTTTCTCCCTCATTCTCTCTCCCTTTCTCCCTCATTCTCTCTCCCTTTCTCCCTCATTCTCTCTCCCTTTCTCCCTCATTCTCTCTCCCTTTCTCCCTCATTCTCTCTCTCTTTCTTCCCCTCCCTCCCTCCCTCCCTCCCTCCCTCCCTCCCTCCCTCCCTCCCTCCCTCCCTCCCTCCCTCCCTCCCTCCCTCCCTCCCTCCCTCCCTCCCTCCCTCCCTCCCTCCCTCCCTCCCTCCCTCCCTCCCTCCCTCCCTCCCTCCCTCCAAGGTACTGGATCAGTGAGTTCCCGGCAGAGTTTGACCTGAACCCAGAGCTGGCAGAGCACATCAGAGGCTTGAAGGAGAGCCTTGGCAGGCAGGGAGACGAGCAAAAGACCAGCCTCATCAACATCGACAGTGTGTGAGTACCGAGCATCCATTTGCCAGCCTAGCCAGTGAGACAGCCTCCCCACAGCTTAGGAATAGCTGGCAAGGGGAAATCACTTTTTTCCTGTATTTGGAAATGCAAAAAATCTCCTCCAGTCTCGAGTCTGCCATCCTCTCCCCTCGTTGAAGGCCGTCGTTTGAGTGGAGAAAAGACCTGGGCCAGAGGAGCCAGTGTGACTTCAAGAAGAGGAAAACGTCGCTCCTGTTCGATCACCTGGACTCGTCGGAACTTGCCGAGCACCTCACCTACATGGAGTATAAGTCCTTCTGTAGGATTCTGGTGAGTGGCCTGCAGGGGGCTCTGTGCCCTTGCATGCTCCGTGCCAGCCGACATGGCTTGTGCATGTCTGCGTGCAAGCTGTCGAGTGTCGGTGAATGGGCGTGTGTGTTTGTCGATACATCTGTGTTTGCAGAGATGTCCCTCATCCCAGACTTGCTGTCTTCTCGTTCCAGTTCCAGGACTACCACAGTTTTGTGATGCATGGCTGCACGGTGGACAACCCCATCCTGGAGCGTTTCATCACCCTCTTCAACAGCGTCTCCCAGTGGATCCAGCTCATGGTCCTGAGCAAGCCCACCGCCCCCCAGAGAGCCATGGTCATCTCTCACTTCATCAGGGTGGCCCAGGTGAGACCTTTACAGCGAGAGAGAGAGAGAGACCGGTCTTGAGGGCTTGAGAGGGGAGAGTCGATAGTCTTCCCAGCTTGTGCAGGGGCGGAGGTCGCCTCGTAGGCCAGCGAGTCAGTGGCATCGAGTGGGCTGTGAGTGACAAGGGTTAACCCCCAACCCCCCTCCCTGTCTGTTTGCTCCGTGTGTCCGCCGCAGAGGCTGCTGCAGCTGCAGAACTTCAACACCCTCATGGCGGTGGTGGGCGGCCTCAGCAACAGCTCCATCTCCAGGCTCAAGGACACGCAGGGGCACATCAGCGCCGACGTCCAGAAGGTAGGACAGCGTCGTCTGCTAGGGATTCGACCGGGCCACCGCGCGCGGACCAGAAGGAGGGATATTTACAATTCGCTAATTGCCAATTAGCGCCGACCGTTTATGGTGTGACCTTTCCGAACGGGGTGACGTTCATTTGACTGAATTACGCCAAGGGGGAAATTGCAACTTCTAATCGACGCCTTAGCCATTTCTAATCGCCTCCACTCAAGATGGTGTCCAGCTGGGGTTGGGATTGTCGCGTGTGATACAGCAAACTCCCATTTTTGCTTCTCTCAGGTGTTTGAGCAGCTGGTGGAGTTGGTCACGTCCTGTGGTAACTACAGCCGCTACCGCCAGCGCTTTTCCCAGAGTGCCGGTTTCCGTTTCCCCATCCTGGGCGTGCACCTCAAGGACCTCATAGCGGTCCACGTGGCGCTCTCGGACTGGGCCGACCCAGAGAGGAGCCAGGTGAACTTGGCCAAGACCCAGCAGTTGTACGCCATCCTGCAGGAGTTGGCCCAGATCCAGACCACGCCACCCAGCATCGATGCCAACCCTGACCTGCTGAACTTGCTCCTGGTTGGTTGTTGGTGTTGACTTGATTTGACACCTTGAGCTCGACTGAGGCATCAGACTTTGTAAAACAGTGCACATGCTCTATTATAGGTTTGAGCTATCTGTGTGTGTGTGTGTGTGTTTGATACCTTTCAGGTATCTCTAGACCAGTATCATTCGGAAGAGGAGATATATCAACTGTCCCTGCAGAGAGAGCCACGGAGCGTCAGACCAGTGGTAACTTGAACACAAACACGCACACAAACATTTCATAGTTTGTGTGCATACAGAACACACACACCCCTTGTCACCAGGGTGCTGGGCTGATCATACATGCTATTCCACAGTTCGGTAGATATGCCATGTGCTTTTGCAAGAAAACTTTCTCAATACATTTACATTTAGTAGACGCTCTTATCCAGAGCGACTTACAGTAAGTACAGGGACATTCCCCCGAGGCAAGTAGGGTGAAGTGCTGTGCCCAAGGACACAACGTCATTTGGCACAGCCGGGAATCAAACCAGCGACCTTCTGATTACTAGCCCGATTCCCTAACCACTCAGCCGTCTAACTCCTCCAATACACACGCACACAAACACACACGCACACAAGCACACACAAAAACACGCATACCCACGCGCACACACACACTGTTAGGGGGGTCGGACCGCTTTACACACGACATGTATTTTCACCTTCAAATGCATGCTGTGAATATTGCCAGATATGATAGTGAGAATATGGGATCTTTTTTGTAGGCGGTAGGGTTGTTCTCCAGCGTTGGCCTTTTGCAAAGGCGTTGGACAACATGACCATTTCGTGTGAGTGGAAGAGGAACACCTGTGAGCGACACGTTGTCTTTGTCGGTCTCGTTTCAGTCTGTTCCTGGTGCATCTGTCGTAGAACAGTGGGCCACTTCTGTGAGGCCGAAAGCAGACCCTGCCATCATCAGGAAACACATAGAGAAGATGGTGGAGGTGGGAGAACGTTCGCCAGAGTTTCACACAGAAAGACCCCCAAGCGGGGTGCACGGCGATGTCGTGACGGCAAATGCGAAACGTTTGAGATGTTTTGAAAAGGTCCAAAGTTCTCACTGGCTGCTTTCTTTGCAGTCCGTGTTCAAGAACTTTGACACGGACGGAGATGGCCACATCTCTCAGGAGGAGTTTGAGATCATCCGGACCAACTTTCCATACCTCTCCGGGTTTGATGAACTGGATAAGAACCAGTGAGTGGAAATGCCTCTCCTGCTTTCAAAATACATCAAAATAACCGAAACAATGCACTGTAAACATGATATTCGCGACCTGTATCAACCCTCGTGTTGTCATCGGACAAGGTGAGTATACAGGATGTTACAGGAGGGTTAAGATGAGACTTCCCGGTTGAATCCATAGGTCATGATACATCGGGTAACATGATTCACGTCTCTGTCGATTCCCTACCCCTTTACCTCCTGCCCTCAGGGACGGCCAAATTAGTCGCGAGGAGATGATCGACTACTTCACCAAAGCCAACTCTCTGCTAAACAGCAAGATGGGTTTCATTCACACCTTTGTAGAGATGTCCTGTTTCAAGCCTGCATTGTGTACCCACTGCTCTGGAGTGGTGAGTAGAATGCTGTCAGAAAATGTGGTACTTTATGACTGCTATGCAGATAAGGGCATTTTAAAAATTGCTAAGTATTCTACTCAGTCTGGAAACCGCTCAGGAACCATTTATGAGTGAACAGGAAAGTGGTGAGACTCAAAACCCAGAAAAACAATAAGGAAGGTTTTGTGTTTGTATGTGTGTGATTATGTAGCCAACTGTGAAACGGTGTCCAAACGAACGCCTTCTCATCACATTTTCCAAAGACCTCCACCCAAACGCAGTCTATTTCCTGTTTTAACTTCCTCTACTAAAGTTGAATTGAAAGACGACAGGAAAAATATATGGCCGTGCTGAAGTGGAGGGTGGTTTTAGGTGAAAATGAAATTGGATCTAGAACCATCCAGGATAAGATTGTCTAGTCTGTAAGAACATGCATAAAACAGTCACTGTGATTCTGTTTCAAAGTACTGTAGAACTGCTATAAGTGATCCAAGGCATACAAGCCTTCAGTATCTGTTTTCTCCTTTTCAGATGTGGGGATTTTACAAACAAAGATGTAAAGGTACAGTAATCCTTTATGCTATTAATTTCTGTACATTCAGTTAACCTTAAAAGCATAGGAATGGAATTAGTGATACTTTTCTTAATGTGCACCCCTCGTCTTGAATTCCACAATTATAGAACCTTATAGCTTTGTGATACATTCTGTTCTGTTTTGGTTTCATTCGCGTGAGAACCAAATAAGGGTCACTGACAAAATATATCGCTGTTCAAATATGAAACACGTCGGAAATGAACTGTCCCCTTACTTATGGAGGCTGACTGCATGTTATACCAAACCAGTAGGGTCATCAAGCCTCCCATATTGCTCTCCGATTGATTAACCCACCCATGACGTACCCATCATTATCCCGCCCCCCCGTCTAGCTTGCGGGGTGAGTTGCCACAAAGACTGCCGCCGCCACCTCACCGTCGAGTGCCGGAAACGGACAAAGAGTGTCGGTCAGAGCGGCCACTTCTCCCGCCGCTTCTGCTCCTTCAGTGTCCCCGTCATAGCTGAGCCGCCGCCCGCCGCGACCAGCGCAGGTGAGGTCGCTTCAAGTTCACTCTCGTTCGGTTCAGGGGCAAGAGGGTGCCGTCCTCTGCCAGTTGGATGTATATTATTTTGTGCTCCGGGTGGAGGCATAAACTTGCCGTCGCCTCGGGTTCATTTACGGCTAAGCCGTTTTTCTCTTACCTCTATAATATAATCGGCCTGAAAGAAGGTGATTAAGTCTCTCGCTCTGAGATCAAATAGCACGCGCCTCTGCAATCGTCTCATACAGACTCGTAAGGCACCCAGGTAGACAGGCCTACAGTAGACAAGTTACCATAGTTACCACCACTTATGTGTTTGGCTTTCTAGATGGTGAAGCCCTGGGAGTATGGTTGTCATTTTTCTTCTTTTTTTATTGGGGGGGGGGGTACGACGACTCAAGCCACTCTCATAATGTGGTCGATGTGAGTGTGTGAATACAAAGCCCTCTTTTTTTTCTCCCACAGTCGTGTCTGAGGAAGATGACGAGGTGTTTGATGTCCATCTTTGATGAGGAGAAAGGAGGGCTGGGAGGACAGCAAGGCGTGGACTGGACGCGAACGTGGACACTGTATCATTCTTAAGGAGGACGAATGGCGGGAAAGAATAATGTCATGTTTGCGAAGTCGTGAAAAGAGTCATCTCGCTGAAGCAACTACAGGACGCGAAACCCAGAAAACTCTGAAGAGACCCAAAAAACTGAAGAGACTGGAAAACACGTTCCAAAGCTTTTTTCCCCAGGATTTTTGAAGTCTCCATGGCTAGTGCTTTGCTTGCTTAAATAGGGCCTACCTATACTTAACAAATCCACAAGTTACGCATGAAGCCATTCTGATAATTGCCAAGGTAGCTAAGGTGAACATATACAGTTGGTCGGTTAGTAGGGATACGTAGTCACGATACCTCACCACTGAAGCTTGTCTGTTGACGTTTTCTTATCCACTAGATGATGCTGTTTGTGCCCCACCTCTCCTCGAGTACTTCTGGGATGTTTAGCATTCTGCGGCGGTTCTCCCCTCCTAGCGCTGCCTTTGTTGCATTCCATGGACCGTACGCATCTGTAAGGTGTCAGACACATCTATCAGCGTTTTTTCTATCACAGGACCCGCTGCTGTGGTAATGTGGGAGATGAAAAAGTAGCGCTTTCCTCAACTCAAAGTGAATTATGGTGGAAAAGTGCAGTGCTTATGAAAAATACGTATAGAAAAATGCAGGTGGAAACATTGTATAAAGCTGCACTGCATAAGCAGCACCGCCACTAAAGAGTTCTGTATGCCTTGTGTGGGAGGGAGGCCCCCATTACCGTGTATCTCTGCGCTCCCTGGAGAACAGCATTCATTCACTCAAACAGACATCCCAAAGATTCTAGAAGGAAGTCCTGATATTCTCTTGCGGACAAAAGATAATCTTAATTGCAATGCCCTAGCCCAATATTCCAAATGACGGCACAAAGCAATATGTGGAAATTGGCGATTGAATGCCACCGCCATGCACGTGAACATGTTGCAGCACGCGAGCTTTCTTTTGTTTTTGTAAACGTTTCGTTGTTTTATTGATATCAAACTAAAATCGTTTGTGCTGTCCCTTGTATGATCTGGTTTGTTTCTAAAATCATCTGAGGTTATCACAGAGAAATGTTTACCACTCATTGCCTGACCTTGTCACTGGGTATTGGCCGTGGAAGTAAATGAAGAGCTTGTTTTTGCAGAGCTCCGTCAATGAAGAGAGCAAGTAATATACGATAATTATAAATGATGAGAAATGTTCAATTGCGTGTCTTTCTTATTCAAACAATAATTCAAGCGATTGGCTAACATAACACAATCCAGCTATTTTAAACGCCTTAAATCTGGCTTAATGAAGTGACACGTAAGCTGAAAGTCCACAAAGGTGTTATAGTCCTCCATGGCAACGCACATGTAAGTTTGATACCGAATGATCATGATTGGTCCAGCTGCTGTTGACCGCGCCCTCAACCCGATACCCAAGCATCTCCACCGGTGAGTCGGGGGAGTGATTCTACAGCATCCAGTGCGCTAGAGGAGGACCATTGTCGGATGCGGGGATTCAGGTGGGTTGGATCGCATCCTGTACTCCTATCTGAAGCCCGTTCATTAGGGAGAGAGTGGAGGTCTGTCGCATTTCACTTCATCTCATCCTCATAGAGTACAACGCGAGGATTCTGCTACCACAAAGAGGATAATCAATCACGCGGTGTTCGTAAATTGGAACGCCGAATAATGCACAGGTAAGGATGTTGTTTGCTTTCCTCGGGAATTGTTCTTCGATCATGTGAAAATGCTGTTGCGGTAGGTTGCACGTTGGTTTACCGGAGAGACCGGTCGTTTCGCAGTGTTGACGGACCTTACGAGACAACAGTATCCGTAAAGAGAAGGATGCTGCCGCTTCACCAATCGTTCACACGTTGTCTGCCACGGAGCACATTAGAATTGTTTTCTAACCACGGATTTGAGCTAAAGAATATCTCTGTGTTGACCGTGTTCACGCGAGCAAGGAGGTGAGGAGAGGAGGGGAAAGGGGTTATCCAAATCGGAACCGTATAAAGGGCGCTATAATTGCATGATGCGGGTTAAGGTGGATAGGCGATTGCCCGCAACTAGAAAAATATTCCTACCACGAAATAATGACCACACATGGTACCTGAAAATGCGCGCGGGGGGGGGGGGGGGGGGGGGGGGGGTTGCCCTTTTTTAAACAAGCGGTTGCATGCGCTTTAGATGGCACATGAAGTTGATCCACCTTGCCTCTGTGGCCAGTGACCCACAATCGCCTTGATGTATTCAGTGCCATATGTTATCTCTGTGAAGCCTACAGTATCGGATTGGGAATCGGAGGGATCTTAAAGGCAGCCTGATAGCCTTAGCAAGGTATTGTCAACCGTCCAGGTCAGTCCGTGATTTGTCGCCACCCTTATCCCACCTGCACTTCACTGAGTGATACTCTCCACACTAAAGCAGTAACCATCTCAAGTCACCTGAGCGAGAACAGCCACGACGCGCTGATATACGGCTACAGCATAGGCTCAAATCAGAGGAAAGCTCATCAGAACTCGCGCAAGTGTTAGCGTATCATTATTCACCGAGATAGGACAGAATTGCTTTCTGTAAACAATGCAGCAGAGTGGTATAAGATGTGGTCTAATATGCTCCTTCAGTGTCACAACCCTGGCTGTAAGGCAGTGAAGACTTGGGCACCAGGCACAAGTTAAAGGAATGCTAGAGTAAAACACAACATAACTGAGGAAACATATATACATACATATGTTACACACTGTCAGTCAGTAGGTGGTCATGGTTAGCCTTTTTCAGCCTTTCTCAACCCTGGTCCTCGGGGCCCCCTGTCCTGCATGTTCTAGATCAGTGGCTCTCAACCCTGGTCCTCAAGTACCCCCTGTCCTGCATTTTTTAGATGTTTCCCTGCTCCAACACACCTGATTCAAATGAATGGGTCGTTATCTAGTTATGCAGAAGCCTGCTAACGACCATTCATTTGAATCAGGTGTGTTGGAACAGGGAAACATCTAAAACATGCAGGACAGGGGGTGCTTGAGGACCACGGTTGAGACCCACTGTTCTAGATGTTTCCCCTCTTCAACACACCTGATTCAAATAGATGGGTTGTCATCTAGCTTGGCCCGAAGCCTGACAATAATCATTCGTTTGAATCAGGTGTGTTGGAAGAGGGGAAACATCTAGAACATGCAGGACAGTGAGGCTGGTCGACGTGAACGGGTGAGCGCGTCAGAGAGTCTGGAATGTCGAAGGGCGTTCAAGAAGGAAAAGATTCCAGGGAGCGTTCTCCCTAAGGTATGAGGAAACCACGACTTTTAAAAGGGGAACAGTCCCACTGGGCCCAGGTGGAACCTGTCAACAGTAACAACCTCCTCCCCCCTCCTCCCCCCATCCTGCAAGCCAAAGCCCCAATCGGAGCAGAGAGCCGCAGACCGAGGGAGAGGGCCTCGTCACGCGTTTACATAATTGCTTCGTGTAAACAATGCGGCAACGTAAGATAACACTGTCACAGGAAGTCTCGCTGGTGTCTCTGACTTTTTTGGGGGGGTGGTGGTGGGGGTGGTCGAGTGTCTGTGCGTTCACACTCATTGTCTGTCATCTGCCATCCTGATATTGTAGAGCTCTGGGTAGTGTGGCGCTCTGGTACCATCTGTTGTCCTCGGGAACATGGCTGCCTGGGAAAGCTGGGGTGTGCATGCTGCCGGGGGAGGATTCTGCAGTCATATCGAATCAAACGTTACTCCCATCACATCCCACTGATCAGGAAGCAAGCTCATCTGGATCTACTCTGGCTCGGCGCCATAAGGGCACTGAGCTTTGGATAGACTCCCCTCCACCACCAGTGAGTTTATACCCAAATAAAATTAAAAAATAAAACTGTCATTTCCGAAACGCACTTCTGAAAAGCTGCCGGGTAACATCAAAAGTACACTTCTTTTATCTTTGTGCCACCTGCGTTTTACCGAAACGGGATTGAAAAATGGAATGAGAGGTGTATGTGTGTGGCGGGACTCGGTTTTTTTCAAATTGGATTCGGTCCTCTGCAAAATGCTCGCACTCAGAGCACATCAATCAGCATGCACTGAGAGTGTGTGTGTGTGTTTGTGTGTACACTGGCAGTCCTCGCGTGGAGCTCTCATGTGTGCTGCTGTGGGTCACGTGGCTTGCCTCTCCAGCATGCCCTGCCCCAAGGTCGTGTCCACAGCGGATGTGCGGTGGCCCCTGGTCCCCTCCTCTCCTGGCCCCGGCCCCGGCCCTGGCACAGGGACTGGGAGCCCTCTGCCCAATCCCCGCCTGTGTCCCCACACCCCGCGGTCCCACCGCCGCTGCCTCTAATCAGGCCTGACGCGTGAGTCAGCCGCATGCCAGCCGCGCGGCAGAACAGGGATGATGGGGGGGGGGGGGGGGGGGGGGATGGTGGAAGGTCACCGTCGAGATCTTTGTTTTCCTTCCCACACCTTTGGGGACCCGGGCTCGGGTTATTTATTCGCGAGGCAGCCGGCTCCCTTGCACTTTGCTCGCGAACTGGAATGAGTTGTTAAATGCCCACGGTGCCTGACGTACGGCGTCTCTCATAGGCCTGTGTGTTGCAAGGCAGGGATGTAAGGCAGAGGCTTGTCACCATACACTCCACTGTTGTGTTCAGTTGCCATGTGGGGCCGGCAGCCATTTTCACGAGACACCACTCAGAAGAATGGACATATGTATGCCTATCTGTAGGGAGTCAGGTGACTGAGTGGTTAGGGAATCGGGCTAGTAATCTCAAGGTCGCCAGTTCGATTCCCGGCCGTGCCAAATGACGTTGTGTCTTTGGGCAAGACACTTCACCCTGCTTGCCTCAGGGGGAATGTCCCTGTACTTACTGTAAGTCGCTCTGGATAAGAGCGTCTGCTAAATGACTAAATGAAAATATAAATAGCTATAGTAGAATACTGGGGTTGACATTAGAGGTGTCTGAATGAAGAAAGTGTGACTTAAGATAGCATTGTTATTACTTATCCGAGTGTTATGGTGAATGACTCACAGTGTTTGCTCGATGTTTGAATCGGAGAATCCGAGGGGAGGATAACTGTGAAAGATTGTAGAAGGGAACATTTTCTCCAGGTTGCTTATGGATGTTAGCATTCCGTGAATCAAAATGTCTGCACAAAACAGACAAGGACAAGTCTTTTGGAATTACATTACTGTATGTCCTAGGTCCTTATTTGTACGGGCTAAAGTCATACAATTCATGATGTCTCAAACTACAATCTGAACATATAAAATAAAATGAGGGACCTCATTAACTTAACCCTTGTGCTGCCTTCGGGTCACATGACCAAAAGGTTCATAACGAACCATCGTTGTGTTTACCTAATTTTACCCAATACAAAAGCAAATAAAAATAATTTTCTTTTAACCTTCGCAATGTGAGGGGTCTGAGACAGCCCAACGGTTAAAAGAAAATGCTTCACTTTATTTTTGTATGCGGTAAAGTTGTCGCAAACGAAGGTGGGTCACAATGACTGATGGGTCAGAATGACCCGAGGAGAACACAAGGGTTAAAATAATACATATATACAATAATATATATATATGTATGTGTCTTATTTTGCGTCATTCAGCAGTAGTGATAGGAAACATAGGGGAAGGAGAGAGGGGAGGAAATTCCCATGGCCGGATCCTAATCCGGGCTCTTGCGGTAAGGCCTTAGCCCACAGGGTACACGCTCCCACCCGATGAGTCGCCGTGTGTGAACGTCGGATGATCCCGATCACAGTAGTCACTATGGAATCCCCGGTGTCAGTCGTGCCACCTCCTTCCACTGCTCAGCGGGAAAGACGAGGACAGATACAGGAGAGCGGATGGAGACAGGACCGTGGGGTTGCCTGCTCTCTCCAGCAGGAGGCGTCACGCTGTACGTGGGTGTGTGTGTGTCTCTGGGAATAGCCAGCGTCTGTGAAAGCCTAAAGCATGAGTCACCGAGTTAATACTAGAGTACTCTATGAATACTCAAGACCACCTGTTAGCATTAATCATGCAGGAGTCTCAACTCCCCCCCCCCCCCCCAAAAAAACGAAACAATTCACAGCGAGGCGTTATGCTTCGCGAGGATTGCGTCTTGGGACAATCAGTCGAGCGGTATCATTAATTCTGCAACAAAGATGGGATCGATAAATCCCCTATGAGCGTCTCTACGTGCAGATAAATCTGGATCAAGCTTTCCCCCGATGCCCTGCCCTGTTTCCATAGCATCCTCAGGAGTGTCGGGTTACGCGCCAACTCAAAGTATTTCCGCTGATCCGCCATTGTTATTTTGTGACCGACGGCAGAGCAAGGTACTTAGGCGGTGCTGTTCGACAGAATGTGCCTGCACACTGCAGTCCGTGCCCTCAGAGATATGCAACACGATATCCCCTGTCAGGATAATACATTATCCCTGTGCCTAGTCCATGGAAACAAATGGCATCCCAAACAGAAAAGCACCCATGTTGGACCAATGCTGCTGTTGAACACGTCATTTTGATGAATTCATCGGGATGTGTGCGCGTCCGTGCGCCGTGCGCTTCTGTGTGTGTGTGTGTGTGTGTGTGCGCCTGTGTGTTTAGGAGTGTTGTTCCAGCCAGCCTAAGAAAGGATCAGGTGGGGAAAGCGCGTGGCAAACACGGCCATCACTCGGTAAACCGAGCAGCCACTGTCGAGCGAGTGATGTCCTGGCCTCACCAGAACGGGGGGGGGGGTGTCTGAGAGAGAATTCACCTATTACGGAAGGGGGGTAAGCGAGGTGAGGGGCCCGCGAGAACAACAATCTGGTGTGTCGCTACCCTGCTCCCTGCTCCCCCTTATCGCGTCACATTGATGGCAGATTTACGGGGCCTGCTATCGGTCTGTGACTGGCGCGTTGGGGCTCGGTGTAAATCGCGGGATGTTTAGCAGCTGTCTGCCTGTCCATCCATCACGCGGCTCCTTCTGCCGAAGCCGAGCCTCTTCTGTCGCAGTCAGACGAGGAGCCCCCGCACTGGGGGCCCCGGCTGGTAAACAGTGGAACGCGGTCATTTATTTGACATCGCACAGGCCGTCTCCGCCGGCTTCTCCCGTGGGTGTGGGGGGGGGCGGAGGGGGGAGAGCCCAAAAAAACATCCCAAGATTCATGCTGCAACGGCGCACTGCAAAAGCGTTCTTGCCCCTCGCCCGAGGGCCTGGCTGCCGCATCCGAAAGCGCTCGTCTCCGGGTGCCTCGTGCGAGGAGCCTCCGTATACCACGACATGGGAGTCACTGCTCATTGGGCGCGTGCGGGACTCTCAGATCCCCAGCAAAGATGCGTCCGCCCCCGGGGCTCCCACCCAGCTGTTCTGGTGCATGTTAGAGAGAGACAGACAGAGAGAGAGAGAGAGAGAGAGAGAGAGAGAGACAGACAGAGAGAGAGAGAGAGAGAGAGAGAGAGACAGAGAGAGACAGAGAGAGACAGAGAGAGACAGAGAGAGACAGAGAGAGACAGAGAGACAGAGAGAAGACGCGGCGTGTTAGCGCCTGCATCCCCCTCGCCCGTTCTCTGCAGGCTTGATAACAAGCCTCTAAAGGATCGGCCGTGTGATGCCAGTGGATGATCTCATGTCAGAGTGCGAGGCACCGCACTGTGAGTTTGCCCGGGTAGTTCATCAGGACTGCGTAGGAGAGACGCGCGCGGGATGAGCAAACACGGTTAAACGATGACTCCAGGGACAGTCGTGGAAGGAGCAGTAAAAGAACCTCATACTGGGGCTCTGTGTCCTATGAGAGATGCAGTTTTTCTGTCGTTTTATTAGGGAGGGGTGGGGTGAGAGAGAGAGAGAGAGAGAGAGAGAGAGAGAGAGAGAGAGAGAGAGAGAGAGAGAGAGAGAGAGAGAGAGAGAGAGAGAGAGAGAGAGAGAGAGAGAGAGAGAGAGAGAGAGAGAGAGAGAGAGAGAGAGAGAGAGAGAGAGAGAGAGAGAGAGAGAGAGAGAGAGAGAGAGAGAGAGAGAGAGAGAGAGAGAGAGAGAGAGAGAGAGAGAGATTGAAGGAGACAAAGATGTGGTTGAGCCGGTGACCGAGTTAACAACACATTCATTAGGGATTTGTCTTGTGTCTCATCATACCTTAGAGTATAGTTGACTTTAGAACAGATAGCTAAATAGGGAAAATATGTTTCAACTATGAGGATGATTATGATGCTGAATGTTCTTTGTCTTTTGGATGGGACTCAAATTGTTGTGAGTATAGTGCTCCTTCACGGCTTGTACTATATAGATCCGTTTTTATAAATAGGTTTTTATGGACAGAGCTTTCAATGCTGTAATATGAAGATGCATTGGAGAATGCTCTTACGAAAAGCAGAGCAATTCTAAAGTATGTGTTGTGGGGGGGGGGGGGGGTGATCTCATTTGAAAATCACTCAAGTCTCTTTTCAGAATGCTTGTTCTTGGAGTTTGGGTGCAGTACTTGCATACACCCTGACTTGAGTGCTGAAGTAGCAATTTAAGGGGGTGTGCAATTTGTTGAAGATTCACAAGAAGAGAGGGACTGATCTTTAATGTCTGCTAATATAAGCCCGCTGCCTGGAAAACATCTCTCGTGATTTATTTTGACAGCTCGCATGACTGAAATCTTTTCCCCATTTCTTTTCTAAAAGTCACACCTATGTGCTCACCACCTGTGCGTGCGTGCGTGCGTGTGTGTGTGTGCGCGTGTGAGCCAGGATTCAAACAGGATAGCCCTTCAAGTGACCTTTACCAACAAAACCAAAAAAGAATGCGAATTCCGGTCATTTTAAAATAAACATACTGGATAAAGCAACCTACAGTAGCAGTCAGACCATTACCTTGGACCTCCGAAAACCTTGCATTAGCAGCACTTTATTCCCATGTGCTTGAATCTGATATGAGTGGAGCACTGTAGTATAGAGCACAGAGCAGGCCCATTAGATTTAGAATGCCACAGAGAGCGATTTTCAGTCATCCCAAACGGTCTTTTGAGAAGTAATAAAAATGTGTCCTGTAACCATTTTCTGTTAAGCTAAGGTACACAAAGAGAGATGATTCAAACAGTGATACGCAAAATGACCAGTTTTTTGGGAAAGATGTATGTGCAAGATGTTTTACTGGCTTGTTCTTTGTGGTTGATAAATTGGTTTTTGCTGGTAACTGTACGGGGCTTTTACATTTCGGCCAGGGAACTCGGCCTATTTATACTTCTTCTGTTCAGTTGTTCTGGTTTTTGTATCTTTGCTGTAAGTCATTCCAGTTCCAGTCTCGCGGTCTCACACATTGCGCCCTTTCAGGATTTGACCAGCGCGTTTATCTCGGGGAAACATTGGTTAAAAACGCGGTCTGACTTTGCACCCCACTCTGTGGAGCGTTTAACAAACGGCCTAATTGAAATATGGAACGTATATAATACGGAAGATAGATAGGCTACATATACATATTTCTGAGGGGCCATGTAAACTGTATGACTCATTTTCAATGCAGTACGCATACAGTTCACATTGTGGAAGAAAGTTCAATCTTATTTGACAACCAGTGGATAGGAGAGAGATTAACTAACACCTCGACAATAAAAATGACCAGTTCAGACACATAGCGGGTACTTGCAAAGTCTCCGATGTCAGAGTACCCAATTTAAAGTATACAGGGAAATATTGCCAACCTGTATTTGTTATTCAATTAGGAGGACACTGCGTCATAGCCCTGTGACTGAGGTTGCTCACAGGTTGCTGTGAGTTAAGAACGCGTGTGAACGAACAACAAACCAAATACATGAACAGATAACAAGGCCATAGCCGATCTACTGGCTGCGATTAAACATTAGCGCAAAAGAAATCCCTGATTTCTCCTACAACATACACTTGCCTCGTACCCACGCGGGCGTGTTCTGCACACAGATGCAGAAAGACAAACGCGGTGCCAACACGCACAATCCCTCTTATCCCCCTGCCACCTAGCGCATTGCTTATTATAGCAGGTTAGGGCTCATGTGGCACTTGGTAGGATCAATAGAGAATTTGATGGCAGCCTAATCCGTTTCGAAACGTCCTGTACACAACGTGCCCATGTGCGAAAACAAACCGCTTCTGTGGCTGCAGTAATTGGATTGTGACGTCCTCGGATACATAAACACCTGCTTTGGGACTCCCGCGGAGCAACTGGCTCCTGTTGACTGATGTTCAGTGCCAAGTCTAAATTCTATTTGAGACCGTTTAGATGCAAATAGTCTCATGTACTATACTGTTCCATGTAGGTCTACCCAGTCATCGTCGATTTTGACGTGCTTCCGTAGCGTGTGCTCTGCCTATCACTGTCTATATGAAATGAACTGAATGGTGCAACTGAAATGCGAGTGTTGAGGCAGGTTCAACCGGATGAAAACGTTGAAAGGGTTGACGTCAACGGATGGAACATACCAGTATGCGTTCAAAAGTTCAAACAGAACTAGGAAAGGCCTTGGTCTATTGCTTCAAAGGCGAATGCTCACAACCTGGACAATTGTCTTTATACGTGAATGTCCACCTAGTCATCTTAGCCCAATCTACTGTGTAATACAACATGATACTCTATGTACAAATGACTAATGAATGATGAATAATAATAATGAATAATGAAGATACAAACCCTGATTTAGGCATTGTGCGCTGTCAGTGGCATATTCATGTTTTCAGTGTTAACATTTGAATAGCCTCCTCATAATGTCTCCCCTATGAATACTGCACTGCCAGTTACCTTACAGCTCAGGGACGTTACAATTCAAATGAATTACAACAGTAGTTTGTGTTTCACCCAGCTCTGCATACTGCATTTCTTCCCTTTCGAATGTTGCACGAATTTCCTTCGCAAAGTCTCTTAATCCATGCCCTATGCAGTGAACTGTACTGCAGGTTGTGCACGTCACTAAGTCCACTACAGTGAACTACAACTCCTCTACAGTTACTGTACCAAAGGCTGTAATGGTGTCCACATGACCATAATATTGACAGCGTTGAGGCCCTGTAGCGGTCTGGCCGGTCTCTCCCCATCCTATCTGGGGTTGGCGGTTGCTGTGTGGGAGACGATGTGCACAGTTGCGATGTTGCATCTCCGCATAGGGAATGCAGACTCGAAATATCTTACATGTCCAGGTTGTGTGACTGTGAAGTACTTTTTAAAGGGAGTAGGGCAGTCCTTGTCTTGACGTATAGGTTACACAGGAATGATATGGTCAGGATATGTGAGGGTGTTAGAATGCATACTGTGTATGTGTGGGACAATGGTGTGCAAGCCCCCGCACAATTGTTATTCTCGAACGCCCAGGTAAATACTAAACAGAAGGGAAACGTGATCAATCGACGGTACGAATGGTAAATATTCCTCCAATTCCGATTCCGAATCCGTCAGAGGAGTAAATCGTGACAGGGGAGGAAATCAGATTTCTAGTCGGCCATGTTTCTCCCTGCTATCTCTTCTTCTGTGGTTCTCTGTGCCCAGTGAGAGCATCCTCGGGAAGGTCTCTCATATAATTAGAATAAAGCTGTTTAAATGCATGGCCCTTTTTCTCTGTGTGTGTGTGTGTGTGCGCGCACGTGTGTGTGCGCACGTGTGCGTGTTGAGTCATCAAGAAGCCCTTTCTCAATGTTCAACAAATGTTGATGTTTTGGGAGAGAATGTGTGGATCTTTGTTTTCGAGACGGCATTGGATTTCCCTGGGAGCCAGCACAACATGAATCAACTCTCATTAGAAGTATAGCGAGGAGCAGCTTTGGCTGTGTGACTCATATCTGCTTCTCTCATTTGGAATTTAAATCGGACGCGTTTGGATATTTTCCTCTCGAGTTTTGTTCCGTTTGTTTGGCTTGTCGACTTTTCGTCATTCGTATGAGTCCGCGATAAAAATCTTAGAAAAAGATAATTGTTATTAAACATGCCTTGCACATGACCTTACTATATTCTCTATGTGCCGTCTAAGTAAGAATACATCCCGATAAAGCGTTTTAATAGTGCCATATCTCTCTTGTCAAGTTATCTTCATGCCGAATGTGTCGAATGGTAAGGTCATGTCCAAAATGTCATGCAAAATCCAAATATGAAACAAAATCAAGGCACACAAAAAGGAAACGTTAACTTGAGTGTCTTGCATGGCTCCCAAGGTGAATCCTCTGAACACCCTCCCAAACACCCAAACAACCATCTGCCCATGTTGTCTGTGTACAAAGCTGCCTCTGCAAGATGAGTTAGCAGTTACTCTGCAAACGCCAACACTTGGACCTACTGGGAGCGTTTTTTCAGTGAGCACCGAGCTGTCGGAAATACAGGGAGAGAGTAGGAGAGAATTGATATATTTGGATATGAGGACCGGCTCATGAATTCACTTGTTCCCTGCTGTGTTAGGCTAACCTGTTTTAATTGGTGAAATGAACTGCACGATAAAAGGAAATGTTATTGTGAAATATTAATGTTAAGAGTACAAAAAACGTTTATTTGATGCTGCTGATTAAAGAGGAGTTGCAGGAGAAGGGATTCAGTGCATGCCTTGATATCAGAATGCTCCCAGTTCAACTTTGGCAGTGTGTGTAGACGTGTGTGTGTGTGTGTGTGTGTGTGTGTGTGAGAGAGACAGAGAATAAGTCATACCTATTAGACTTGCACTAGCAATAGCTCCTGTACCGAACAAGACACACACATACACATTTAGTCATTTAGCAGACGCTCTTATCCAGAGCGATGCAGGCACACACGTGCATGCAGGGAGAATCAACAAGGAACATACAGTAACAGAACTGTTTCGAGACACTGGACAGTGCTTAGGGAGAAACATCAGTTCTTCTCACCCGTGCTGCGAGGTAGGAAAGCAAATTTGTAAATGAATTTAGAATGTCAAATGTACTTCCGCGGTTTTACGTCCCTACATCCCCATCCTCTCCATCAATTGATTTTTCTTCATCAATCATTACTCACTGTAGCAAACAAATGACCTAACACATTCACACCAAAACAAAAAAAAAAAACGGTCTACTAGCCCGGTCATAACCAGACGTTCGTACATTGCATTTGTACAGAGTCTGGGCTCAATCCATTGACAAGCGTTAACTTCCTTGACATACGTAGGAGGTCAGAGCCAAGCTATCAATCCACATCAATGCAGAAACATTCATGTAGAAGGTGCTGAGGAAGATCAAGGACTATAAGTGCACAGTCTAAACCGGATTATAGTGGCTAATGCCAAGGAGCCCGACTGTGTTACTAGACACAGTGCAATAAACACCTCAAATCTCAATCACAACATCACAGAAAGGTCAATATTCATGTGGTCACTTGCAAGTGGAAGTCCCAACAGCCCTTCAGGGATTCTTTTCAACGGTTTATCTTCAAAGCGTTCAAAGTCAGTCACTGCTGCATAATAAACAATGGAACGTGTCTTTTATCCCCGTCATCCTACAGTAAAACCTTGTTATGATCAAATCTTAACATAACAAAATAAAAAACAAAGACAAAGACTGGATTATAATTCCTTCGATTTTCTGCATTTTTGACATTGTTAAATGTGACATGAAATGCACTGGAAACACCGTTTCGAGTTCAACGTGATTAGGAACTATTTGAGCCTCCAAAAGCCACCATTGTTATTGTACCCTTGCAGTACTCCGCTAATGTCATGGCTTGGATATCTACGAGGCTGACACACCCCAAGTCATGCGCAAGGAAAGTGAAATCCGCAAACTGCGATGAAAACTGAACGTACTGCTAACGTACGACACGCGTGAAAAAAAAAAAAGAAGCTTATTTGGATCAGAATCCATTTTGGGCGTCTCACTGCGCCTGTGTACTTCAGTGTGTGTGTGTGTGTGTGTGTGTGTGTGTGCGTGTCGTAGTGAACTACTTATTCATGTCGATTGTCTGGAGAGTAAATGCTTTTAGCCCCCGATCCTCTGACTGGATGAAGAGCCCTCGGAGTCGGTTGAAACTTGCTCTTAGGCTGTTCAGATCTGTCTCTGGAAGTAAACACTGTATTCAGAATGTCGGGTCAAGCCAGGAGACACTGTCAATTGGCATGTTTCTACCCCCACCGGAAGCGAGTGTCAGATTATTGTCGTTGAGCTGTTGTGCTAAATCACCAAGGCAAACTCTCAAGGCCAGAGTGGATGTTGTACATTTCAACCCCCTCCTACACAATGACACAGTGCAAATAAAGGTGGACCGGATTCCCACGGAAAGAAATTGTCGGTACCGACGAATAGGGCACATCATATCATCGTGGCGACTGTGAGACAGTGGATAGGGTGTGTGCGCGTGCGTATGTGTGTGTGTGTGTGTGCGCGCTGGGAGCAATCAGCAGCCAAGGTTGACCAGACCAGGAGCGACAGCAGGCTGGAGTCTCCAGCACACCAGCCACCCACATCTCCTTTTGTGCATTTCTTCTATCTGGTGTGCCTCCCCCCCCCCCCCCCCCTTCCCCCTCCATCCTCTCCTGCCAATAATCATAATAGCGCTCACACAAGATCGAGGATATTGTGTGTGTGTGTGTGTGCACTAAGAGTGCTTTCAAGTGAGCCTGCGTCAATGCCACCGTCAGGGATCCAAGCGAAATGTATTTTATTTATGACACGCCGATGTCTTTCCTCCCCTGGGAGAAGACGCCTTCGTCGAGGGGGAAGACGGGGCCGTAGGATCGAGCCGCTGTTTCGCCTCTCCTCCGTCGTCGGATGCGGCACCGTTTGGGGTCGGCGACCGTAGCGTGTTCGGAGACGCTCTCCCTCCTCCTCCTCCTCGTGGTCGATGACGCCGGTTCAGGGTCGGAGAATGACAGCGAGCGTGGGCGGAGGCTCAGAGACACGCCTGCCGTCGGCACGTTGGAGGCGCTCCAAGGTTAAGAGGTTGTGTTGAGATGAGGGATGAGGGCAGACGACCAGCATCCATTGAAAGTGAAGGCCGTATAGGCTTTCATTCATTTGTAACCATAATTGGTAACACGGAGAATGCCGGAGGATGTTGTTTTTCTTTTTTTTTTTCTCCACCAGCTCTCCCTCGGGTGGCTGTCGCTTGATAGGGGATGTGGGGATGATAAATCGTGGCTCCGGTGCGGGCCCGGCCGGAGGAGAGCCTGTCACGCTGTTCCAGGAAATATCACTTTCTATCGCTGATGGATGGTGACATTCCAGGGTATAAAGGAATTATGGGTAAAAATTCCCCTTATCTCTCGGATCCTTCCATCAGTCACCATAATCACTTTGAATATTTCCCGGCACAAAGAACTTCTCAGGCAGTGTCATGGGAATTGGCGATGTCATGACATCCGTTGTTACTGGTCAGTGGCTGGCGAGAAACAGGAAGTCGACGGCTGGCACTCTTTTGTTAAAGGCGCCGCGTGTGTGTCTCTGTATTTGAGTGTCAGTCGCACATATACGTGGCAGAGAGCGGAACTGAGTGATTTCCTTTGTGAACAAGGAATTCTGCGAACGGGAGGTGGGCTACTTGACATGAATTGTCGGCTCAGTATTGATTGAAAGCTAAAGCTTTGTATCGAGAGCGTTCCTACCCAGCCAGCAGTACACCCAGTATGAGGGAAAAGCCAAATAGTGCTTGTCAATCGTGCAGCCCACTCACTGTATTTTCTCTTGGCCTCACCCATTATACACGATTAAGAACAGACCACACCATAAATACATTTCCAACCAGATGAAATGAGCTGGGTCCAAACAACAAAACTATGATGTAGTTATCATTAGATTCATGATTCTCTTTTCCATTGATGTGTTTTACCACTAGCTTTGTGTTTTTACCAGCTAGACTCCAAACAGCCAGACTTCTGTGAAGCAGTGTTACCCCAGCATGGCACGTGTACCACGTCAAATAGGTGACTCGAAAGTGAATTCAGTTGTACCACCCACTCAGACCGAGGCAACAGAAGAACATCGACACACACAGACGCACACAGAAACACGCACACACAGAAACGTGGAGACGTACACCCAGACCCACTCGCCACCCAAACCTTAACACACACACACACAGACACACACACACACAGACACACACACACACGGACCACAACAGTGGATGTGGCATCAATGAGCCAGCGGTGTGCAATCTCCCAGGGCGACGGCAAGCGTGGGGCACAAGAGAACCGGAGCAGGCGGGGGGACGGGGACGGGGGCGACAACTCTCCTCCCGTCGGCACACATCCGACCCAGACAGGGCGATAAACAAGACCCCCCCCCCCTCCCTCCCTCCCCCCACCCCCGCCCTTGCTCTCGGTGCGGGGAAGGGGGTGGGGGAAAGGTTCATCATCCCCACCCAATCCCACGGCCGCCCGTGGCCTCCGCACAACGTGGGCTGTCAACGGGAGCCCGCGGGAGCCGAGGTAGCCTCCCGCGGCGCTCGGCGATGATTTGCCTCCGCCCTCCTCGTGACGCCGTTGATACGAGGGGGGTGGGGGGGTGGCAACAGCGCCGCGAATGGGAAAAGCGAGGCCTAATCAGATTCAAAGACAGAGGGGGCATGAGACGAGTGGTGTTTAACAATGCAATTGATTTGGAATTGGTGTGGTATGAATTATGGAATGACAGAGGCAGGCCAGAGCAGTCGGATATGCTAACAGAGCCCACTCTACTTTTCAACCTGATTAAGATTGTGTCACTCCCCCCCCCCCCCCCCGCTCTCCGAGGCATCAAGGCACAAGACATATAAGAGGTGGCCTTTGCAATGATGGTCGACGTAATCAAATTTGAAGTCTGGCGACAACACGACCATGCCCTCTGAATGCTGCCGTCGTCTCCGAGGAGAGCTGCCCTTCCGGAACTCTCTGAGGTCGGCGCACTTCAAAATAGTATGATTATATGACTACTCGGTTCGCTAACGAGCTTAGCGCTTCTCCACAAACAATAGCGTCCTGTTGAACTTTTGACCCCTCTTTACGCCGATCTGGGCTACCGCCGTGCTATACAGCCAGCCGGAGAGACATGAATTATTCAGGCTTTCTCTCGGCGCGAGTCTTCTACCGGCGCCTCCACATACCGCAGGCTGCTGGAGAGAGGGATGGGGGCTGGATTCGAGGTCGCCCGCCGACGAGAGCTTCTCGCGGGCACGTCCGCGACATCACAGCTTTAAGGCCTCGCGTTAGCAGCGAGAAGGACGGAAGTTTCCAGATGAGACGGACAGGACGACGGATGGGAATGAGATTGTCACATTACAGAGTGCGTCCCGATTAGAGCCCCTGGGGTTTTCGCGGATGCGTTTAGCGTGGATCATCATTAGACCGGGTCATACCATAGGGCACTCAGACCGCAGAAAATAATCCCGACACATTTCTCCAACGCGATCCGCATTCATCATGGCTAATGTGTCCTGCAATGTGCTCATTGGATGAGAGAGTGTTTGTGGTGGCGTTATCATAGACATGACCCTCAGTGACATCACACTACAGTGGGGTTCTGGGTAAACGAAGATGCCCATTCAGGCTGATGCAAAAGTATGCTGAACTGGAATTAACTTGAGTGGTTTGACTATGAAAATTGCTATCTGGCATTATTTGGGGATGAAACACCCAAGGTACACCTAGGGGAACATTTGGGCATCAATTGAATATGCCCTCTATCACAGCTAGAGTTGAGTCTGGTTGACCCGTCATTATGGGCAGCGTAGAGGCCCTCGATGGCCCTGACTCTCATCCATCATTCCTGTCAGTGCTGAGCCCAGGGTACGCTTAGGCAAAACAAACGCTCCTGATCCTTTAACTCTGCCTGTCGGCTATACAGACACTCTTCATTGTAGCCAAGGTTGATTGGTCCAGAGGTGGTCATAGACTGCTGGTTGGCTTCAATGATGCTGGGGGCTGCAGGGGCCGCGGTGAGGCCAGAGGGGATGTGGTGAGGCTGAAGGGGCTGCGGTGAGGCTGGAGGGGCTGCGGTGAGGCTGAAGGGGCTGTGTTGAGTCTGGATGGGCTGCGGTGAGGCTGGAGGGGCTGTGGTGAGGCTGGAGGGGCTGCGGTGAGGCTGGAGGGGCTGCGGTGAGGCTGGAGGGGCTGCGGTGAGGCTGGAAGGGCTGTGGTGAGGCTGAAGGGGCTACGGTGAGGCTGGAGGGGCTGCGGTGAGGCTGGAAGGGCTGTGGTGAGGCTGAAGGGGCTGCGGTGAGGCTGGAGGGGCTGTGGTGAGGCTGGAGGGGCTGCGGTGAGGCTGAAGGGGCTGCGGTGAGGCTGGAGGGGCTGCGGTGAGGCTGAAGGGTCTGTGGTGAGGCCGAAGGGGCTGTGGTGAGGCTGGAGGGGCTGCGGTGAGGTTGGAGGGGCTGCGGTGAGGCTGGAGGGGCTGCAGTGAGGCTGGAGGGGCTGCGGTGAGGCTGAAGGGTCTGTGGTGAGGCTGGAAGGGCTGTGGTGAGGCTGAAGGGGCCGCGGTGAGGCTGGAAGGGCTGTGGTGAGGCTGAAGGGTCTGTGGTGAGGCTGGAAGGGCTGTGGTGAGGCTGAAGGGGCTACGGTGAGGCTGGAGGGGCTGCGGTGAGGCTGGAGGGGCTGCGGTGAGGCTGAAGGGTCTGTGGTGAGGCTGAAGGGGCTGTGGTGAGGCTGGAGGGGCTGCGGTGAGGCTGGAGGGGCTGCGGTGAGGTTGGAGGGGCTGCGGTGAGGCTGGAGGGGCTGCGGTGAGGCTGGAGGGGCTGCGGTGAGGCTGAAGGGTCTGTGGTGAGGCTGAAGGGGCTGTGGTGAGGCTGAAGGGGCTGTGGTGAGGCTGGAGGGGCTGCGGTGAGGCTGGAGGGGCTGCGGTGTGGCTGGAGGGGCTGCGGTGAGGCTGGAAGGGCTGTGGTGAGGCTGGAGGGGCTGTGGTGAGGCCAGAGAAAGAGGTTTTAGAAGCAGGGTCTGCGGTTGGAGGCACCGGGGGCAGGTAAGGACTGTGGGCTGTAGAGGCTGGGACAGGGCTGGAGCACGTGTTGTCGTGCGACACGATGTAGCGGCCGTTGTACGGACACCAGCTGAAATGTATTTTGTAGCCTGTTACAAAGGAAGCCTGTTACGAATTTCGCCTCAGCGACAGCTTCTCCCTTTCAGTAACATTTGCGGGAGAAGCACAACATTTGTCGATCAACCTCGCCCACGTGAACTGAGGTTGTCGCCTACTTAAACCACAGACAGAAATTTGAAAGAAAATGGAATTCACGAAACAACATTCACACAAACCCTTTATTGTATTTCTTTTGTGCATCAAACTGACATTAACAAAAATAAATCGATTTTGCATGCCATGCGGTGCAGGCTGCACCACGTCCATTACCCACGGCATAAATTAGGCTGGATGAAATCGAACCCTCATCATTCACAATGCTGTAAGTGCAACACCACTTCACCAGACAACCAAACCTTCCTTTGACACATACTGATTGAACAACAAAGAAGAGATAATCCAAATATGCTTCAGCGACAGCTTCTCCCTTCCTGGTGCACACAGCATACAATACTAGTGAGATACATGAGGTCCACTGTCCACAAACGTATAATCATTAAATGTATTAAATGAAATCACAATTTGTACAAAATGCTACCTTCAGCTAACAGTCATCTACCTAGCAATGAAACATATATTTATATAACATGCACTGACATACCTAACGTAACACGCAACATGTGTTACGTAACATGTGCGGGAGAAACACAATGGAGAGAAAGGTTGTTAATCAACCTCGCACACGCGTGAACTGAGGTTGGCACAATCACACAAGATAAAGATACCTGAGGCGTTCCACCAAAGAAAGAGAGAGAGAGAGAGAGAGAGAGAGAGAGAGAGAGAGAGAGAGAGAGAGAGAGAGAGAGAGAATTTCGAGGCTGGGGCTGTAGAGAGAGAGAGAGAGAGAGAGAGAGAGAGAGAGAGAGAGAGAGAGAGAGAGAGAGAGAGAGAGAGAGAGAGAGAGAGAGAGAGAGAGAGAGAGAGAGAGAGAGAGAGAGAGAGAGAGAGAGAGAGAGAGAGAGAGAGAGAGAGAGAGAGAGAGAGAGAGAGAGAGCATTTCGAGGCTGGGCCGGGGGCTGCAGAGAGACAGTGAACAGGAGGGGCGGTGGTGAGAAGGCGCACAATCAGTCATCCTTCTCCGGCTAATGTCACTGGGTCACGTCATAGGTTGTGTGTGTGTCCTACCAAGCCTCCAGAACAGGTGGCCAGGAACGAGAGCAGAATAATTCATGAGCTTCATCTGTGGCCGCGTTCTCCTTCCCGTTCGGCAGAGGTCTGCGTTCGCCCGCCACCAAACGACTTTGTTTCAGGCCAAACGAGGGGAGCTGAGGGGAGAGAGGAAGGGGGGGAAGGGAGGTCGTTCGTCCTCACCCATCTGATTCTTCACTCATAAGCATATTTCCCAATCACCATTGCGGTATTAAAGACACAGAGGTCGGTAAATGAGTCCGACTCGATGCGAGCGCGTGCCGTATCCACCGCGTATTCCTTCCATTTCGATTAGGACCGCCTCATTTGCACCGATGGTGTCCCGTCAACCCGCTGTATCAAGGATACAATTAGAGGTCGAACGGGAATGCGACACAACAGCAGAAACACAAGAGCCTCCGAAGGCCTCACCAGCCTGAGATGTACGACAGCGGAGGTGTCCTCCACCTTGTAGGCTGTAGCGAGGCGGGGACCCTTGAGGGTTATTCAAAGAGACATCGCTTCCTCTCAGAACACCTCTATTTTCACTCCCCAGCCACCAGCTGCGGGAGTTGTCGTTCGTAGGTACAGTGAAACCGCATTAGGGCGTACAAGGGAGGACATCTGCCTCGTTTTGGCTCTGAAACGGCCGTCATCGCCACTGCCGAGGTTCCTGTCAAGGATGTCGTTTTTTCGGTGGAGCATCCCCCCTTCTCGCTTGCAAATTTGAACCCTCAGAGAAGCAGACGTTGGAGCGAACTCGTCTTTTTTTTTTTTGCCCCTCGACCAAAGAGTAACAGCTGTGTTTGAGTTCAATCGAAAAGCGGTTCGGTGGCGGACCGGCAACCCAAAGGCAGAGTGGGAAGCGATAGAGGGAGGGCTGTCTTTGCTGAGCCTTTGGGGCGTTGCAGGCCACTCTAGCTTACTGAATGTATCCCAAAAGGCCCCTTCTCTTCTCCTTTCACCCCATCGTTTTAGTGTTCTATGATCCCTCTCTTACATGTGCTATGTCGCCATTAATTATGCCACACTCAGCTCTTGTGGGACGCTCCTGAAGGCTTGCGGTCTCTCCAATCAAATTCCATTACCCTGTGTCACCGTCCTCGGTCCCCCCTCTGCACAGCCCACTGCTGTTGCAATGCGTTTCACGCTTTCACCCCCGTGAGTGTGTGTGTGTGTGTGTGTGTGATTATGTGTACGCGCCTCTTTTTCCGTGTGTGGCCGTGCATGGATGCACGCTTGTTCAAGGTTCTGTGTGTGTGTGCGTGTGTGTTTGTGGATGGACCGCCTCTCTTTGCGTGCTTTCATCTCTGATCGTGGGCCACTCATTTGCTTATTTATATCCACGGCGAAGTAGGAAAATTGCCATCCCCCAGATAGCTATCATTTGATTGGTTCGAGCAACATGTGATGTTATCGAATTATTGTTCATGCATCTGCACGGAGTGGTTACTAATACCTGACACACTGTATGTCTGGTGGTCTGTACTAGATGACCTTGGTTCCTCCCTCTGGGACAGAGCTGGAATGCCCTTTAGCTTGCTCTAATTTGCCTAATGCTGAGTACGACTCCCTGACCACAAATCTACGAGGAGACCTCTCCACACATCTGTTCACTCCAACCAGTGTGTATCTTTTCTGGAGGCGTCTGCGTCGGACTGCTACTGCAGAGGAGCTCCGGACCTGTCTATTTCTATTTGCGTATGTCAGGCTAGATTAGTTTGCTGTTGTGTGTGTGTGTGTGTGAGTGGATGAATTTGTATTTTGTGTGTGTGTAGTCTGTCTCCAAGCATTTGTCTGTTTGGCATCTGAGATTGCATCCAGGGATGCTTGTATTTTTCAAGTTGTTATGGCTTCATTTAATGACAACCATTCAGATATTGCTTCCATCTGCAATTAGTGAATGTCTGTGATTCAGTTCAACCGAGATTCATCTAGATTAATAGATGTCGAAGCATGATTACAGCAACTTTGTATTTACAAATATGAGACACGTTAAGCTTGACTTGATAGGAGTCCTAAATCTTCACATTGTCTAGCAAAGCTAGACAGTACAACAATCAAATCAAATAAACATTGTGGTTTATTCAAATCCAAATCTAAACCTTAAAAAGTCAATACCGAATGTGAAGTTAATAACAGGCGCTGTTAAACAATTTAGTTGCCTTAAAGTACAACAGCAGGTAAACAAAGGTAAAACATATTGTGTTGATTAGTTGTTGATTATTCATCTGTTCCTGCCTGTAGGACTGTGCCATCTGAGCCCATGAAGTTGGAGTTATTGGTTTTGGCAAGTACATTATCAAGTTGTCTTTATGGTGTTAGGAAACATAGAGGTGGGATGTTGACATGATTTGTGAGGGGATGGTTGACTAGAATAGCCAAAATCACAGACGATAATTATAGTGAAGCGCAGAACAACAAGTCTGTCTCCATGTGACCTGAACGACAAACAAATTAATATACCCCAAGATTCACATGGAGAACAAAATGGTGGTGATATCAAAAGTTTCAATACTCTTTGACAGAGCCATAGACCCTTAGCCTGACGTTGTCATACTCATAATTCTAGCCAGAATATGAGACTGATACCTCTCGGTTGGGCTGTGACTACGGGGCGTGTTTCAACCGAACTCGTAAAACAAATGCCTCTTCGCTCAATTGGATAGACCTACAACCAATCAGAGCAACGTAATATGTTGTTTGTTGAAAACAAATTCAACCCAAGCACTCTTTGGCGACGTGGTTGATTACGTTGCTGTTGATCATCTGTCCGTCATCATATAAAGCCCGCCCTGAAAATGTCATTGGTCCGAACAGCCCCTGTTCAGGTATAGTTTTTCCGCAACCAAGCTGCTTCAGACCCAACTTCCCGACCAAATTTGTTTGTGGGCGGGGCTAAGTTGGGCTGGCAGCCAGGCAAATTGACCCTTTGACTTATGAGAAAAAGAGCAACAAAGGGAGTCTCTGGTTTGTGTTTAGATTGGGCAAAAAATGACCGCATTGGCATTGAAATCAGATATGTGTCCAAAAAAGTCAAAAGATCATAAAATCCAAAGAATAGGATCATGGAAAGAAGAATAAGGAAAACACTCAGCACGTGCACACTGACACGCCGTGGAGCACAGAAGAAGAAGATGTTGATTGAGCAAATCGTGATGCAGGCCAAGCAGAGGCTATCTCTGATCCTACAGGTCCAGATAAGCCTTCAGGCACTCATTTGTTCTACATTTAAACACAAACACCACAGCTTCAAACCAGCCATAACATTGATTTATGGGGTAAATAGCCATAAATAGTGTCCTTGCATAAATCCAAATCCTTGCATAATATGATCTATTTCTACCTGGTGACCATTACCGTAAACTCCAAATCTTGTGTTCCCACCTATGTGTACCCACTGGCATAGCCAGAAGACAGCCAACACGCTTGAACATAAAACAAATGTGGTTACAATTTAGACCCAGGTGCTAGTAAGAAGTGTAAATTTAAAGGTGATAATTCGCATCTATTTGCTTATTAGCATTAATAAAACTTCTAATGAAACTATATATGTTAATGTTATTCATAAGGGTTAGGGGTAACGGCTAGGGTTAGACAATTAACTCAGTTCAAAACCTAACTTATTGGCTAAAGTCAAAGTGAACAGCTGTTCATATTGTGAACTGAAACACAAATATATCCCCTGTATTTCATTCCATTGCTACTTAAACAGCTGGTTAAAGTTAGGCAAAGAGGAGCTCTTTAGGCTGATCTTATGTGGAAAAAGAACAATACAGAGCAACACGAAGAAAGTAAGAATAATGCTTGCATGAGGGAGAGGAAGACAAGTACCAGGACAAGAGAGAGGAGTGGGACATGGGCAAGGGAGAGGAGTTAGAATGAGTGGGGGCACTCAGAGAAGGGCCAGAGCTATGGTAACTGATGAAATACTGTCAATGGCAGCTATAGTGCATATTTCTTGCAGTAATGTCCTGTTGCAAATGAAGCCTTTACTGCAGCAATTATGTTTCTGGCCTCTTTTTTCAATACAGTAACCGTACATTCTATAAAGCTACTCTTGAGAAGGGTCATTCATTTTTTGTTCTGAATTTCTGCAGCAAAAGAAACAAAATGTATGCATTTACTAAACCCAACAAAACTAAAATGTAAAGAGGCTACAAAATAAACTGCAGTCAAAACGCAATCTATGATCCATATGCTGTGAGACCTGACACATTTAAAGAATACAGTTTCTGTCATTGTGTGGGTGGGTGTGTTCGTGCGTTAAGAGTTTAGGAAACTTCATATGTTTCGAAATACATAAACTTTACGTGATAAGTATTGAGAAAATTGGGATAGCGATTGTAAAAAACTGTAATATGTCAATAAGACTTACTAAGAATGTACCACCTATCAATTTATGACATAAACGTCGATTACAATCTAAATTACATCTAAATCTCAAGTGTTGATGCAAAATAGTTTGGAGACACACCAGGACACCAAAACTGAGACGCAGTTTGTGGTGTGTTATCCTGCAGTAGTGCCTCTGGAGATCATCTAGAGTGTTCACCTTCCTCCTCCACATCTTCTGTCCAGGAATCAGCTTCTGTTCGCCGTCCCCAGCCTCCTGACCACTCCAACACATCAGCAGAACAGGCGTGTTATGGCAATGTGGAGATAAACAGTCTAATGCATGACCTAAATGGTTCTAAAGTAGGTCTGTGTACTGAGTCATGTCAAATGTCATGCAAATGACTTGCTGTGTGTTTGGGTGGTCTAATGCTACTGTTAGCTATGGCACTGTTCCGTTGGAGGAGATTGGTAATGAGAGTGTCAGGGTTTTACTACTGGATTTTAAAGATGTTTATTGTTATTTTTGTGGTTTATTCAAATAAGGTCGCTGTAGATGTTTGCAAAGCTTTGTGTTGATCTACAGCAAAACAGTGCTACTTAGCATTTGAATGGGGGTCCTTACCTCATGGTTTTCTATGGGTTTCATAACATTCAGCATTTTTATGTCATTTGTTTATTAGTGAAAAAATATAAACAAACAGTAACATGCAAGTGCAAGCGCGCGCGTGCAAACACACACACACACACACACACACAAAATCAAACATAATGCATTTAATTTGTCTAGTCTTTTTGAGTCTTTTATTTTTATTTTACTACTTTAAATTCATCACAATTTGCCACAGACTGACTTGTGGAAGGCATAAAATGTGTCGGCGAACAAAAACACACAAAAGATGTGACACCGTGAGACATCAAACGGTGATTCAACAATTTTTGGAAGAGAGAAACGCAGACGAAACGCAACGAAATGCTGTGAAAAAGCATTTGGACCGGGGTACAGGCATGCGTGGACGTACCGGATGTCTTTGTGTGCGTCCGTCTAGGCGTGTGTGTGTGTGTGTCTGTGGCATCGTGCCCGGTGCTCAGTGTGGGTACGTGTCTCTCTGGCAGGCTCTGTGCCGAGGTGCTCCCCAGGGCCTCTATACGCCCCTGCCTGCCGCTTTCATCTCTCTGGCCCGGGGGCCCATCCACCTCCGCGGAGCCCAGATAGACTGGCGGAGGAGGGGGAGAGACGGAGGAGGGAGGGTGCTGAGGGGTTGAAGGGGACTGGAGGAAGAGGGAAACAGGGGGACCATGGGAAATGAAGAGACAACAGACATGATACAGCAGCAGAGGGCTGTAGATGCACGAACCGCTAGGGTGAGCCAGGGTCGGGTGGCCTTGGGCTGATCCAGGTGGATGGACACCGGGAACCGCCTCCGTTTTTTTTCCACGTCAATCTCCCCCCCAGTCCCTCCGGAGTATTCCGGCTGAGAGCCACCAATTATTACCGGCGGAGCATGCTCCCTTGGTCTTCTGTAGACCCTTTAAGAGAGAGGCAGTCAGAGGTCAGATGAGTGCTTGGGCATGATTGGCAGGTGGGCCAGGGAAGTAGGTGAAGCCTGGGTATGAGGAGGGCTGTTGCAGAACCCAGAGGTGCACCGCGCAATGCTAAGTGGGTGTCAGATGATGTCATACACACATGACACATACCTGCAACATGTTCAACATACAATGATCCATCATTCTGTATACGTTTAGTCATTTAGCAGACATTTAGAGCGACTTACAGTAAGTACAGGGACATTCTCCCTGAGGCAAGTAAGGTGAAGTGTCTTGCCCAAGGACACAACGTCACTTTGGCATGGCAGGGAATCGATCCGGCAACCTTCTGATCACTAGCCCGATTCCCTAACCACTCAGCCACCTGACTCCCACACAGGACACATACCTGCAACATGTTCAACATACAATGATCCATCATTCTTTATACATGTCTAATCAAATAGATGTAATGTGCACAGATGAGCCAAAACATTATGACCACTCACAGGTGAAGCTGATAGGGTCATCATCTCAAAACAATGGCACATATCCAGGTCGGGGTCGATTCGATTAGTGAACAGTTATTATACGTGCTGGATGCAAGAGTAAGGACCGGAGTGACTTTGACAAGGGCAGAGTAGTTCTGGCCAGACACCTGGATCCGAGTGTCCCTGATACGGCCAGGCTTGTGGGGTGTTCCCGGTCAGCAGTGGTGAGGACCTAGCGACAGAGGACCATGGAGGGTCAGACCACCAACCAACCCCGGGGTGCTGGACGCCGAGGCTCATCGATGCACGAGGGCAACAAAGGCTATCCGGTCTGCTGTGAGCACGAGTCAGGGAGAATGCTAACGACGGTTACGGGAGGAACGTGTTGCCTGGTCCCCCTGCTGTGTTTGGGGCTGTGTGTAGCATCGGTGGGCCGTGTCGGCGCGGCAAGCTCCATCCACTGCAGCTTCGTCTCGCAAACTCACAGCACTTGAACGATCTGCTGCTGAAGTTCTTCTGCCACAGGCCACGAGACACCTTCTGGTCTAGTTGAGTCCATGCCTGTGCTGTTTTGGCGGCACACGGATGACCAACAGCATATTAGGCAGGTGGTCATAATGTTTATATATATATGTATACATTATGTATGTATATATATGTATGTGTGTATACATTTGGTATAGGTAGCCTATTTGATGGGCAAGATAAAGATGTTCTTATCAAATGGCTGCAGGCTCATGTTGATGCCTAAGTGTCAGGTTGGGTTGAGTGGTGTGCGGCTCAGTGCAGCGTCCTGTCAGTTCGGCTGGATGTCGGCAGGTAGGTGAGGAGGAAGGGACGTGAAGTGGCGGGGTAATGTGACTGGCGTTGTCACCGGTGTCACCCACGCTTAGCACCCAGGCCGGGAGACGAGCGGAGACCGCGGTCGTCACTTCCTCGAGCAGGCTAGTCGGGCTCACAACTCTCTCTCCCCGAGAACCCATGGACCTCGTCGCCGCCTACAACCAGCCGCACACACCCCTCCACCCGCCCAACGGCAAACTCACATTCTCGCTTGAACCCGCCCCCAGGGGAAGCCTCGCGACCGCGAGCCGCCGTCCGAACCGACATGATCTAAATTGAGATGGGTTCTCTTCAATTCCGTCCTCCCGTCCTCTCCAGTCGCTGTGACATCGACGTCGCGCGAGTTCGTCTCTTGCCCCTTTCTTCCCGGGGGGGGGAGGAGGTTTTCACAAGCTTCTTTCCCCCCTTCTGAGCTCACAGGGGTAGACGGGCCCGGTTGTAGGAGATGGTCTCCCGCGTGAATAATGCATGCGCTGCATTTGGAGGGATCTCATTCATAACTCATGCTCTCTGCCCCTTCTTTGTAGCGTGCTCCCCATCCATGCTCTCTCTGCCACAACCCTAACCCTGCCTCAGCTCCCATTAGCTCCATGCGCTAGGAGAGCACTCTGCATGTGTCAGCTGTTTAGGCATTCTTAATCCCTTCCAGACTAGGGCGTGGTTCAGGGCGAAATATTCTGGAAAAAAAGGACCCATCGGAATTCAATATTTAATGGTAACCTCGTTTTTTTTTCACGGAATTAGACCTTAGGTTGCTGTAGTCGTCGGATCGAATCAAATTTTTATTGTGTAGGTATTTTTTTTTACAGTGGATGTCACGGAGGGCTTGACGAACGCACATGAAACGGCACCTATCCCAGCCTACACCCTCTAGTCTAGGTCATCGCCCACCGGTCACCAGCCCTCTCTCCATGTGCTCAGTCAGTCAGAGAGACTTGACTTGATGAACTTGACTTGAGGAACAGAGATAGAGAACAGGAACACACACACCTCGTCTGAGGACTTACCCCTCCACGGCCAATCCCGATCCCAGAAAAGACAGATGTATCCTCACATACAAAACACCCACTCAGGCCTCCCGCTGCAGATAGCACAGTTGGTAGCCGTGCAGGTGTGCCCATACACATTACACAGGCTACAGACACACAGACACGCTCGCCAACACTGGGCTGGAAGGACAGCGGTTGGCGTTCCTGTAAGGTCAATTAAAGATGCCGTCAAGTGGAATTGAAAATGAGTTTTAAGTTCATCACAACACAGAAGACTGTGTTGTTAACTACCTATCCAAATTCGAATGGAGAAGAAAAAAAAACACAGACAAGTATGTTAAGTTAGGCTTTGAAATCGTGAGAAAATCCGCAGTCTTCTCTGCTAGAGACTGGGGGTGGGGGGGGGGGTCGTCTGAAGGAGCTGAAGCTCCGCCCCCTCAAATGTATTGAATTTAGCAACAACAGCAACACTAGCTAAATCAATTGCCGATATCAGAACAGGCCTACCTGCAGTCTCTGAGTGTTTTATGAGTTAATTACTTTTGTCTTTTGCTTTGTACCAGCTGAGTAACAGAATGCAACCGTTTGTGATCTGACGTAAATTAGATAGGTCGCTGTGACGTGGATTGGTTGGGTTTTGCCTCGCCTATACAAAACTTGAGTTAAAAACGGGTGAGAAACTGTTCAACGGTTTAACTACACATTTCAGGGTGACAACGTTTTAGAGCTTTGCACATGCTTTCAGCAACTCATTTCACACGTATATAATGTACTGAGAAGCAAATTATGGAATTTGCTTTACAGCACCTTTAACAGGCGTGCACATAAAGGTTGCTTGTGTGACATGCATGGCTGACGAGGTGAATCTTTATTTATTTTTTGAATCCTCGTGTTAGTCATTGTTGGTGTTACATGGGCCACGCTAACTGGCGTTAATCCCCGTCTCTCGGGGTGTCTAATAGATCCAGAGCGTTCTCCCGGGCGTTACCGAATGTGTTCAGCCCTGTCAGCTCACACTTTGGAGGGAGGCAGGCTTTTCTGCATTGATCCGTTAGCCGTCCAGCACAGGCGTTAGATTTATTTGAAGCAGTGGGGCTCCTCGTCAGACTTGTGTCTCCAGCCCTGCTGTCTCTCCCGCCCTCCGTTCGACCCCCTCCTTCCAATCCCAACCGTCTCCAAAAGCACTTCCCCCCGAGCCTTGAACATCCGATTGTTTTTCTTGTCTTTTTTTTTTAACCTCAGCCTTGAACCTCGGCTTGATTTTTCATTATTAACCCTGTAGGAGCCCTTGATGGTCAATTACAACGTCACATGTAGCTCTCCAAGAAACACATTTGCAAAAAAAAAAAAGTTTTTTGAAAGACCACATTTACATAGCCATTGGGTCTTATTGTCTTGCCTTGCAATGCTATTGGATACTAAATATGTATATAGATCTGGCCATAAGGACATGAACTCATTCCAATTTTTGGGGGTGATTTTTAGAATATGTAGTTCATATAATTACTAAGTTATTGTGGAATTCATGCATCACATTTGGTTTTCAGCTTGTTTTGTCTTTGTTGTAATTTTACAACGTTGGGTGAAAATGATAGCTAAAATAGCATGTGCACCTTGCACACTACATGGAGACATGACACTTCTGGAATGTTCTGATACAGGATAAATACTTACAGCAATATAATGTATTTTACGATTCACACTTACAAATGGGTTATTTGTTATAATTTTCAGTTTAGACCAGATTTGAATAATTCTAAATCAATGTTTCTATGTTAGCAGTGAAATATAGTCAACTGTTAGAAAAAAAATCCGGACTTTGTTTGTTTGCCCAAATATCTGCTTGTTGCACAAGGCAGATAGCGTTTGTGGAAGGCTGAGTCAAAGTCCAGGGCCTATTTTTACTCCCAGTCCATCCCTGGTGGTAGGCCAATGCCCTACGGTGCGTTCAGCGTTACCTACTGGACCGAGGTAATGTGCCATTCAGCGACGACTTTCTTCCATTAATGTGAATCTCTTATTGTATCTGCCGAAGCCACGACTGACTTCAAAGCGCTTGGCTCCTTCTGAGGTGAGATGTCTACAGCCGTCCTCGTCATCGTGGTTTGAGGCAGGACAAAAACTCCTCTCATCACAACAGGCCTCGGAAAATCCGCTAGGTAATCCGAAGGGCAGTTTGTCTGATGCTGCAGGCAATTTCGCGGGAGGCAGGCGCAGGCACATTTGTCTGTGACGACAGTTAGTCTGTGGCACTTTACGGTGGGTGGATGGGGAGCTCAGAATGGGCCTGTTTTTAATCAAGATGAATTCGATTTGATTCAGCTTATTAGATGGAGCGATGGAGGGGAGCTTTGTCAAAGCAGCACGCAGCCTTACTGGGAATAATTGCGCTAATTGAAGTGGATATTCTTGGGTCACATGAAGTCTGCAGTGTAGTGATACTTTTCACACAACACATTCCTTGTGTTCTGTTAGAAATAAACCATTTGCCTACGATAAGTATCTGTTACGGAGTCTAGTTGATAGGTAATCGACTGTGTAGCCGGACTTTTCCCCGGTCTCAGCACGTAGTGATTTGTGCAATGCTTGAACAAGGCCATTGAACTTGACATTAGTGTCTGTCTTTATTCCTTTATCCAACATTATCATACCAAAACAGTATCCCTTTCCCTGAGACCTGACAAGTCTACGCATGTCTTTCAAAGCAGATGGTATTTAATTCACTAAACACAGAAAGGCACATCTGTATTGCCGAATAATGAACACTGAAGAATATTCTCTAGGACATCTCTAAATATACACTAAACACAGCAGCAGGTCGATTGGTGATTAGGCTAATTGACTGATCTAAGATGGCATCATTTGTTGTGTTCCAAGTGGGATGGATTCTGTTGACCCTGTCTGGAGGGTTTAAGCGATAACCTTTGGGAAATGTCAAAGTACGCCCAATCATGCTCTATATTCAATTTCCTGTCATGCTAACAGATATTTCAATTTTGGTTAAATGTTGAAACTGATTATTTGCATTTCCTCCGTCCTGTCAATACGCTGACTGTTGAAAATGCGTACGATGATCGTTTAAAAGGGCACAATTCACAAGGTCAACATTGACATAATTTAGATGCATCCCCCAAAGAGTCGCTTTTAAACTTCTGAGCCTCTTTAACACAAATAGAACCCTCCTTGCCTTCGTCTGGGTCGCGGCTGTGGTGCCTGGGGAAGTCATAAATAAAGCATTTGCAATATTACAGTCTCTCTCTCCCTTTTTATCTCACTCTGTGTGGCTAGCCGAATGATTTGTTCGCGATTCTTCGCGATTTACATGACGTAAAGGTTGGTCATGTCGCAATGGCTTTTCTTAAATGTTTAACCGTCAATTATCCATCCAGCTCCCTTAAGATGTGTGTTTATCTCTGTCTCGTAGAAGCAGTTGGCTACGGAGGATGAAAGGGGCTGCACCTGTTCCTGCCTGGCTGCGTGCCTAGCTAACCTTGAGGACCAAGCGGACCACATCTGGAGGGAGGCAAGTAGATGGTGTCCGGAGGAGAGCGACGACAACAGACAAGCTGAGGATTTTCCCCCCGTTGGTTTGTTCTCCCTCTGAACCCACGCTCACAGACCTCACTACCGGATAGAACCAAACAACCTTGATCGGTGGTAATATATTCCCAAACATATGGTTACGGCCATGTTGAAAGCCTGTTCGTTATAGTGTGTTTTTCCTGAAATCTCCTTTTTCCCCTCTCGCCAATGTCCCCCGATGGAGAGACTACGGAGAGAATCAGGATAGTGAGGAAAAGTTAAAGAAAGCAACAACAACAACAAAGCTTCTAGAAGATTCCGGCGAAATCGAATTATTTCAGCACATTAAAGGGCAAAACAAAAGACCCTATAGCCAGGGGATAAATCCTGCCTTTTTTAGCTGTGGAGAATTAGCTATCCAGGAGAGCCACAGGAGCAGGAGGGATAAGGGCCAGAGGAGGGAGATGAGATCCTGGAAGGGAATGTGTGGGGTATGGGGCACCAGCACCTGGCCCCTGCTGTTGTTGACTGGAATGATGCTGACGAGCGCATTGGAGTACGAGGGACTTCCTGGACAGTGGGCGCGTTACGGCCAATGGGAGTCCGCCAAAACAACGGGCGAGCTGAGCTTGCTTCTGAAGACCAACAGCAGCAAGGCCCTCGTCTTGTACCTGGACGACGGCGGCGACTGCGACTTCCTGGAGCTGCTGATCGCCGACGGGCGCCTCCAGCTGCGCTTCACCATCCACTGCGCCGAGCCGGCGTCTCTGCACACGGAGACGCGCGTCGACGACCGGCGCTGGCACCGCGTCCGGCTCACCCGCAGCTACCGCGAGACCCGGCTGGAGGTGGACAACGAGGACAAGGCGGCCGAGGTGCGTTCCAAGAGGAGCGAAATGGCGGTGGCCAGCGACCTGTTTGTGGGCGGCATCCCTCCCGATGTTCGCCTGTCCGCCCTCACGTCCAGCACCGTCAAATACGAGCCGCCGTACCGCGGCTTGATCGTCAACCTGAGGCTGGGCGAGAGCCATCCCGTGTTGCTCGACAGCCAGGGGGTCGCGAGCGACGCGGAGTATCTGTGCTCCGCACACAACCCCTGTGGTCATGGAGGCCTGTGCGCCACCCAAGAGGTAGAAGTCCAATGTGACTGCACCAACACTGGCTACAAGGGGAAATACTGCCATGAAGGTGAGCCCAAATAGACAATGAGTCGAGAAAACCGTGAATGCAAATGTCCCCTCCTGTGTATTTGTGCGTGCCGGGCGCGCGCGCGCCCGTTTGTGTGTGTGTGAGGTTTCTTCTTCGGAACGCCTTGGCAGTTCAACTGATTGCTTTATGGAGTGAAATGACGGTTTTTGAGGGATTCCTTTGGGCTTTACTTGTAATTCGGAGTCATTATCTCATTCGACTTTCATTTTCATTAATTATTTGGAGAGAAGAGTTGTGCTTATCTATATTTCAGCACAGCTTGACAGGCTGTCTCTGAAAGCTGGGGGGGGGGGGGGGGTTTGGTGAGATGGTTGGATATGCTGTTGATTATGAGTACATTTTTCGGTAGTTTAAGCCCCCCCCCCCCCGCCAGTGCTACTCACTAGCGATTGACTGTTTCACGGAAGTAGATGACTATTTCACGGCTTGAGGAAAATGAGCCAATCAGGCCTCCACTTAGGATCGCGATGGGATAGGATTGCGAGCTATTGTTCTGCTGCTGGATTTAATGTCACTCATGTAAACTGTGCCTACCTTAGGTGGCTGCTGTCACTCACATACCTATTATTAAAGACAAAGAAATAATCAAATTCATTAATCTGTTGAAAGGCTGTAGACCGTTTGCATATTGTGATTATAATTTTTTTCTAAATTCCGTGGTTTTAGTTGTCACCATTCCACTTAGCTTAAAATGGTTGGCTCTTGTGTGAATTATTTGGAAGAGGGTTATGTGAAGCATTTGGTTTTGTAGGTACCAGAACAAATAAACCACAAAAAATATATACTTTGGTCGCACTATAGAGCATTCCAGCAATACACTACTGTGCTGTGTGCTCACCTCAAAGTGATCAATACGTGCTGCCGAGCATTGCTCCTTGTCAAGGTATAACATGGCGATAGCTGTCATCGTTCCCCCCTTCCCCCGCAGCGCTCGCCTGGTTTCTCTTTATCTTCTGAGTCACAGAGGATGGGCCTCTGTCTGAGGCGACAAGGCTGTTTCTCCACCAAAATGGAGCCATGGAATACCAATAGGCTGTCAGCCTTCCTTTTTTTTCCAGAGGTAAATCCTTTTTTCTCCTGAGAGAAAATGCATCTGTGAACACGATCACAGTCCGGACAGACAGGAGCAGTTGAGACGGTAAAACTCACCTGCACACCACTTAACCCAACACCCCTTGGCTGTTTTATGTAACTGCAAATGTAAACGGGGGGGGTTATGTGAAGCATTTGGTAAATAGGCTGCTACAGCATATGGTCAATTCATATTTTGTGTTGCAGTGAAAGCTAAGGAATACGTCTGTTGAGGGAAACCATGGGATGAATGCCGACTTTGCGGCAGCTAAATCAAACACATTTAGACGCCCTGAAATCCCTCTCTCATCCCTCCCCACAGGGAAAGACGAGTAAACAAAAACATCTCCTTAAATAGCAAAGATGACCGCGCGGGGCGTCCAAAACCTGAGCGTTCCAGGTGAATCTGTCCAATACCTTCCACTCTCGGAGCCACAAATAGCGTCAGAATCAATTACAGAGCTACACAACAGAGCAAAGGAAGTAGGCCAGGGCCATAAATCAGCCGGCGTCTCTCCCTCCGCCAGGCACATCATTTGCCGGCCAATCCGAGGGATGCGCTGATGTCTCCTTGCGGTGTAAAGTGGGGGAGAGCAAGGCGGCTCCCAGCCCTTCCGCTCGTGTCACGAGCCAAAGCTGCTCCTCTTTCCAGACAAGACTGTCTCAGAGGCTGCTGTACTGACCTTATTCCATAACTCGGGGCCTTTTGCAGGCTCCAGGCATTTGGAATATCTAAACCTGTGTGACTTATGAAGTTTAATACTCCAAAATGTCCCTTTATTGCTCCACATCACCGTACCTCAGAGCTGTTCAAATGGTTATTCAAACGGCTGCTATGAATTATTTTCACAGCTTTCCCAACCTTAATGATATAGTAAAATATTCACGGAGGGGGGGGGGGGGGTGCTTCCAGAGAGACTTTTCCCTGTTTTCTGTTGACTTAAAACACAAAGTGGCTCCTCATAGCAGAACGCCAGCGCTATCCTAATACAACCCCCAAGGTTTTAACTTTCCAAATAACGTTTTTTTCATTCCTGAGACTGTGGGCAGGAAGGACGGGCTGTGGATTCAAACCATACTGGCCGACAAAAATGGCCCCCTTTAAGCAGCCGCAGCCACCAGTGACCCCGGGGCCTCAGCAGTGGCCTGTCCCTCCTCCTTCTCTTCGTGTCCTCTCTCTGCCAACCTCCAGCCTTTCAGGGGGCTTGTGGTAGCCCGGGTCCCTCTCTTGATTGTTGGCGTGCCAGGTTCTGTTGGCGTGGGGCATGGTAATTAAATCAGTCGAGCACTCAAGCACTCTGCTGGCATGTTGAAGACCCAAGCACTGGCTGATCCCTGGCTGAACGCTGGAAGCCTCAGCTAGCCTACTGTGTGTTGGCTACACTGGCATGTGGTTTTATTTACTATACATATGAAGCAGTCTCTCCCTTTCTGTAAGAAGATATTTTTAGATGGCATTGTACACCGTATTAAACACACTATTATTCATGTAGTTCTAACAAGCTAGTCAAACTCCACCCTAATTATATTTATGTACCACTGTGCGAGGAATTGTCACATTTTCGACAATTAATCAGTCTAAAATGGTTTTGTTCCATGAAGGCTGTATAAGCACTGTCTTGTTTGAAACTTGCCTATGCAAGACTGTCTAGACAGCTATTATCTACAAGGTCACGCAACTGCTTTTCATTTTGTTGTCATAGAGATTGGGTTAAATGAAAAACAGACTTTCCATATTTAATTAAATAAAAATAGCTGATTAGTGAAAAACCGGAATTACTTTTCGGGCAAAAAAAAACAAACAGCTATTATTGAAACAAATAAAATCTACAATAGTTTTTTCTTCAGAAGTAACCTAGTCCTTATGCACTAACAGAGATTTCAAAGACTGATTTGATTGGACAGACTTGATATTGTCTTCTAAAACGATAGCATCTTCCCTGGATGTGTCTTAGCTTGTGTAATCAACCAGTAATCCTTGATTTGAAGCCATGCTGATTTGGACAGGGACGAGCAGAGAGCTCGTTGAGGTCAAACTGTCTCTGGGCATCGCTGATATAGCTGCCGCGCAATTCCAGCCTAGATTATTTCGCCCGCCACCAATTTATAGGCCTACAGCCAGTATGGAGATCCAGTTTTCTTAAACACTTGACTCATAGTCCTTTAAGTTTGATGCCTTTCGGGTCTTTGTGTGTCTGTCTTCCCCCATATTTCGTCAGATTCTATCATTGACTGCATCATTTACTGCTATCACATTGATTGGCTCATTTTCTCTTGGCCGTTCACACTTTTCCCCCAGATCTCATCTGTTTTGTCCTGATCCGCCATAGTTCTGAACAGTGTAGATCACGTCGACAGTACACGGCCATGTTGATCGTCAACTGTCTCCCTTCACTCTAATTCTCTTCCCTGTCGTGGCAATCCTTTCGGCCTCTCTACTGTTTGCTAAGGTAGCCGTCTCCAAAGCCTCGACTCGCTCCACGGTTCTCCAGAGACACCGTTTCGAGTGTGACGCCATGGAGTATGTGATGGCAATTTGTTTGACTTGTTTCATTCAACCAGCAAAAGCGGAAGGATTTTCCGATAGCGGTAAGATCCAAACCAGAAGATTCCATTTAAAAAGTGCATGGCGACTGGATGCTTCGCTGCAACCAAAAGGGTAAAGTCTCCAATTAGTCTGGCATCATCCAGCCCTATTACATGGTGCATGGACCACTGAGTAAGACATTTTGGCGAGGGCTTAATCACTCCCTACAGCGATCTATGGAATTCCTTTTTGCACAGTCGAGACAGAGTTCGACATGTAAACACTACAATTTACCGCAAACCTTGTCGCTAGGTGCATCTGTCCCATCTATCTAAAGACTGCCGTTCTTGGAGTGTTGATGGACTGCGAAAGGTTAGGCCAATCCGCAAAGTCACTTGTCCTTTTGTAATTCTATAGAGGAACACCATCAATAATAGTCATTTTGTCCCGTAGAAAGTGTTAGCATAATGACCACGAGCGCAATCTGTCATTATCCCAGAGCCTCAGATCAAACTCACCTGTTTCTGACCCCCGTCCCTTCTCTGGGACCCTCTGCAGTAAGGAATGATTTATAGTGACGGTTAGCCTTGCACGGTAATACACACAGAGAGGTTATCTTTTTACTATTCCTGGGATAGCCTACCAGAGCCTGGAGTCATTCTCCGACTACATGTCATGCATCCTTATTTTTCCAGTCAGATGGGCACGGTACAGTAGCCTTTGTTTTTTTACTCCATTCTCTTACTCTCCATTTTCCAATTTGAGAACATTTGTATACGCCTTCTCGAAGCTGTATGCATCGGTGAAAGAAATGTAACTGTTTTAAAAAATAGATATTTGTCAGGAATACATTCCCCCCCCCCCCATTCTGATTCAATCCTAAATTGCTGGTACTGTCGGTTAAGTGCGTGCCTTTGACGCCAGCTCTTCAGTGTTGGCAGCCCACTTAAGGTTGAGGACCCTTTGCCATTTTGCCCACCCCCCTCACCCCCCCCCCCCCTCAACCCTCCCCCCTAAACCCCCCCCCCCGGCCCCCAACCCCCGTACATGCACTGGAGCCGTGACTCACCCACTGCCTAGACCCCCACGCTCCCTCCCACCTCCCCTTCCACCCTGATGTCTGTCCGCCCCGCACACACTTGTCACTCGCCTTATCTGGGGGCTTTCCACGCTTCATGAAACGCCGGGTTTGTGTGAGACCGTGTTTTGCCATCTAATCTGATGTGGCTCGATTCCTAAGAGTGCCTTCTCACCACCGCTGGTCACTGTTAACTGCCGGTAGTGATGAGGTTCCCATGGAGGACCTGTCGTTTCTGAGACAGGATTCTTGGCGTACAGTGTTTTCAAGGAGTATCATTGCTTCCCCCTATGCTCACTGAAAGCATGTTTGGACATGAGTCGTTTATGCGGGGTCACACTGGCAACGGTGAATATTATTGTGTTAAAACATTTTGTGTTTTGTGTGTACGTGTGTATCTGTGTGTGTGTGTGTGTAATAGTTTTCAGAGGAAATGGGGGTATAATCTATCTCTGCTTGCTAGTTATTCGTTTCATCATAGCAAAATGCAATCATTTGTTTTTGCGCAATACATTACAGCCTAGAATTCCCGGGCTATTTTTAGTAGCTAGTTAAAATCATATCCCATCACCAAATACAAGCGTGACCTTCCGAGAACAGCATATCCCGTTTCTCCTCACGTCGACATGGCAGCTTAAAAGCCCGGATATGGAATAAAAGAAACATGTCCTGTGGAATGTATTGCGACACCCATGATTATTTGCCACTTTAGGTCAAAGCTAAATGACAACATCTAAATGTAAATGTGGGTATAATGAGTTGGGAAGGGCGCCGTCCAACTCCCATTCAGTCGTCTTCCCCGCCACGCCCATGTCATCCCTCATTAGTCATCTGTAGAAAGCTGCCGATAAAACGATGCCAAACAGATACCTCAGGAATGAATATGACATCAAGTGTTTCACACCCGCTACAACAACGTACACATTGTTTTGTTTGGCATTGTCCATCGATACTGCGTCCTAACCCTTCTTTTGTTTTCTCTGCTTTCCCAACAGTTATCCAGAAGGCAGGAGAAGGTAAGACTAAAACCTTTTTGGGGGGGGTTCTTTCACAAAAAAAACTGCTTTTTCACTGCTGACGTGCATCGATCAACAAAAAGGGAGGGTCGGTCAGTTTGAACTGTGGACTTGATGACCGAATCAAACAGAACCGTGACGTTGCCCCACCCATCTCCTCCTGTCCCGTCCCCCCACACCAGTGGTCCAGAACACAAACATCCTCAGAAGTCTGCCAACCACCCCTACGCACACACACTCACACACACACACGAGTGTGGAAAGGTTAAGAGGAAGCCGCCGTCTATGACAGAATCCAAGGGGGGGAACACAACAAATGCGAAGGCTCGAAAGCATCACACGTCGTGATTTTGGCCTCCATCGTTGGCTGCAGCCTCATCTTCCCTCTGAGCTCCTCTGCACATTCCTGGGTGGAACGTGTAGAGAAGTAGCCGGAACATGCCGGATAGGGCTGCTCTGTAAGCCACCGGCAATAAATGCCGGGCTGACGCTGTCTTCGGCGCCCCTCTCCGACTTTCGACGTGACGAAGAAAGTGTGATATATTGATAGTTCAGTTTGTTGACTTTGGTGGACTTCTTTGATGTCCTCCGCGGAGCTCACACAGACAATGGGCATCTCATTTCACTGATCAAAGCCGCCGTATAAGCCAAGTAGAATGTGCTATCCACAACAGCCCGGCTATAAAGATGTCTGATTAGCATTGGCCTCGACATCAAGGGTGTAAATCAAATCTTGAAGAGATTGGCGTCGTGATTACGCCGTAATGGAAGTGTTTGCTTGTGGAAGAAATATTTGCCCGGGCATTACTTTTTTTCCTGTTGGCGGGGGAAACAGCCATTTGTCTCTCATAATAGAACCATTGGCAGCCTGTTTAACTACATCACAATAAAACAAATAGAGTGAGTCTTGTGTGAGGCTCAGAGGAAATGAAGATAAAGAGAGGAGGATTGCCAAGGCCCAGTTAAGTTGTGTGGGCAGCAGTGAGAGACATCCATCAGGCCGGGTTAGGAGCAGGGATCTGACCCACTGCCAGACAAGACAAGGGACTCGCGGGTCTAAGCAGAGGAGCTGAGGTCCACCACACACTATAAATCACTGCTGGAGCTAGCTGCAGGAAGCACGCACACACGTTCACACACACACAAACGCGCGCGCGCTCACGCCCTCACACAAGCTGCCGTCGGATATCCTGTCGGTCCGTCGTCCGCTTCTCTCTCGACAAAGATGCTCGTCTTCACAGCGGCGCTCTGGGGGCCTGTCTACACAGTCCGAGTCCCTTTTTTGGTGGGGATGTTCTGAGGTCGAATGAAATCGGAGGAGTTTCCAGTGGACTTGCGTCGCCTTCCATGTTGAACAGAGTGGACTCTCATCTGAGTGTCAGTTGAAGGGCCATTCAGTGTCTTGTGTTCCGAGTCCTGTGCGCAGGCTCCACTTCAGACGGAGTTGTTTCAAACAAAGGCTCTTAATCACTCTTAATTCCCCTTGTGATGAGCAAGGATGCTACGGCCCTGCTCCCAGCGAAAGGCGAGCATTATTAAATGACATGCTGCAAAGAGAAAGCTTTAGAGCCTTTTATTGGATTAAAGCTCTGACACACAACCGCTGTCCCAGTCCCAAGTGCAGAATGCATGAAAACAAAGATGACGCTCGGAAAAATGGGGACGCTCTGGATCGGCCCCCTTTTTTCTGTTTTATCCCCGGAGCGGTTGAATGTGACATCCGGCACCACTTTGTAGTCCACATATCAATGGACCAACAGCATGCCTCTCCACACTCAAGCTCCGAAACAAACACCCCCCCCCCCCCTCTGAAACACTGTGTCGTCGCCCAAAAGCTTTGGTTTGGTCGTCCAAAGCGGGGAGTTCACTTTGCGTGTCAGCCGAGGGGAATTCTGGGTAGAAGAGGAGGACGCATTTGGATTTGTTTTTGTCCGCGCGGGGGGGAGGGGGGGGGGAAGGGGGGGGACGACGACACCAGACAGGTGAGTTGCCCGGGCTCTCAGGCAGACACGGTACAGCTCGCCTTTTGGAAAGGAGGCACGTCCGAATCCTGGGTTCCAGGGACATGGAGTGAGGCGTGCTCTGATGTTTGGTGAACAACACTGGGCCTGCAGACGAGAGATAAGATGAGCACACCTAACGCCGTGCACAGGCCTCCTCCGTAGAGCGCCACCGCCGCATCTCCAAATCCTTCCCGCGAACGAACTAAGCAAAACGTCCATTTATACACACCCATTGCAACAACAAACCCGCATGAACTTGGCACACATTTTGACACACACTACAGTAAATATATTCCCCCCCAAATGAAATGCCACATCCCTCAACTATATCACTCAGATTGTCACATTCAATTATGTCCAATGTCTAATTCTATTAGTCGACATGGGCTGTCTCCTTCATTTAGGCCTGTAATGAGATTTGACTTCATTTTTGGTCTGACAGTGCTCCATGAACAACACCACCGACCCCGATGACCCTTACCTTGAAATGGAGCAGAGAGGCCACAAGCCAAGTCCAGCTGCCCAGCTCAGAGTGCTTCAAACACGGGGACACAGCTGGCATCAGCAGGCCTCCGTCTCTGAGCACCAGTGACCTTGGTCTAATCCCTCATTAGAATATCCTCCTTCAAAAGCTCTTTTAATACTCGATGGAAGAAAAAAAAAGAACCTGAACTCAGCAAAATCACGAATCCTTCACCCCTTTTCTCGTGATGGCCCCGTGTTGCAAGGCGCTAAAGGGGCAAGGTCAAAGGTTAGCAGGCCATCCCATAGTGTTGGTTGCCTTTCTTAAAGTGGTGATACATGAGTCCAAACCATAGTGTAAGCTAAAGCTGAGGGCTACTGGCTATATACAAGTGAATCATTTTTTCAACCAAGCAGGATACTTCACACCCATCGGGCTTTATAACACGAACGACTATACTTTAAAGATAGCGTCGAAGACCAATGTTTCTCTTTGTGTCTTTACGCTTCCTTTCCCCCTGTTTGTTTACACAGCGAAACGCCTCCGGCATTAGAAATGGGTACCCATTAAGAGATCATTTTTTAATATACAGATTTATTTGTAATGTATTCATAGGCATGTGTCTGCAAGTGACATAAAAAAAAGACAATCACAGCTTCTAGAAGGTTCATCACTGTTTGATAGTAGCTGCCTGCAACCAGCTCCAGACAAATTCATAATTGAAGCAACAAAAATACAATAGAATATAGAATTTTACTGTCGTGGGAAATCATTTACCTTCTTTGTGTAAGCATAGACCATTTTATGAGAGAGAAGGGGGGGGGGGGGGATGAGCAGAGGTGGTGAAAATGGGGAGAGGCGGGCGGAGAAGAAGGGAGAGTGGTCAACGTCATTCTAGAGGGAAACTCGAGAGCCTGTTGCTATGCCAACACAGACAGGGCGGCGCTACATTGCACACAAGACCCATGGCATCCGCTCGAAGGTTTGACACTTCAAAAGGCTTTCAGAGGAGAAAAAAAGACACACACACACACACACACGCACACAAACAACAAAAAAAGGTGCTGATGTTTATCACATTTCCAAACGGAACGCTTCCGTTCACTCCTCATGCTCTGACGCCGCCTGCGACGGCGGCGCTCGGTTTAATTCCCCCTCTGTTTAAGGGCATTGCGAAACCACTCGTTCTCCTTTAAGGTCAGTGGATGTGTCGGCTTAATCATGGCAGGAGTGCGTTGAGCCGCTTGCTCACCAGTAAACGGTCGGCGTTCTGAAGCCATACCGAGTGGCCTTGATCAGTGGATCAATAACAGCTCATCTTCTTGGTAAATTAGACAATTTCCTCTTGTGCAGATACGCGCAGGAAGGTTTGAACCTAACAGAACAGACTTCCCAACCACCCGGAGTTCCGTATCTGGTACAAAGAGGCCTGTTGAAAAATACAGTATATATGTATAAAAATATATACATATTTGTGTGTGTGTATATGTATATATACAGTATATATACTTTTTTGTGTTATGCTATTGGCTGAGCAGCAGTATCAAGCTGTGAAGAGTTCTGATAATGAAGCATAGCATACATAAGTAACAGATAGTCTTCCCTAAAAGTGTTAAAATGTTCTGAAATATTGACATTCTTTTATAAGACTGATGCCACCTCAGGAATTCTGGTGTTCACGTTAGCTACAACACCAGTATACTGGAGGTGTCGGGGCTAAAAGCACTCTGAAAAGAAAGCTGTCAAGACAAGATGCATCCTTCATCATAAGAGGAGTAATCCGCATACTGAACACTTGGCTGTTTTGAACTCTCTACTGCAGCAGTCCAGGTGAAGGATGCGTCAAAGTTTCATTTTCTCTCGGATTCGCTTTGTAGCATGGTTGGGAAAGCAGGCTTCTAACGAACAACATTCATGGTTTCGTACGGTGCCGTTTAAAATAAACAAACCCTCACAATCCTAATCTACAATCGCTGGCTCATTTGTTTTCCCCCAACGCAACAATGGTTCCGTGTGATACTCTTCCGAATGGTGGCCTCCCAGTTTACGAGGCACACGGTTTTTACAGACTACGTTGTAACATTGTGTTTTATGGATGTATTTTGCATGGGATGTGTTCTCTTGTGGCCGACAACTGCGGCACTGTGATTACAGTAAAGCTGTCACGTAATGGGCTTTCACGGCCCGGGTTATTGATTGTTATGGTTCTCCCTGGGTCTGAGCCTATTGCAAGGGCTCAGTCTAGTTCCTGTGGAAGGATAGTCTCTTCCTGGTTGCTTTCATGCTATCCTATTGCTGCAGTCACTGCACCTGCGCCTTGCAAGACCTTGGCCGTGTCCTTAAGGAGGTTTCTGTTGGAGAAGCTGAAGGCTCTTTTTTTTTGTTTCGTTTTTTTTTGGGATTGGATAGGTGACAAAAACATAATTACAATCTGAGAAAGCTGTCTGCTTAAAGTAAGCGTATGTGTTCCATTAGGAAAAAAGCATCTTTGGGAGCAACTACCCCTGGGTGTTGCACGACCCAAGATGCTGTTTTTTCCTCTCCCGCCTCCCCCTTCTCAAGAGGTGTTTGTCTGTTTTTGTCGTTTGCTTTCCGCCTCCGTTTCAGTTTAATTTGAACTCCGGCATCCGTACCTTTCCCCAGGATGTCTGTCACAAACTGCAGTCCTAGGTTGTGACAATGCTTTCCGTTCTCCCTGGCCTTTATATGACCTACCTGTTTTCCTATCCTTTTTTCTGTTCTTTCCCTCAAGGTCTGGCGCACCTGATGTTAAACCGCCAAGGTATGGGGTCTGTTGCTTTGCTTTACTCCCTTCCAACCACTCCTCACTCCCATCTCCCCGCCCGCCAACGACCATCTTCTATCACTGTGACGCGCTTCACATCTGACCTCCTCTCCATTTCCCTTGTCTTTTTTCATTGTCTGCTTCCTGTCATGTTGCTGCTCTCTTTGCCCACAAATCCTTGTCCGTCAAACCCTTGTCCTGACCACTGGCCAAGCTACGGGAACGTCATCTTTGACCGCAGCATTTCACAAAGGTAATGCTTCTATGCTCACAGTCTTTCCTCGGCTTGGTTTTTCATGTGGCCTTTTGTAAATGGGTGGGTGAGGGGGGGGGGGGGGGGGACTGATTTTGTCAAAAGAAAATGAAAGCCGATTTTTTCATGTCCCAAATGTTGGATTACAGCGGAGAGGCAACTTTTCCTGTAAGTTCCGAGGAAAAGCTTCTTAAGGCTCGAATGAATCATTGCAATTGTTGCTCCCCTTGTTCATTTGTAGTCTAGTGCTGTTTCGTTTGAAAACCATGACGAAAACAACCATATGTTTCACAAACACATCATTACAGGTTTTAGATTGTATATTCCAGTTGTCCAAGCCGAGTTAGTCCTATTAAGACTTTTTTGGTATCTTTATGAGGCAGATGTATGCATTGCTATGTTGCAGACATCCATCCAATCTACAGCACATGCCCTGAAGTTGTACATGCACTCATAGCTTCATGCATTCTTATCTGAAAGCCAAGTTAAAACATTAAGACCTACTGATTTGGCTGTATGAACAAATAAAATGGTAAATAAAATAAAACAAATAATGTAATCAAACAGTTTGTTTGATTTTACTGGCTGTATATTTTGCCCTAAGCTTTGTTTTAAGGGAACGATACCGAAATATAACAAATATACTGGTCATAGAAAACAGCCCATTTGAAGACATTAAGCCTATTCAATTATATTTTCTTTGTTATTATTAAAGTATACAATTCTTTAGAGTGAAGACGTGTCCTTAATTATGTGGGAATTGGATGATTCTAGTGAGAAATTTTGGTTAGCACTCAAGTGAAGTCACTCGCCAAGTGAAGTCTCACCCATCCAAATGTAATTTCTATACATCCGAGCTGCTTAAGATCTTCATTTGGTCTAAATGTCCTTATGAGACATTGTGTTGCCAGTTGTCAGTGAGGCTTCCAGTACCATTATTAGTCTGGGAAAAATTGCAGCCCCGGTCTTCATAGCAATCTGTAGTGTTTTTTTAAACTAACATAAAAGGCAGGCAAGTAGAGTGCATGTGACATTGTGACACTGGGCTAAGGTTCCCACTACATGCCAAGACTGTAAAAGCCTCGCTGACCATTTTCTTTCTGTGTCTAAAATGCTAATCTCAGGGTTGGACGTCTAACAAACTACATAATGATATGCTTTCAGTTGATTTCAAATTACGGTGCTGTCCAAAAAATCACTGACTTGGATTTGAGTCAGCCATGACTCCAATAACTGACAGTTTCTGTTTTGTACAAACTAAGACCTTATCTGGACCAGCGACATTTAGAACATGGACTTAATCATCTCAGATAGATTTATGCTGAAGCAATTGAAAGGTGTTTTGTTAATATGTCCAAGCCAAACTCTAGACGTACATAAAGTTGTGGGGGGGCTTTCTCCTCAAAACAGACCACATATTGTAACAGTTCATTTCTGTTGAGGTTTAAAAAGAATTACCCCACGGGGAACATGTCCTTGAGCAGACGTTGAGGACAAAATGGTTTACAACGAGAGAGAGAGAGAAAGAGAGGGAGGGGGGAAAGCGGATTGTGTGGGCCTTTGCATCTCATTTAGAGCTAGTTCTATCTCTTCACGACTGCCCGCGCTCAGGACCCTCTCAGCCTTTGTGCCTGTCTACGGGACGAGTCCTGCAGGAGGGCGCGTAGAGGGTGGCTCGTTCAAATGGTTTGTTGTCAGAGGATGTATTTTAAGGAAACCGCACGCGACAGAGGAGCACGGAGGTCAGCATCTCAGCTCCTTCTCGTTTGCCTCATCTTGTTTGACTCGTTGTTTACAATCCTGCCCCCCACCTACCCCCCCCCCTCAAAAATAAATAAATGACGTAAAAGAGAACCCATGGATGCGCCATGTCGCGCGACAAACGTCGGGAAGTCACTCATTGTTCCGCAAAAAAAAACTACATATTTGTCCGCTCATGTTGACCATAGTGATTGCTCACACTGCGCCCAGAACACACCAAAAGTAAACACTGAAGAAACAAACCAAAAATAACCGTTAGATATTTATGACTCTTCAGAATGGATGGAGTGGGGATTGGAAGATCTGCTCATCTGATCAAAGCCCATACTGACAGTTTGTTTTTCTTCCTATGCAGCCGAGGCCTCCCAAACCGGTAAGATGGCATGTTTTAATTTGACAGTCGACTGCCAAAAGCATTTATATGTTTGAAATGTGTAGATATACACTCCTAGGATCTATGCTCCTTATCTCAGAAACGTTAAGGCGTTAGCGTGGATAATTACGAACTAAGATCACGCTTTCGCGGAGGTTGGGCGAGGATTTAAGTGCTGTTGTTTGACACAGCCTTGTTCTACACGAGTGTGTTGGTTTATTGATGAGCTCAGGTTGAAAGACGCTCCCTCCAGTCAGATATCCTTGGAACAAGCGCAAGCCCACTTCCAAACACACTTGTATCGTCCTTGAAGATTCCGTGTGATGTCCCAAACGTGTGGAGGTCCTTTGTGAGGTCTTTCGGTTTAGCGCTGCTTCAGCCGTGTAGCCTACGATCTGCTGCCGGCCTTCAAAACACAGGCTTCTCAAATGTACTGTTAGGTAGCTGGAGAGTGAAGCACCAACGTAACCACGGTGCGATAATGACGGGGACTGTAGAGGATAGAAAAATGATTCTTGAGTGGGCATTCACAAATATCACTTCAGGTCCCAAAAACAGCATGGTGGCGAATGGCTTTCGCCGTTGCCTTGGTTATTCATCTTTTTGCGGGGACTGAAGGTGTATGTTTTCCCTCCGTTTTGATTGGCTCCAGAGTTTCCCTGGTTACTCGTTCGAATCATTTCATCCTAGCCTGCTCGCAGAAAGTCTGAAGAGGGAAACAGACCCTGCTTTTAGTGATAACAACACAGAGCCTGCGTTTCACTTCATCCACTGTAACTCCGCCACTGTGTTAGTGAGAGTCCATCTTACCTTTGCATCATACCTTTTTGTGTATTCGGCGGAACGAAAATGTGTCTCGGTTTCCCACACAGCTTATGGAAGGTGGGCAAAAGCATTGATTGAGCATGACATTCTTGTTTTGTCCCCAAGCAGTGGCCCAAACGAAAGTATATGACTCACAAAGTTCCTCTCGGTAATGTAGGTTTGCCCAGTTGTTAAATATCATTAGTGGATCGCAATAGGATTTTGTGAGCTTCATGACTGAAGTCACCTGACTACACACAGTATGGTAATGCCTTCGCCAAAGGCAGATGTAATCAAGCTAGGGGATTTTTCTCTTCTTACTTCCCACCGGCTTCCCAGACATCTTAATGTGGCCCCCCAGAGATTTTAATGAGAGCAGCCTTAACCCAGGTTCTAAGGGTGTGCGCTTAACTCCATCCTCTGCCTGAATGGCCATGTTAAAGAGATTAGAATAACACTCAGGTAGTCATGTTCCGGCCGCTTCAGGTGCCAGTCATGATTAACGAGATGGGAGTCATCCCATCTCAACCCTGGCCCACGCAGGCCTAGCTCAGTGCCAAGGGATCGGGGCGCGTGAACGACGGGCGCGTTTCGAGTGTTGGGAGGGAGGGACAGGGAGGGAGGGGCAGGGGGATAGAAAGGGCTGCGTGTGGAAGCTGGCAGCAGCGATCCAGTGTCCCGACGCCGTGTGTGCGACTGTGGGAGTGTGTTTGGTGGCAGTCCGACCAGGGCAGGGACGGGGAGGCTGAGGGGCAGAGTGGAAGGTAGGTCAGCAACATGGGTTTCTGGAGAGTTCTCCTCGCGCTGTCACCGTGATTTATCGGAGAGGGACGGAGGACCTGACGTGAAGCTTTGCAAGGGGGAAACTTTCCTCCCGGTGAAAACACTCGTGTTTTTTTCCGCACTTGAGAGAGCGCATGGGGAGTCATTCTTCATGAGCGCCGTTACGTATATTTTCATCCACTGTAGAGCCTTCCTTATTCTATATTTCACCTCAAGGCTCCAGTTTGCCATCGAAATGCATCCCATAAAAATGTTGCTCTTGTCCAACTTGGCTTAGGGACTCGCTGTGGATTTAGTCATAGTATGTCATTGTCACATTGCATGCGTCGTGAGTGTTGTACGAACTGCAAGCGCACGTGTGCGTGTTTGTGTTGGCGCGTCCGTGATTTTCCGGGATGTGTGTGTGTGCCTTGCTGCACTGGGTATTTACGTGCCAGGGGCTGCTTTGCGTGTGTCAGCGATGCATGTGTGTGTCTGTTTTATTGGGTCTGTGCAAGGCCTTGAATAATGAAAAGAGAACTTTTAATTGAATGTGGACTTGTGGGCATGATTAAGGGGGGGGGGCAGTGATTAATCACATCAGCGATCCAGAGAGGAGGGGGCTGGGGGGGTGCTGTTAGATGGAGGACCTGAACTGGGGAATTGGGAATGCTAGGCTAGTTGTGCAGAGCATTATTAAAGGGCCCTGGGTTCAAAACGGCTCCATCGAAATTGTGTTGGGATCGCGCAAGTTGGGAACGTGGTTCGTGATGATTTCATTAGCAGCACATGCCCCGGTATTTCGAAGCTAAATTGTTCCGATTCAGCCTCAGAAGCTTTGATGGGCGCTGAAATGGATAGGCCTCGAATAACATGATAAGATCAAACCTTAATGCCACACGGCACAAAATCAATCATTCTTGTCGAGCGACAACGTTGGCCGCGTTTTGATGGACGTGGTTTCTTTACTCGTGTTTCTCTGTCCCAACTTGTTCTCATTATCTGAGACTGAATGGAAATTTCCAGACATTTGATTGTGTCTTACTTCCCCCCACCAGGGGATACTGGGTGGGGGTCTGAGTATCAGGGCCTGCCAGATATTGATGGAACTGTCTCTATTTGTTCCATCTGGACAGAGATGACAATACTATTATTATGGAAATGTCTGCAGCGTACCATCATTATCTGGCCATTTCCTTTTTTGGAGTTTAATCATTAGAAAAGGCTTAGATTATGGGGGTAGTTCACTCGAGTTACAAACGCAGTAACATGGTGTGCGGGGCTTCTGGGAAAATAGACTACCCCCCCCCCCACTCCGTCTGTGGAAGGCAAGGACTAAGGCAGGGTTTGTCGGTTCGACTCGACTTGAGACAACATCTGCAGAGGTCGCGCACTGCTGAATGTCTCGCGGTGTTCTGCAGACGCGAGTGCCGTCAAAGCGAGGCACGTGCATGCAGCGTACGTACGTACCGTACATACGTGCTGCACACGCGTAGGGGAGTTAATGACCCAGACCTCGGACTTCATACAAGCCCACGTCGCCTAATGGCTTTGCAATCATTCTTAGTGAGTGCCTGCGGTCCTCGACGCGGCCTTGGCATTAGAGAAAGATGAGAGGAAAGGGAGGACGGAGGGAGGGAGGGAGGGAGAAAAAAAAATCAAAAAAGAAGGAAAGCTCCGACTTCGAAGAGTGACAGCTTATTTTACGGGGCTGGTTTTTCCCTTATTATCCTGCACTCTCAGCAGTGGTATACACACACACACATACACAAAGGGAGGTGGACAGACACGATACAAGGCACGCACGCACACTTAAGGCACACAGCTTCCCGGTGACTTTGTAGGAGGGAAACAACCCCACTGATTGGTGTTGCCGTGAGCCCTCGGAGGAAGACTGTCGACAGGGGCCCCCAGAACTTCAGAGGCAGCCGTCGGTTTGGCTAGACGAAGATGCACATCCTCCGACTCGTCTGCACTCCTCTCCCTCTTCCTTTGATCTCAGGCGGCCTTGAGTCTTGTGTCCTTTAAATGCGGCGACGATAATTAAATAAAAAACATCCCATGAATGCGTTTGTTTCTTTTTCTCCCGCTAACTGAAACGCCGTGCGAAATGTTTGTGAAAGCCTCGCCAGGATGACTCTCCCACTGCACAACTCCTACGGAGTTATTCAGCAGGTTCTTCCTGCAGAGCTATTCACTTCCTCCCCTCCCCCTCCCCCTCCCCCTCCCCTCCCCTCCCCTCCCCTCCCCTCCCCTCCCCTCCCCTCCCCTCCCCCTCCCCCTCCCCCTCCCCCTCCCCGCGAACGGAAAGCCTCGAATAAAACACAGCTGCAACTCTGCTGCCTCTGTCGTGTTCGTGTGGGCTGAAAAGTGATCTCGGGTGTGACCTCGGGCGGGAGGAAATCGCGGGGAGGAGCGCACTTTCACGGTTGGGCTTAACTCCGTCATGATCGGCGGAGTGCGGCTCCTTTTTCCCAAGTGGCGAAAGTCATCGTCGGTCCAGATGGCAGGATGGAACGAAAATGTCAGCACGGTCCCACGTTTTTTTTTTCGGAGGCATTCCCCCACCGTGTTGTCGTAGAAAATCAACACAACATGGTTGAGTAGCCTGGTGGAATTATCCCTGCAGGTGCTTGGTGTTTGGTGAGGTGCAGAAGGCCTCCCGTCGATCCCGGAACACACTCGAAAAAAAAGGTTGAAGGCACGGTGTAAACTCACACGGTATTCCTCCTGCCGACCGCCAAGGTCGTACGCGAGTCAAACATCTGATCCTTTCCAATTTGCTTTCGCCGTCCCCTTGGGATGGAGCGATGGAACGGGAATCTGAGAGAGGAGCGAGGGAGGAGGAGTTGGGTCCCGGGGGGGGGGGGGGGGGGGGTTCTGACCGCGTAGCCCTGTGGGTCCTCTCCGCGCAAAGCTGACCTCCAGCTGTCGGACGTTTCCGCTCAAGGCACCACCGCGTCTTTCCGCGTGTCCGACGCGGAGCGCGCGGGGGACGGTAGCCAAACCGCCGCCGAAACGGGGCGAAAAGGCGTGCCATCCTGGTTTTTCTCAAGGGTTTCTGTCATGTGTTTGTGCTGTCCCCCCCCACCCACCCATTGCCCTCCCTCCTCCCCCCCCCCAACCCCCCAAGACCCGTTGTCAGGGGAGATAACAGTCAGGGCTTGGATTCGAGGCCGGAGAGACACAGCTGTGTCCGTCTGGCCTAGCCATGCACTTTTGGGACTCTCCGCTCTCCATCAGGGCCCGGTCTTGACAGAGCAGGAGCAGAGACACCCCCCCCCCCAGCCCCAGCCCCCGGGGGAGCGATAGGGCCCCCGACAGGATGAGTTAGGAACAACATTCCCAGACGGGGAAACCCCTCCCATTACCTACAGCCTCGGGCTGTAGCCGGCCCTCGCTTGAGTCTGTTGTCGGATTGCGGCGTCGTGTCGCTTTGGAATTGTTTTCCGACGTTGTCTCGTGCACACAGCGAGGCATGTCGTGTTCTCCCAAAGAGGGAGAAGAGGAGAGATTCAAGGTTGGTCGAAGAGGAGAGATTCAAGGTTGGTCAAAGAGGAGAGATTCAAGGTTGGTCGAAGAGGAGAGATTCAAGGTTGGGATCACGTCAGACTGGGAGGATGGTTCCCACCATACATTGTCTTTGGCAGGCATGCATATGGTAATGTGTTACTAAAATAAGACAAAGTAATTACAGTGTATACTTTCCCATAGATTTTCTTATAATCTTGCCACCCCCCCCCCCTCCCCCCTTCTCTCTCATTGTCTCCTACAGCTTTTTGATGGCCTCATTATTCTGTAGAGCAAAATGCGCTCGGCGCCGGCTAGGGCTGCATGAATTCAACTGTATATATTTCCCTTGTAAAGAGGCAAACATTATACCCCTGAAAGGAAAGTGAAGGATGAGAGAGAGAGAGAGAGAGAGAGAGAGAGAGAGAGAGAGAGAGAGAGAGAGAGAGAGAGAGAGAGAGAGAGAGAGAGAGAGAGAGAGAGAGAGAGAGAGAGAGAGAGAGAGAGAGAGAGAGAGAGAGAGAGAGAGAGAGAGAGAGAGAGAGAGAGAGAGAGAGAGAGAGAGAGAGAGAGAGAGAGAGAGAGAGAGAGAGAGAGAGAGAGAGAGAGAGAGAGAGAGAGAGAGAGAGAGAGAGAGAGAGAGAGAGAGAGAGAGAGAGAGATCCCAAGAAGAAAAGACTAAGAGGACGACGTTGATGGGAGGTTGGTTGTGTGATAGAATTAGGATTTCTACACGAGGTGGCCCACCCATGCGCGGTTGCCCGCACTTCTGTTCCTTAGATGCTGGGGGAGTGCTAATTAAATTCCTCTCGTCACAGTGGGTCGCCAGTCCTAGCAGGCGACAAGGCGGGCGGGGAGATGGAGAGGGGAGGAGACTGTCAAACTGGAGGACAGAGGAGAGAGCCTGGGGAGAACCGCATTCAGAAGACAAAGTGATGTTTCTAGACTGTTCCCTCAATGTGGTAGGACAATAACGTCGCACCACAATAGGACATGATCTCTCCCTTTGCAGTGTTGACTTCAGGCTCTCTTTCCTCTTGAGGCCATTCCAGAAGATTTGACGACTCAATGTTTTCGGTCCTAGCTTTCTGTGTATAAGCGACGGCCCTATTTTTACTCCATTGTTTGTCCATGACAAAATATTACGTTAGTAATATTAGTTCATTTAGCTTTCATATACAGTTTAACAATTAATATCCAATATCACAATGCACATCCTATGTTACATATTTGAATGTATTTTTAGAAGGCTTGTCGTGTGTTTTAGATATTGTGAAGGGGTGTTTACTGAGTAGGATTTCGCCAGCAACCAGCTGAATCCCCAAAGGAATTGGCATCCCTCTTTATTGCTCTCTGAGCGGTAGTTAGGATGGAAATGGCTCCAGCGCCGGCTCGTTGCATCAAGAATTTAGATGGTGCTCTTCTGTGGTGTCTGGGCTGGCCCGTAAGTAGAAGCAGATGTAGGATGAATCATGCAGCAGGGGCCGGGGGAGGGAGACCGCGGCCTCTCCGGTTCACCTGCGAGCTGGATGCCTTCAAGGTCAGAGAGTCCCTCGGCTAGATTGAATCCTGTACAAATCATCCGACTTCTAAATGGCAATCTGGGTCTTCCGTGCTCCGCGAGTTCTCATAAGTTTTCAAATTAATGTCACGCTCCACTTGATAGAGCGTGTGCGCGAAGAAAGAGAGGGAAAAAAAAAAGGCATGAACGTCTCACGTCGTGTCCGTGGCGGCCACTTAAGGGACATTTGGAAAGGGACATTTGACATGGTTTCTCCCCACAACTCGATCCAATGTGTCTGTCTACGGCACTCCGTAGATTTTTTTGGAAACCCGAGACAGTTTCCTTAAACCTACTACCGAGTCTGACAGGTAAACGCATGCTCCACTCGTTCCCAAATCGACATAATCCTGTAGAAAGTAGCAGGTTGCGTTTTTTCACCGAGAGACGCTTGTCTCTGGTGACATTTAGATAGAATGTGCTGAGTGTTTTGGATTCGAGTGCACCCGAAGCAAGGCCTCTATGACTAAGGGGCAGTAGAGCGAGGTTCAGTGTGTAGCGAAGGAACAGAATTCCAAGGCTAACCATGTCCCTCTCTGGCGCCCTCCAGGACAAGAGGAGTCCGTGGGCACCTTCAAGGGGAACGAGTTCTTCAGCTACAACCTGTCGCTGACGCCCATCCAGAGCAGTCTGGACGAGATCACGCTCTCCTTCCGCACGCTGCAGCGGAACGGCCTGATGCTGCACACGGGCAAGTCGGCCGACTACGTCAACCTGTCGCTGCGCGCCGGCGCCGTGTTGCTGGTCATCAACCTGGGCTCGGGCGCCTTTGAGGCGCTGGTGGAGCCCGCCAACGGCAAGTTCAACGACGGCGCCTGGCACGACGTGCGCTTGACGCGCAACCTGCGCCAGGTACTAGACACGCGCCTCGCGGCGGCGCTAACTCTGCCTAACCCCCCCCCCCCCCCCCCCCGTGTAATCCCACCCCTCCTGCTTCTCCAGCCCCTTAACCCCAGCCCCTCCCTACCTTTCCCCATCCCTCCCCCTAATTCCTGCCCTCACGTGCTATCCCTGTGTTGCCCCTGTTAGACCCGCCCTTTGCACCTTTTCGAAAGCGTGTTTTCCTTCACCCCCGAGACGAGGAGATTCATTTCAATATTGGAGGGGCGGTGTCGTCATTTTGCCCCGCAGGTTTCCAGGATCCGTCTTCCGACATGGGTGTCCAGGAAAGACGGTTTATAATGTCAGCTTGGGATCGAATTAGTCGCTGTGTCTTGTTCATTTATCTCGACTTCAGATGCGGGGGGAGAACGCTAATGGAGAACAACTGACTTCTTGTATACTTTCGTATCGCTATGAGTCTTTAGCAGTTTCGGTCTTAGGTCCGGGTCGTAATCTGGCTCTGTCTTCAGTACATTTAGTGAGGATTCGAGCCAACATACTCTGAAGATTCAAAAGATGTCCGCGGTATAAATATACATGCATACTGTAATTGTGGGTGTCATGAGTCCATAAATGGTGTCGTTTCTCTCCACATACTTACATGCCCATATGATAATACCCTTTGTGGTGCAGCTCTGACATTTCACACAACACCACCACATCCCATTATCAAGTTAATCGGAAAGATCTGCGGAGGAATTGTTTTCACGTGTTGTGCTCGCGGTCACCCATGTGAAACTCCTCGTTGTGAAACAGGTATATTTAGTTGACTTCGGTCCCCCAGGGATTTGCTTTTGGAGAGATTTTCTCCTTGAAAACACACACGGCCAGATGTTTTTACCGTCGGGCATTTGCACCTGCCTGGACCTGTCAATCACGTGGCTAATCTACTAACCCATCCTCCTTCTGTCTCTCCATCCCCCCCCCCCCCTCCACACACACACACACTCGATATTCCGCCTGCCTGACCTGAAGCGGCCCATCTTGTGTCTCTAACCAAGCCTGTTCTATCTGTTTGTGTTTATCCCCGCTCACGTAACCTTCTCCAGTCTTTTTTTTTTCTTCCATGCATTGCAGGGATTTTGGGGTTTTCTGTCAGATTTATTTTGTGTCACACATTTGCCATTGAATTTGTTGGACCTTTTACCGCCAAAAGGTTATGTCACATCGCTCAATACGAATGACGAATATCCGCTCCAGTCTTTCTCCATGGGATGAAATCAAACACGAAACTGACCAGAATGGATGACTTGATTGATTTTGTTTGCTCAGCTTCAGGTCCAGTGTTATTTAACGAGTTTGCTGTTTCCCTTCTGCCCTCCCCTCACGTGAAGCACGCAGGCATTGGACATGCGATGGTAAACATTTACATTTACATTTATTCATTTAGCAGACGCTTTTATCCAAAGCGACTTCCGAGAGAGAGCTTTACAGAGTGCATAGGTCACTTATCAAGACAACAAGATAGCCCCAAAACATTGCGGGTAGCCAAAACATGAAGCACATATTGTGAACAACCAAAAATAAGTGCCAAAGGGAAGAACCCTAAGAGCATGTCGTTAATGCATGTAGTTAAACAATAATACGATGGCTCTCATCTGAATTGTGCTGTTTGGTTTGCCTGAGTCGTCACGTTGTCTTGTGCTTTGTGTCGATTTTCACTTAAGTCCCACACAGACAATTAGTAGACTGTCCTCGATTTCAGCGAGCCGTTTGTGGACGTTTCTCTCTGTTCCACAAACATCGTCCGTGCGTTTAGGAGTTCGCTGAATCAAATGGGAATTTGATCAGATGATCCCTTGCATTGTGGCTTTACAGTCCTCACTAGCACACTGGCACCGCTTCACTCATCGGGATCCTTTAAACACAGAGAAGGAGGAAGGTCTTTCATGAGCGCCTCCGCTCACGGATCGTTCCGCCCGCTCCATTTGAGGCTGGCGTTTGGTTTCAGTGTCAGGCGCCCATGTTTTGCCTTTCATTCCTTGTGTTGCATGCCCCTCACTAACATTCACTGCACTGTGCCGTGTGTAGATATGCTTCGTCGTGTAGAACGTACAGTGTGTCTCTTGTCTTCACGTGAACGAGTGATTCCGTCTGTAGTGTGTTCCTCGAGTTGACCATGTTTGCTGCACCGATGCAAGCAAACCCCATTGAGTCATGACATATTTCGAACATAAGTCCATTAACATCCAACCCTGGAATTGGCTACAAATACGGCTCTTCTTTGATTCCGTTTCTTATTTCTATTGTACTAACAACCATTTTTGTGTCTGACTCCCCTGTCTGTACTAACAGTCCCCTTGAGCCCCTCCTTCTTAACCTGACCCACCCATCCTAACCATTGCAATGACTCCCTCGTCAATCCCACTCTCTACAGGGGCCCAGTCCTTGGCCTACATACACACTCATGCTTTCAGCCCTGCAATTGATCCGCGTATACATTCCGGAAGTTTCCCGTTACCTCCCCGACATGGGGGGGATGGAGGGTAGGTCTATTGAAGGGGGTGAGGGTTTTTTTCTTCGAATGAGCTCCGGCAGTTGGTTTTCACAGGCTCGATTCCTGTCGTCCGCCTTGCACTCTCTTACACTCTCTCGCGTTCGTTCCCCCCCCCCCCCGCCCGCCCGCCCGCCCACTGACTCACAAACAGACGACAGACTCCCAGAAACACACGTCAACACACCGTCGATGGCGACGTTTCTTTTTTTGCCGCTTTCCAGGCAACACTGTGCATACCGTACAGTACTTTGCACACCCACACCCTCACACATACACAGACACTTCTCACTTCGTATTCCCTTGTCAAACCGTGCCCTCAATTTGAGCTTGAACGCTGCAACAGCCTTGAACAGCAAACGCAGACATAAAAATGTGTTGCCCTATCGGCTGGGAAGTACATAGAGAAGCAGGGACTAGTGATGAATGTTGGCCTGAACAGGGCCATTGTCTTGGGGCAGGGGGCAGGGCCATGCTTCTTTTAGCTAGGCACCCTGGGACTTGTAGTGTGGAGCTGGTTGACAGTAATTTTAATCAACATTCCAATGTCCTTATCTGGGGGAAAGTCTACAAATGAGGACGTTTGGTTTCATACTAAAATAATTCCTCAATAGAACACTGTGGAATACAATAGCATACAGCTTTATTGTCTGTCTAGAATGGACATTTTCCTTTTGGCGTCAACTTCAATTAAATGGATCACACACAGGGTCACATCATCTAAACTGAGAATTAATTTGTATTAATAAGTGAGGAATTTAGGCTACCAACTCGGCAGTTGATTTATTTTCCTTGACTGTGTGCGTGTATTGATCTGAGATTGATTGGAACGGTCTTGGGTGGTCTGCTTAATGAACTGACCCATCTCTCTATCATCAGTTTGGGGTATTCATGGGTTCAGTTTCAACCACTCGATTTGTGCTGGATAATGATCTGCTCCAAACATACCTCCTCAGTCCAGCTGAGAATTTATGATAGCAGAGGATCAGAGAGTAGCAAGGCCCTGCAACCTGCACTCATTAATTCAACTTTGCCGTAGGACCTAGCTACAGTGTTACACCTGTGCCGATTCAGCTTAATAACAAATAAAAATCGAGCAAACTCTTGTGAAAGGTTTGATTCATCTACTAACTCAAACTATCTCCACACACTCCGTGTGTTCCTGTGCTTGTTTGTTTTTTCCTCTCCGGTCCGTTTCATCGTTGTTGTCTGTCTGTCTGTTGGTCTTGCACTTGTCTCTCTCTTTCTCTCTCTGTCTTTCTTTTGCTCTCTCTCTCTCTCTCTCTGTCTCTCTCTCTTTCCCTCTCTGTCTCTCTGTCTCTCTCTCTCTTTCCCTCTCTGTCTCTCTCTCTCTCTCTCTGTCTCTCTGTCTCTCTGTCTCTCTCGGCCCATGGTGCTACCAGGTGACCATCTCCGTGGATGGGCTCCTCACCACCACAGGCTACACCCAGGAGGACTACACCATGCTGGGCTCGGACGACCTCTTCTACATCGGGGGCAGCCCCAACACGGCCGACCTGCCCGGCTCCCCCATCAGCAACAACTTCATGGGCTGTCTCAAAGACGTGAGTTTGGGTCGGGGGACCTCACCTTTTAGAACACACAAAAAGTATTCATAGCACCGTTTGCATTGTTCATATCTCATTGTTCTGGGCTGTTGTAAAGAGAGAACATGCCATGGTAATTTATGCGCATGTTATGACTGTCTAATGAATGACAGATTGTTGTGTTGCGTCACAATCAAACTGCCAGTGCTTTGGTTTTACTGGTAATAGACGTGCATTTTAGCTCACATACATGGTGCCTCTCCCAAAACGTGAACGTTATGGGAATTTTCAATGGTCTTGAATTATATAATAAGACGTGGGGATGAATGTGAACGCCGACTTGCTATTCTGCCGCCTGCCTTTACCGGTTCCAATCCGCAGTATTAATTACACCTACTCAGTCGCGCCCCCCCACCCCACCCCGCACCCCACCTCACCCCCCCACCACAGCCCGCCTACCACCCTGCCTCCCTCCCCAGTGACTGCCGGAGCCTCGGGTGACCTTCTTTTGCCCTCTCTCGCTTTCTTTGTGGCCCTCTCTGTCTCTCTCTGTCTCTCTCTCTGTCTTTCTCCCTCCCCTCCCTACCGGCTCCTCTCTCTCTCCTTTACATCTCGGTGTCCCTCAGCCAAAGCAGCTCTGTAATTAAAACCATGCCAGCCTTTGTGTATCCCCCAGCTTTACCATCCTGACAGCCAATTTAGACATTGATCTCCTTCTATGGATTTCCGGCGCGCGTTCTCCACTCTCCGTCGCCAATCTCGTTGACCCCCCCCCCGCCACAGATTAATCGCGTCCACGTCTTTGATGGAAACCTTGCCGCTCCCCAAAATGCTTTTCCGCCGGATTCTTCATGACGTTATACAGTACCTTAGAGAATCCTCTTTTAGTAGGACACTGATATTGAGAGGATCCTCTGAAATTGGGAAGCGGCAATATCGTAGATTCGTGTTTGCTGCTGTGCCAAAGTAGGAAATACAAAATATTTTTTTTCCCTCTTTTTCATGTTTTTTTTTTTTTTTTTTCATTTTGCAAGTAAAAGAAATCAATAAATGAGATGGGGGGAGGGGCATCTCACAAAGTTTTATTTTGGGCAGGCAATTACTGTCGACGCTACAGTGTGAAATCGAGCCGCCTGGTGTATTCTCAGCCGGGAGACAGTAAGGTTCACACCTCCAGGCTGGTCGTCAGTCAGCCGGCTCAGACGCTGAGTGCCGCCTGTGTGAAAATGAAAAACATGTTCAGCTGTGCTTCCCCTCCGCCCCCGCCATCCCCGCACGGCGACTCGGGACCGTGACATCATCCTTGGAGCGGCGGCGTTCTGAGGCGTCGTCCCCCCCCCCCCCCCCCCGGTCTTAGTGATCGACTGTTCGGTTTCCGTCCGCCGTCTTCTTTATCCCTCGCCGCGGCTCGGCGGTTTTCGCCGTTCCCGGCTCGAGCCGACAGAGCCGCCTCGAGCGTACTCACGGTCGCAAGCCGTCTGCTCCTCCCCGTCTCCCAGGTGGTCTACAAGAACAACGAGTTCAAGCTGGAGCTGTCGCGCCTGGCCGCCGAGCGCGACCCCAAGGTCAGCGTCCACGGCGACCTGGCCTTCCGCTGCGAGGACGTGGCCGCCCTGGAGCCCGTGACCTTCGACACGCCGGCCGCTTATCTCACCCTGCCCCGGTGGAACACCAAGAAGACAGGCGCCATCTCCTTCGACTTCCGCACCACCGAGCCCGGGGGCCTGCTGCTCTTCAGCCACGGCCGTCCCCAGGGGCCCGGAGGGGGGGCCGCCGCCGCCGAGCGCCAGCCCCGGGCCGACTACTTTGCCCTGGAGCTCCTGGACGGCTTCCTGTACCTGCTCATGGACATGGGCTCCGGCAGCATCAAGATGAAGGCCAGCAACAAGAGGCTGAACGACGGCGAGTGGTGCCACGTCGACTTCCAGAGAGACGGGCGGACAGGTGAGGCGACCAGATGCCACACGGATCTCGTGACACTGGAAGCACAAAGGGGGGCCGTGGGGGGGGGCTTGGGTTCCTCTCCCCGGAGTTATCATATACATATAAGCCTGTGAAAGCATAGAACTGTACCCGGCACAGAAGCCCTCTCATTGGCTGCTCCTTGGCGTCATACAAAGACACGAGCATATCCAGTTTTAATTACAGTCGTATTTTTAGCCACCGTAATCTATGTATGACATTTTGAAAATTGCCTTAACCTATTTCACAAGTGGCCAATTATACCGTCATCCACCTCACATTGAGAAATGTCTGGCCTTATTAGTCTAAGTCTGTGATCGGTGATGGTGTGGTCGTGTCATTTGTTAGGAAAATAATTTATGACAAAGATTTTCCCTAATTCACCCCGTTTGCAAGGCTGTCTCGCAGTTGTTGTGGCACTGTTGTATTTAAGAGCTTTATTTATTATTATTATGTCCCTCCCTCTCTCCCAACACTCCCTCCTCCCCACCCTCCCTCCCTCTCTCCCAACACTCCCCCCCCCCACCCTCCCTCCCTCCCAACACTACCTCCCTCCCTCCCCCCACTCTCCCTCCCTCTCTCCCAACACTCCCCCCCCAACCTCCCTCCCTCCCTCCCCCCACCCTCCCTCCCTCTCTGCGCCCCCCCCCCCCAGGTGTCATCTCGGTAAACGGCCGTGGCAGCCCCTTCGCCGCCAACGAGGGCAGCGAGATCCTCGACCTGGACGGGGACATGTACCTGGGGGGTCTGCCCGAGGAGCGCCAGGCCCTGCCGCTGCCCCCGGGCGTGTGGACGGCGCCCCTCAACCTGGGCTACGTGGGCTGCGTGCGGGACATGTTCATCGACGGGCGCAGCCGCGACCTGCGCACCCTGGCCGAGGTCCAGAGCGCCACCGGGGTCAGCGGCCTCTGCACCAGGGAGACGCACGTCCGCTGCGGCAGGGACACCTGCGCCAACGGCGGGCTGTGCCGAGAGGGCTGGAACCGCCACGTGTGCGACTGCACCGGGACGGGCTACCTGGGCGCCGGCTGTGAGACCGGTGAGTGGATGGAGTGAGGGAGGGAGGGAAGAGGATGAAGGGAGAGAGGTGGAGAGAGGATGGAGGGAGAGGGATAGGAGAGAGGTGGAGGATAGAGGGAGAGAGGGGGGAGATGGAGGGAAGGAGGGGGAGAGAGTGAGAGAGGGGGAGAGGTCGAGAGGGAGAGAAGGAAGGGAAGTTGTCCTGGCTGACATGACACTGCAGGGATTGGAGATTCATTTGCAAGATGTTTTGATGTACTGTGCATGGAAGTAAATATGGCAATGGATGTGAAAGATGTTGTGAGTTGTTTACGGGGTAAATTGTCTGAGAATTTACCGATCTATTAGTGGATCCGAAGTATGTGAGTTGACGTCTGGTGAATGGGGTGTGGAAGTATCTGTGCGTCATTGTTAATGCAGCTCTGCCTCGTCACACTATTTTCACAGACGAGAGAGAGAGAGAGAGAGAGAGAGAGAGAGAGAGAGAGAGAGAGAGAGAGAGAGAGAGAGAGAGAGAGAGAGAGAGAGAGAGAGAGAGAGAGAGAGAGAGAGAGAGAGAGAGAGAGAGAGAGAGAGAGAGAGAGAGAGAGAGAGAGAGAGAGAGAGAGAGAGAGAGAGAGAGAGAGAGAGAGAGAGAGAGAGAGAGAGAGAGACCATTGCGAAGCCTTTCTGTCCGGATACCGTTAAAGGGATATAAATGGCAGCCTCATTGTGTTTGAGTGTGATGAATAAAAATCTATGTGAGAGATGGTTAAAGTCACATCTCTCCTTGGGTGATCTCTAGACTGTTTCTGCCATCTAGTGCTCCGTCAGAAAACTACAGATAGAATTCAGTAGAAACAACGTCCTGAAATGAGCAAAACCACTATTTAAATGCAAAAGTACAATGGTGTGTCTTTTGCCAATTTGATCCATTATTGTTAGTTGTGAAGATAATGAAATAACACCATCTCTTAAGAGCCCTGGAGCTCTCATTCCACAAGTCAGCCTCGCCGGAGACCGAATGTGACCGCGTGTGTTGTCGTTCTCCTTCTCCTCCTCTCCCGCGTTCAGAGGCGGCGGTGCTAAGCTACGACGGCAGGATGTTCCTCAAGGTGGTGATGCCGGAGACTCTGCACACCGAAGCCGAGGACGTCTCCTTGCGCTTCATGTCCCAGAGGGCCTTTGGGCTGCTGGTGGCCACCACGTCCCAGGAGTCCGCCGACACGCTGAGGCTGGAGCTGGATGGAGGCAGGGTCAAGCTCACCGTCAACCTGGGTAATGCTTTCACAGTAAAGCTTGCGCCGAGGCTAAGCTAACACTAACATGGATGCAAGGGCCAAGGCTGATGCTAATGCTAACGCCAAGGCTAATGCTAACGCCAAGGCTAATGCTAACGCCAAGGCTAAGACTAACGCCAAGGCTAACGCCAAGGCTAATGCTAATGCTAACACCATGGCTAATGCCAAGGCTAATGCTAAGGCTAATGCCAAGACTAACGCCAAGGCTAATGCTAAGACTAAAACCTAAACTAGCACCGAGTCTGGGTTTCTCAGTGAGAGAGTATCCCCTCCTCCCCTTCTCCACGTAAGCTATGTGGTCCCACCTTTCTCCATTTCTCTCCATCCCTCCCTCAGTGTCACTCTCTCTCTCTCTCTCTCTCTCTCTCTCTCTCTCTCTCTCTCTCTCTCTCTCTCTCTCTCACACACACACACACACCCTCATCTTCCCCTCTTTCGATCTGTCTCACAGTTCATTTCTCTCTCCTCTCTCTCTCCATTTCCTTGTCGGGTCCTAACCATCCCAACCCTTTCAGCCCTTCAACGGCCTGTGTGTCTGCAGTCCCAGGAGCAGACAGTCAGCGTGACCAGCTCATCTAGGAAGCTGCCCATCATAGATATAGTACACTGACGCGTCAAATCCAAACATTAGCACTCGATTGGGCTCTAAGACGTTGTCCTACTACACCTCTGCAGGTACCCTAACTCAGGGCTACTTCCGTCCTGTCGGAGGAGTAGCAGGGAGTTTACGCAATTGGGGACGACGTGAACCGGGTGGCGAGGTAGCCCACGCCTCGCAGGTTAGACAGTGAGTCTGGTCCCTGGCTGTCTGCATCCACTGTTCTGTGATGGTTGACAGCTCCAGAGTGCGCCCCCTCAGCCACTCTGCCCCAGCGCAGCTTTCGCCACGCTCCGTTTTGGGGGCGTGCGAGCAGAGTTTAGACGCTCGCTTCAAAGACGCGGAGAGGCCGGGTCCCTGGGAGAGCGCACAGTCGGGTTGGACGTCGAGCGTTCCTGCAGCTCGACGCTCCCGTGCCTTTGCTAGGTGACCGGGGCTTTCGGCGTGGCTGTGTGTGTGCCAATCGCCCGTCTCCTTCAGACTCTACCCCCGCTGGCCACCGCGAACAGGATATGGAAATGATGTAAAGATACGACACACGACAATAACAACAACCAAAAAAGATTTGGTCTTGGTTTTGTACTAATCACAGATTGTTTGTCTGTGTCTGGGACTTTAAGAGATGGTTCACAGTTGGTAAGACTAAAATGGACATTTTCAAAAAATACAAAGTGGGCTATGTCTGGAAAACCAGCAGCAGTTACCCATACTCCCTTAACCCAGTCCTACTTGTTTTAAAATCTAAAATAAAGCTAATCCGGTGCAGCACATTGCATATGCTCACACACCTTTCTGACTCGCGGAGAGTTTGACGATGCGATTCTTTCGAACCTGGCTTGTTTCCAGCAAAACGCTGGATCAGACAGAAGTAGGCGCAGCGTGCGCATCTCAGCTCCTCCTGCTTGGCGAGGGGGCGGCCGGGTGGTTGCCGCGGCGAGGAGACGGGCGCTTTGGCCTCTGGAGCTTGTCCCCGGATGGTGGGCTCTGAGAACCCCTCAGATGTCTGCAGAATGTACCTTGAAGGATGTGAAAAATGTCTTCTTCTTTTCCTTTATTTTTTTTTGTATTTTTTTTGGGGGGGGGGGCGGTTTGTTTCGTTTTAATCTCACCATCTCGCTCTCTCTCTCACCAGATTGTATCAGGATAGACTGTAACCTCAGTAAGTGGCTCCTATGATTATTTCCCTTTGATTTAGAGACTGCAACTGTCATGTTTCTGTATGCTGCTGTGTTTTTCATCATACTGGTGGTCTGCTGTATGTTATGTATTCAGTCTGTCCCAACCAATCAGGTAAGTCTGTATCACAGGCAAGTCATTCAACTCTCATTCTACTAAGTCATTCCACTATGATCTATTTCAGTTTGTTATTCCTTCCAGTCATTAGCACCAATAGCTCTGCTGACTCAGTTAGTCACCAGTAGATGGCAGTATACACTCAACTCTCTGGGGAGACATCTTCCTGTGGCGCAACACAGGATTGAGGGGAAGAATTTGTGTTTAGGTTTGCATAGCCATGTTTTTGTGCATTATAAACCATATATGTATCCAAAATACAGAACAACCCTTTTAGTGAGACTCTGAGTTAGTAGCAAGATCTGAAGTAGGTCTCTCGTGATCGAGGATTTTAGTGAACGAAGGCGGTGATACTCGCACCCCAGCCATAAACACAAGACTGCAAAATTGGGCCATAAATTCCCATTTTGAAGAGTAACGGTGCTAACATTTTCCGTGACTTTTTAATTGACATAATTAGCCAATTGTTAAACCAAACGGTGGTTAACGAGAGGCTCCCTTACCATCTGGCAGTATCTGTTTGGTCCATAGCTCATCTTGCATCCTAAACAGATTTTACTATTCAAGGCAGACCTTCTACAGGTTGTTGCTGCTGAGCTAGGTACATGGGAATCAAAATGGAAACCATGTTATTCATATAAATGGGAGAGCGGGAAATGGGTACTTGTATTACATGAGGTTAATCCGCTTCAGATGGAAGGTGGGACTACTTTTATTGCACTGGAATATTCTAGAAGGGGACTTTGCTATTTCCTTCGGAGTAGCATAATAGCCAGCGGGTGACCCAAGAGGGAGAGTTTATCAGAGCACACTCTGTAGGTGGGTTGTCACAACGTGTAGCCAATGGCAGCACTACAGTATAGAGAGCATGACAGCGCCTCACTTATGTGGATGGAGGCTTGAATGTGGAGTAGGCCCACAAATGGAGCAGGGGATTTCAGACCGAGCATTCTGGGGGACTGGAGCTGTCGGGGGAGCTGTCCATGGGGCCGAACACCGCACAGCACTGAACGACAACATGGTGGCGCAGAATTGATTGAACGCACCGATGTCAGCAATTGGCCACAGCTCCCAAATGCCCCCCCCTCCCCCCCACCCGTTTCGCAGGTGTTGGGACGACAGAATATTCATGTTCACGACCATGAAGCCCCCCCGATGGTCACGTAACGAGAAATTAAAGATGGGAATTATACACAGAGGCAAACGTTGGCGTCAGATGAACAGTGTGTCCACCGCCACACTGGGATTTATAAGTGCAGGATAGGAAGATAAATGTTTTTTAACGTCGGAAAGCGAACCATTTGTTTTTAGAGAAATGTGCAACGACGACGAATGCTTTGATTAGCATGCGCACAGTAACTCAAAAATGATCCTCTGGCTCATTAAACTATACAGTACAACATCTACCATTCCTTAGAGGGTAGCCTTATTAAAAACCATGTACTGTATATATCAGCCCTTCTTGAACTCTGGATCAAACAGAAACCAATAAAGGGGCCCCTTCAAAGCTCCCGATACGTGGCTCCCCCCCCCCCCCCCCCCCACACCCACCCACACACACAGGCCTTTAGTAGGTTGGCTAGAGAGGACAAAGTTAAAGAGAGCCACAGTACACTTCAAAGCCTGTAGTCAGACCCCTTCACACACAGCACTGTACACCCCCTTCCCAAATGTGCTCATCTGGGAAGGACAGTGGAGTGGTGTATTTGAGTGCAAGATCTGTAGCAAGATCTGAAGTAGGTCTCTTGTGATCGAGGGTTTTAGTGAACGAACACGGTGTCGCCCGCACCCCTGGAGTAGAGTGGGGGGGCAGATGGCTGAGCGGTTATTGAATCGAGCTATTAAACAGACGGTTCCCGGCTTGATTCCCGGCTGTGCGAAATGAAGTTGTGTCCTTGGGCAAGGCGCTTCACCCTACTTGCCTCGGGGGGAATGTCCCTGTACTTACTGTAAGTCGCTCTGGATAAGAGCCTCTGCTAAATGACTACATGTAAATGGTGTACTGGGACGACATGCATCAACAATGGATAGTGTTCAGTGCCTTGCTTGAATTCTCCAAAACACTCTTAACTCTGAGACGACAAGCGCCCCAAGATGTCAGATCTCCCACTGTGCGTGGCGCCAGTGCCGAGCTTACTGCTTTCCACCCCAAGACAAAGCACTGGGAACCATGTTCCATTAGGTCTGTGGAGTACTACGTGGACAGATAAGACCACAACAGCCTGCTTTTTATACCTCGAGGTCCTTAAGACAGTACGTCAAGGATGTATTATTCTCTGTGACAAGCAACCTCGAGGATTAGTGTATCTTTTCACAGCCTTCTTGGCAACCCCTTCGACCCTGCCCTCCCCGTTCGAGTAAGGGGGTTCTGCCAGGTCAGTGGGGAGGAGGGGGATGTCAGGGTAATGAGATGGCTGGTCAGTTCATTTCTGGCATAGTTCAGTCCAGATCGGCACATCTGGTCGCCCACAAGCTTAACTGGCTTGAAGCTCCATACAGGCTCGAGCAGATCAGCTAAATAAGGGAATAAAGGCGTGGAAAAAATGTAGGTTTCATGGCCCAGATCTTCCCCACCAATACCAGAATGCACGGCAACTCTCAGAGCCCTGTATCTTTCCTCCGTTTTATTTCTGTGAAACTATGCAAATATTCTTCTGTCGTTCTTTCATATAAATGAAAATGAGCATTGACACAACAATATGCGGTATGCATGAGCGCCTTTGGCTCCAATAAAACAAATAATACCTTGAAACAGTTATGCAACACTGGGGCTTCATAGAAAGGGTTCCAAAACCCAGCCTAACCACTGTAACTTATTGCCTACAGCAGTCATGGCTTATGCAATACCTTCCAACAGTCCTTCTTGAATTAAGGAAGCACAGTAGACTCGTTCCCAAGATAGTCTTAGCACCTGAAGACCGGGACGTGCTATGGTTGAGTGCATTGTTCATATCAAGCAGCAGACTGGGTGTCCAGTTGTGTCCCAGAAAATTAGCGGTCTCCCTAACTTCCTGTCTTCCGATGATCTTACCTTCCTCTATGACGGAGCGTTCAAAAACCATTAAGGGTGTCACCGGTCCCAGCTTCGCAGCCAGTGTCCTGTCCTTGTCCCCTGCCAGTCCCCTACACCCCGAGCTCAATTAGACAGACAGACAGATCCCCGGAGGCACAGCTAGCTTAGCTATGGCTAATTAGCTTCCGAAGCGATGTCAGAACTCGTTTGAATGTCCGCGTCGGCCTGTTGCCGAGCTGCTGATCTGGGGTGACGGTGCCGCAGTGGGAAGCTTCCGCATTGTGACCTATTTTTACTAAAAACCCAATCTTCCAAGCCGGAAAAACGGAACTAGGGGGAAATGTGTGTTCAATCCTGGAGCTGCAAAGCTGGTGTGCATTTACCGTGGCGTTTTTGTGTTTATTCCTCCGGACATTTCTTAAAGAAATTCACAAAGGGCTTAAATATTCAGTAAGGGCTGATGTTGGTTGTGTTGTAGCACAAATGTGTTCATGTGGATTTGCTGTGATTGGTGTATCTCATGTAACCATTCACGATGCCTTCAAATGAGTAGATGTTTCTAATTGGATGCTTAGATTATTGTCTTAGAGTTTTACAAGGACTTTACAACATCACAAGGCATTACATCAGACATGATGAATGAAAGATTAGTTCATTAGAAATAAGATAGTGCTAATAATAGGGTTAGCTCAAAAATGGCCTAGATAAAACGGGTTGAAATGTGAAAGGAAAGTATCATATGTTCCTATCCAGATGTCGTTCCGAGTTACACGGTTAGCAGTAGGAATCCCTTGGGTGCCATGAAAAGCCTGTGTTAGCATACGAGGGGGGTGATTTGACCTTCTTACGTCCTCAGGTCGAGGACCAGAGATGCTGCTCGCCGGCCAGAAGCTCAACGACAACGAGTGGCACTCGGTGAAGGTGGTCCGGCGCGGCAAGAACCTGCAGCTCTCCGTCGACAACATAACCGTGGAAGGTAAGACTGGCCCGAGACCGCACCCCCCCCCCCCCCCCCCTCGATCTCCAGCCGTCGGACCTCTCTTGGAATAAAGAATTCAAGGAGAAACGCCAAGAAAAATTGCGTCTCTCCCCCCCCCCCCCCCCCCTCCGCGCAGGCCTCTTGACCGGGGCTCACACGCGCCTTGAGTTCAACCACATCGAGACGGGCATCATGACGGAACGCCACTTCGTCACCGCCGCGCCCTCCAACTTCATAGGCCACCTGCAGGCCCTCTCCTTCAACGGCGTGCCCTACCTGGACCAGTGCAAGAACGGCGACATCTCCTCCTGCGAGCTCAACGCCCGCTTCGGCATGCGGCGCATCGTCGCCGACCCCGTGTCCTTTGTGACGCGCGCCGGCTACATGACCCTGGCCACCTTGCAGGCCTACGCCTCCATGCACCTCTTCTTTCAGTTCAAGACGACCAGCCCGGACGGCCTCCTGCTCTTCAACGCGGGAGACGGCAGCGACTTCATCGTGGTGGAGCTTGTCAAAGGGTGAGTGTGGGCCCGGTGAGGTCAGAGGTCACGATAGTGGCGGTGGGGGAGCTTGAAAGTCGACACGAACGGCGTTGTGTCCTGGCGACCTGTGTTCTCTCAGTAGCTTGCTTGATTAAGACAGACAGCTGGTGATATTTACCTGTAGAGAAGGGTCAATCTGCCCTCCATGATGACGTTCCACAAACAGTATTGCTGCTTTAGATGAACGGCGCGCTACAGAGAGAGAGCAGGAAGGGGAGTCAGACAACGACAGAGAGCGAGTTTGGGAAAGAAGGAACGAGGCACACAGATGGCAAACCGCCGTCCAGCTTCACATGGAAATGCCGTCACTCAGAAGGCAGTGCCTCAGCAGGGAACCCTGCTAAACCCTCTGGAGCCTGCTGGCATCAGACAGGACTGTGTGAGCCAGAGTCAGGAAGTACTCTCTCTCTCTCTCTCTCTCTCTCTCTCTCTCTCTCTCTCTCTCTCTCTCTCTCTCTCTCTCTCTCTCTCTCCGCCTCACTTCCTGTCTGTCTCTATCTCTCACCATCCCTCTTTCTCCCCCTCTCTTTGTGCTGCGCCTTATCAACTACTAAGTACATCTTCATAAGCCGGGCTATCCTGACCGGAACATTTTGGCCTGACCAGTCTTAGACTAACCATAGCAGGGACGTGTTCAATGATGGGTTGAATGGGTTCATTGTTTTCGCGGCAAATGATATGATTCAAATCTTTACCGAGATGAAGTGCACCAGAACAGACGTGTGAGTGAGTCGATCTGTTTTTTTCTCGCCAGCTACATCCATTACGTGTTTGACCTGGGCAACGGGCCGTCGCTGATGAAGGGCAACTCCGACAAGCCTCTCAACGACAACCAGTGGCACAACGTGGTGGTCTCCCGGGACGACAGCAATGTGCACATCCTCAAGATCGACTCGCGCACCGTGACACAGCACTCTACCGGAGCCCGTCACCTTGACCTTAAAGGTACCCCAAATCAAGGCCGTGGCCATGGAGTCAACATTGGGGGGGGGACAAAATCTGCTACCACCGGTATCAGTAATACTAGTAGTTATAAAAAGGCAATTTTTACGTTTAGATATAATATTATTTCATTTTTTATGATAATTTCAGACAGTGTGCGTGCCTGTCGTAACGTAGCACATTTATATTTTATTTACATTTTTATATCAATATTTTGGGGGGGACATTTTGACCAGAATTGAATATTATGTATTATGATTATAATTAGGGCTGTCAAGCGATTAAAATATTTAATCAACTTTTTGAAATTGAATTTCCCATCTAAAAGCTCTCTCTCCATCATTCAGCTACCGTCGGCAGTCAAAGTCATGTGACGACAGGTGATTCCCAGGGTCAAAAAGAAATCTGCGTTAACGGCACAAATTTTTTTCCGACGCGTTAACGTGAGATTGCGTTAACGCGTTATTAACGCGTTATCTTTGACAGCCCTAATTATAATACATAATAATGTATATTATGATTGCGGCCCTGTCTCAAATGGACACATATTGTACGGTACTGTTCCTGTGACTGCCTGTGTACCTGCAGGCCTCAGTATTGTATTGCGAGAGGTATGTAGGCCTACCGTTTATTTTTGCGAAACGGACTGTTTACTTATCACCTCAGACCCACAACAGTGTTTGCAGGTCCGTTTCCCGGGCAAGGCCAGTCGTTTTAGTCAGTACACACACCGACCAATGTGTGGTATCGTGTGTCACTGGATTTAGCGAGGACAATGACGTTTGTGGATAGGAAAGAGTTAGTTCAACGTCCTTTTTAGGAGATAAGTTGCTTTTGGGTGGAAAAGGGTCTTTTGTAAGGGGGATGAAAAATACAAAGGGTGCAGACCCACACAAAAGTGCTGCTAAACGACTGGAACTGAATGAAAAGAGAGCCCATCAAGGCTCCAGTCAGGAGTCAGGCCATGCTGAGTGACCTTCAGAGAATCACCTCTGCCTCAGCAAACCTTTACTTGGCGGCCTCAGCGTGCTAATGCTAAATCCACCCCACGTTTGATTGAACGCGAGCAATGTTTTCGTTGATGCATCTATCACAGCCGAGACGTGCTCGTCCCCCTAAGAGTCTGCCGGTCTGGTTTTCCGGCCAAGTCGTTCATTAGTTCCATGTTTACGGATGCTTCATCCGATGGCTATCCAGGTCTGCCTGGCTGAGTGACCAGTGTGAAGCAAAGCCGAGCTCATGTTGGACTGTTTGCTTAATGATCATGCAATCCTTGGCCACAGGCCCAAGAATGTGTTTTGCTGGATCCAGATCCCTTGTTTGGCTTTGTTTAGCTGAGGCAAGGCAGTCACAGTCCACAGTTTGTGTGTCTATATTTACATGGATACTGTACCTTGACCTTAAGACAGGACAGTCCCTCTTGTCATTAGTAATGCACCCGTAGCTGGTACATGCCGTCGGATATTATCTTGTGCTCCGACTCCAGTGAGAAGTTACCAGTGGAGGGGATGCCAGATAGAATGTTTCAGGAAAAACCAGCTTTTTTCCACGTCCAATGCAGGGCATCATGAAATCCAAAGTTTCCGCAGTGGAATTGTGTTTCATTGGGAATGTTCCTCAGGGTCCTCCTCTCTGTGTTTCATCTGCTTTGAAAAAAATAAGAAGATTTTAAACACAAATATTCGACATCAAAAGAGCCGCTTCACAGTGAATGTCAGCTCAGTGGCTCAAGCAATTATAGCGAAAATGCCAGTTTGTGTGAGATGGAAGAGGAGCTGTGTAGAGAGGGAAGGTTTGGAATGCTGCTTATGTTTGTTCTTTTGGTAAGACCGATTCGATGACGCGATACTCTGCCATATGCTGGTTCATAGGTCGTTTTTAGTACGACGACACTGTACATTGTAGATTTGAGTTTTTATTTGATCTCATTACTCACCAAGTCCCATGTATTTTATAATACAGCATGTTCCTTTAGTACTATGCATGTCAATGCAAGTGTAACAGTGCAATTCTCCCCCAGGGATCAATAAAGAACTCTATTTTACGCTCTACTCTACTCTACCAACCAAAAACATCAACCGGTTTCATGACATGCTTGATGTAAAATCAGTTATGTAACATCTTATCATGCTGAGAAACATTTAATCTGTTGTCTCTGCCCGAAATAACTAGACCCAAATCCCAGTGCACCTGGCTCCGGGAGTTTTCGCACATACTGAATACCCTTTTCATCCAGTAACTAACTAAGCCAAACTGTGAAGGATTGCCTAGACTTTGTAGGATTTACACGTAAAGTCAACCCGCAAGGGAATATCTCCTGTTCAATGCTCGACAGACAGTTATTACTCTGATGAAGAGTAGCATTATCTGGCTTCCGAATGAGTATGTCACGCAATGGGTTTTTGGAGGTTGCAATTGGAAAATGGATCTGTCGGATTGGAAAGTTGCCTAGCATCTTCTGTGAAGCCAGCTGGTGCAGAGTGTCCTCCAGGCTTGGGCTAGTGATGTTAGACACTAAAATGTTGGTAAGCTCTCGTTCTCAATGTCTAGGCTCCTCACAAGGTAAAGTAACAGCACGGTAGCTAGAAGGTTGATGCTCTTGGTTGAACAGGAACGTCAACACGGATCAATGGTACGGTATAGAAAAATAAAGGTACAAAGAAACTTAAAAGTACAAGTAATACTAGGAGATATGGGAAACAATCCAATAAAGCAGGTCTGTCTAAGATGTTGGTGTTTCATGGATCCTGTCGTTGGTGTTTCCTAAACCCTGTCATGGGTGTTTCCTCAACCCTGTCGTTGGTGTTCCTAAACCCTGTCATTGATGTTTCCTCAACCCTGTCGTTGGTGTTTCCTAAACCCTGTCGTTGGTGTTCCTAAACCCTGTCATGGGTGTTTCCTCAACCCTATCATTGGTGTTCCTAAACCCTGTCATTGGTGTTTCCTAAACCCTGTCGTTGGTGTTTCCTAAACCCTGTCGTTGGTGTTTCCTAAACCCTGTCGTTGGTGTTTCCTAAACCCTGTCGTTGGTGTTCCTAAACCCTGTCATGGGTGTTTCCTCAACCCTGTCGTTGGTGTTTCCTAAACCCTGTCATTGGTGTTTCCTCAACCCTGTCGTTGGTGTTTCCTAAACCCTGTCATTGGTGTTTCCTCAACCCTGTCGTTGGTGTTTCCTAAACCCTGTCATGGGTGTTTTCTCAACCCTGTCGTTGGTGTTTCCTAAACCCTGTCATTGGTGTTTCCTAAACCCTGTCGTTGGTGTTTTCCAGGGAACCTGCACATTGGTGGCGTGCCCAAGAGCATGTACGGCAGCCTGCCCAAGCTGATCGCGTCGCGGGATGGCTACCAGGGCTGCCTGGCGCTGGTGGACCTGAACGGGAGACTTCCGGACCTGATGGCGGACGCTTACCAGACGTCTGGCCCCGTGGAGCGAGGCTGCGGAGGTGAGACTCCACCTCACGGTGTTACACGGTTGCGGGTGTTCACGTGTTGAACAGCCCATTTGTGAACTGGAAGCACATTACGTAGGGGAGACGGCCGACCCCGGTCGTTAATAGTGGACATGCATTTCAGCTGAAACGCTAGACGCGTCGAAAAATCGTCACTCCTGGCTTTGTGAGGAGAGAAAACGGGTTTGATCGAAACCGAACATGTCCATGACTGGAGTCCGTTCGAACCTGGCCTGATGTACCGTAGTTTGTGGTATAGCACTGGACTGGTATATTATGAGGTATAGGATTGTACCGGTATGCAATGTGGGAAAGGACTGAAATAGGGTGCGGTACAGCATTAGAGTAGACTGTTGCAGGATCCCTATCCGTTGGTCTAGCACTGGCATAGGTTGTCGACAACGTGGATGCGTGTGGTTGACTCATGCTAGTATCCTCACCCCCCCGTCCCCCCCCCGTCCCCCCCTCCCCCGCCCCTCCAGGTGTCAGCAGCACCTGTATGGAGGACTCCTGCCACCACCAGGGGGTGTGTCTGCAGATGTGGGAGGGCTTCACCTGCGACTGCAGCATGACCACCTACGGGGGCCAGTTCTGCTCAGACCGTGAGTACACTTACGCAGGACCTCGCCCGAGCATCGAGCCGCGTACACGCGCGCAGCGCCGGTAGCACCTCGGTCGCCGTTGTAACCACGGTTACGGCAGTTGCACCGGCGTTTAAGGGGCTGAATGCCTGAGGGATTCAGGAGTAGTTTGTGCCACACAATAGCACGACCACACAATAGCACGCGTCGTGCTATTGTGTGGCACAGCACTTTCGCGGCAGTGCTCCATCTCTTGTGCGTCATTGACCGGGTCGAATTCCGATCGACTTCTGCGTTTGTGTTCTCTGGTTCAGAGGAGTGCACGCACGCACAAGCACACACACACACACACACTTTAAACATGCCTGCACATGCACTCACACACAGTCACACACACTCAAATAAAGGAACAAGCATGTCACACAGGTATGCACTGACATCTTGTACACAAAAGCAAAAACAAGGCAAAAGGCAGAGACACAGATAAGGGTCTTTGAATGAAAACGGCTTCACTATTGACACAAAGGTTGGAAAAAGAACAATCATTCGCTGGACTCCTCAGTGTTGTGTGAAAAGTGACCATTTTATAATTGTGTTTACCTCAATGAAAAGTACAGGTGGGACTCTGTGTCTGGTTTTATTTCAATTTCACATTCCTTGTGTCAGCTGGGTAATGACATTTCTCAAAAATTACTTTTGTTGTCGCCTCCTTCATTTTCCGTACACTTCCTAAACCCTCTTGGGTGCATTCTAATGTAGATAAAGTGAATGCGTCGAACTGTTCTAGAAATACTACAGAGACACTTCGCGTGTGTCTGAGCACAGTGTGATGTTTACTTGGACATGCCTGGACGTACCATGTTTCTTCCATTAAACTATTGTGATGTTGTGTGGCTGTTTTTCCTCTACAAGTCCTGGAAACCTTGTGAGGGTACATGACATTGTGAATTCCATGAAACACTTCAGACATTTTAAATCTAAGTATGGCTGCCGATTGAAGGAAAATACAAAACGAGATTGTCATTGGCCCTTTTAGCAGTGCAATGATCTTAAACATGTCTAAATTAATGCATGAGTGGTTGTCGGACACAAAAACGAAGATGTGGAGAGATTCTGTAAAGAGGAATGTTCTCAGACTCCTCGCTCTGCATTCTCCAACCTTAATAGACGTTAAGGAGAAGACTTGCTGCTGTTTCATGGGCAAAGGGAGGTTGTACCTCTCATAAGATGTAAGGGGTGCCAATAATTGTGACACGCAAGGTTTCACAAAACATTTGTATTTCTCGATGACAGATTTTGAAACTCTTTGTACTCATCTTTGTCAAGGGAGGGACGGCCATTTTGGAGCCCACTGTATGTGTTAACAGCCAGCAAAGCACAATAGTTTGATCGATGAGTGGATTTGACCAATTGGCTAACGGTATAAAGGAAGTTACCTCATATGTAAACTGCTGAAGACAACCAACATTTATAAGGCAAGCGTGCTACATTAGTGGAACAAATCGAAGCGTCACCAAGAACGCGCTGAAGCGTTCATATACTCCCTGGCGTTCAAGCAGAATACCGTTGGAAAGGCACTCACTTGCAACAACAAGTCAGCAGTCCGTCGTCTGGGTGCTGAGGAGAAGTGTGTTCGTGAGTGGCGCAACCAGCCGCCCCCCGGTTTGATGAAATGCCGCCAACGGCTGCGGTTTATTTAACCGTATCACACTTTAATGCAGCGTTTAACCGAGGGGCGGCGGCGATTTGAGGGCGGCTTCTAATCGAAGGAACGCCGTATCTGTTGATCTCCTTCTCTGTTATTTTCAACCCTCCCTCTTCCTGCTCTCAGAAGAACAGATAAGCTTAAGAATGCTGTCAAGTGGCCCTGAAGAGTTCAGCCTAATTTTCTACACTGTTGCTCTAAAATAATAATCAGCGGAAAGAATAGGCCTCGCGTTTGTTTATAACCCTCTTACTAGCTATTTATCTGCAGATGGGATACTTTGGGTTATCAGGAAGAGAAGGGGGCTACAGCGTTGCTCCAGACCCCCATAGGGGTGTTATTTACTGAAGACATCAACACATGACTGGCACAGACCCGTTACATTACATTTAGTCATTTAGCAGACGCTCTTATCCAGAGCGACTTACAGTAAGTACAGGGACATTCCCCCCGAGGCAAGTGGGGTGAAGTGCCTTGCCCCCGGACACAACGTCATTTGGCATGGCCATGGCATGGCCGGGAATCGAAATGGCGACGTTCAGATTACTAGCCCAATTCCCTAACCGCTCAGCCACCTGACTCCCAGCTAAGGCTGGAACTGTTTTTAGCTGTTAGCAAACCCCCAGCCGACAGCGCTGCACATTCAGACGCACGTGCGCGGAGAACGGAAGACTGCCCTAGGCACACTAGAATGGTTGTGCTCTTGCATAATACACATTGTTTGCAGTGAGACAGGGCAGGTACTTGCACAGCCCATTCACTCTTGTCTTGCTTTTGTAAATACCTCCTGCCTGCTGTTGACGGGTGGAGGGGTTGTAGGGGGAAGAGGGGGGGGAGGGTTCCGTGCATCTCTAGAGTGTACATGACTGCCGGTATCTGTCTCATTATAAAGCTCTCAACAACAGCTTGGCAAAGGCCTCTTCAATAAACATGTCCTTTTGACAAGGCTTATTTTAAAACTGGAAATCGTACTGTCAAGGCGGAATAACAAGCTACGATGTTAAAAAAAAGGGGGCCCTAGTGCATGTCCTGCCACTGCAATTATTTTATTGTGCACGTGTCCGGATGTAACGTTAGTACATAAGTGATAAAGCGCCTAGATAAATACAAATGTTTGCCAGTGAAGAGACCATATTTTGTATGTTTGGAACTCGTTTTTCATTCATTACGAAGCCTTTACGAATCACTGTGTTAGTACTATAAGCCAGTATTTACAGCTATGCTTACATAGGGGTTCACAGCTGAAACTGATCAGATCATGATCGTTAGTCATACCCAGCAACGGAAATGTAACTGAAGGCCTTCAATTGAAATGTTAGTGAAGCTTTAGAAGGGACAAAACAGGATTATGACTTAATAACGGCTTCGCAGTACACCGATCGGACGTTCTGTAGCAACCGTGATGAGCATAGGTTTGTTCAGGTTGACCCTTAACCTACTGTCGGCTCCATACACTATTCCTCCACCGTCAACAATAACTATACACCTTGTGACGTGGGTCTGCAGAACGACACAATAGGCTCTCCTTTCTGCCGTTTAAGAGCATTTAGGGAAGTTAGTGTGGGGCTAATGATTGGCTCCGGGTCCTTCCCTGTTCGCCACCACCGTCCAGATGTTGGCGGGGTTGAAGCTGCCAGCAGTGTGTTGTTCTGAAGTTCACGTCCCACCTCCCACCCCTCTCTCTCTTTCTGGAAGGCAAACATATGGAGGGTGTAATTACCAGTTAGCCTCTGCAATTAGTGCTGATTATTTTGGAATATTCATTATCGTCCTTTACACTCAACGGATGTGCGAAAAATGCCAAGCTGGATGATGACTGGAAGGCGGCTGGGAACGACGTCGAGGGGTATTTTTCTCTCTTGTTGATTTGGCCGTCCCTAAACAGAGCAGTGAACTGTGAGGGGGGAGGGGGGAGGGGGTGTTTGCTAGACAGACATGTTGAGCGCTGTAGGAGCACCGGGCTCTGAGTTCTTTGTTAGGCGTCAGACTAGCCTCGGCGTTGAGCGCCTCTGATGTGGTGAGCATCTAGAGCAACGCGTGTCAGCCGGTCACACAGTGCGTTCTCAAGGACACCGCTGGCAGAATCAGTAGCCAGCTGAGGTGCCTTCGGAACCTGTCGTTTGACCCCACAAGATGGCCGGGGCCCGGATCAGTGCGTGGCACACACACACCCAGGACACGAAATGAAGCGAGGGAGAAAGAGACGGCAAGAGAGAGTCTTCTGGAGAGGAGGGTTTTAATTAGGAGTGCACATGAACGACCCGATCCCAGCCCTGGTTTGGGAACTTGTTCTGGGCTGGCCTTGGGATTGTCCTGGCATACGTGGAGGTAGGCTGCTAGTCTTATCCTCACCTCACAACACTTCATTACCCAGGTAACGAAGTGTGACCGTCTCGTAATTGTCTGGCAAGGCTGGCGTGACGGGGTTATAAATAAAGACATGTTTTAAAGGGAGCTCACAAGGCTGGCTCAGTTCCTCTGCTCTGACAGCATAGCAATAGGTACCATGTAGCACTCAATTAAACTGAATGTTGGGGTTAAAGAAACAAGTATAGTAACTCCATAAGTTCCTACCCTGAGATACATTTGACAGTGTTTCATGTTTTTAGCTGCATGATGGGGGCTTGTAGGGCAGGCATGTACAATGAACACAAATATGATTGCCTTAAAGGGTCATTGATTGCAAAACTGATTTTACCTTGTCATTGTTGAATAACGACAATTTGGTGGGTAAAACGGACATACACCCCAACATTTACATCTAGACCAGCCCTCACGTGTTCTGGCCCAGGATCTCAGACACTAGTTTAGCTGTGCGCTGCTCTGTGTACGTCCACGTGAACAACAAAGGAGAAAGTTTGAAAGTTTTTAAAGTATATTGAAAATGGACCATCGTAAATGCAGTGTTCCAGGCTGTACTGGGAATGATGACACTTTTCATAATCTTCCCAAGGAACCAGACACTCGACGGGTATGGCTGATGTTTTTCTATGAGAAGATCCCTGTGAAGTTCGACACTCATTTATTCATTTGCTCAAACCATTTCACCAAAGAAAGTTTTGAATGAAAACCTTGGACAATTTAAGAAGGATTTGCTAAGCCGCTGTTGCTGAAAGAGGTGCTGTTCCAACCGTATGCTCATCACAAACGCAAGCTGTAAGTATGATTTTGTCACTAACAGTTAGCCTATCAGCAATGCTAATGTATCCTGTATCTAGCATAGGTAGAATGCTTAATACGTTTCAAAACTCATCAACATACCTTTCTTAGCAAATGACTCTAGCTAGACTAGCTGTTGTCGGCATTAGAAGGGAAGCTTCTGAAAAAATAGCCAGAAAACGAATAGCAGAACTGGAGAAAGGCAGGTGCTAGATACAGGATACGTTAGCATTGCTAATAACTGTTACCGACAAAATCATACTACAGCTTGCGGTTGTGAGGAACATAAGGACGCACCTCTTTTCGGCAACAACTTCATAGCAAATCCTGCTTTACATTGTCCCAGGTTTTCAAAACAGTCGTTGGTGAAATGGTTCAAGCAAATGTGTAATTGAGGGTCAAACTTCAAAGGGATCTTCTATGCTACGGTATAGACAAACATCAACAATGCCCGTTGAGTCAATGTTAGCTAGACTCTAGCTCATCTGCTTTTTATTAACGCTGATTTGCAAGGAATGCAAGAACAGCTAGAGAGCGAAAACACCTAGACTGCTGGCATGTAAACTAGTTTAGCTTGCTAACGCAAGAGCATAGGTAGAATGTGTGATGATTTAGCCTAGTTTATTGGTAATGGGGCTAATGCATTATTTGATGTTCCTGATTGTTTAATTTGAATAAATAACCTGTGTTGTCATGTAAATCTACAATTCATGATGCAAGTTTGTCCAGATCTTTGTCAGGTTATTTTTTATTTTATTTTTCAGCAAGATATCTAGCTAACTGAAGCTGAGTTGAATCAATATATAGTTTGGTTGCTAAACTGTAACGTTAAACACCCAAGTCGATCCAGTTTTCTTCGACAACAGAAGTGGAAACAACTAACGTAATCATTTCAATTTGTTGAAAACAGTGTTGTGTAGACACAATAGATTTATTTGCACGTTTTTATTTTAAGTTTCCTCCTTCGATGTTTCTGTGAGTGTTGTTGGCCGTGTTGCGTCGTTGAAAACCAACCAATCAGTGCACAGCTCATCTATATATTCATGAGTATAACATAAAAGGAGAAAAAATAGCGTTTTTTTTCCGGGACAATTTCACAGGAAGCACCAGGGGGCATAGAACAGCACCCGGGCCATTTTCAGCCCAACCAATGTTACATACCCTATTCAGAGACCTTAAGGAACACTGTGAAATACCCCCCAAAAAACAGTCAATGACCCCTTTAAGATCAAGATGAGAACCAATGTCGGGTTAATATTGTACATTATACATTATCAAGCCTGTGCTGCAAGTGTCCTAAATATTCACCTGTGTGCCCTTACATTTACATTCATGCCCTTGTTTTAATGAAGACATCTATTTTTCACAAACACGCATGCTATCGTTGATTATTTTTCACCAAGTTGACTTCCCTAACAGCATTTAGTCCGTAAACCCCCGGAGGCTTTCATTAGCCCCTTGTTTGACATCGACGATTCTAACCCTGTCACATCCAAAGGACAGCGTTAACTCGACCTTTAGCGACCTTTGGCTAAGGTGTCACGGACGGAGATAATTTAATGCGAGCCAATGATGGCCGGTGGCTCATTAGAGGAGCAAACAGGCGCAGGCGGCGCCGGAGCCGAGTTCGGTCTCCCTGCTAGGCAGCCTCTCTCAAACAGCAAACGGCCCTGCTTGATGATCAGTCACGGGCTCATCTGACTCACTCGGCACACATTGGCTGTCGGAGGGGGGAGTTCAATATCGCTCGAATGTCACGCAAACTAATTGGCGCCAGTTAGGACATTAGGTTTGATTTAGACACCAGCGCATAGCTGGGAACCCCTCGCTGTGCCTGTGATAGTACTATACCTATCAGGCCCGGATTTCCTTAGACCTGGAAGATGCTCACGTGCGGGACGGCTTCAACGCGTCCCCGCTGTTGTGGCACGGATGTACGGGGAAGGCTAATGATGTTGGAGGTTTACGATGCAGTTCTGTTTACCGGATGACATTGGTGCGCGTTTCCACACAAAAACAAAGTTTTCCCATAGAGCGTAGGTTTGGTCTCAGCTTTGGTAGGGACACTGTAATTGGTTCAGGCTTTATGGAGCTGTACTAAATCATCTGTACTGGACTTCTGAGCAATGAAATAATGAATTATATTTGGGCATCCCAATTTATAGCACCTTTTTACTATATAAGTGTGAATGATAACATTCATGGGTAACATTGTCTAAACATCCCTTAAAAACAGCAATTTAATGCTATCTTTACCAAAATGGACAATTCAACTTCTCACCTGAACCCCTGATGCTTATTCATCACCAACCTGCTCTACATCTGTAGCTTCAGAGTGCTGTTTTTCCTGCACAGTAAGTCATCAATTTAATACAGACCCTATCATGCTTCGTTGACTGCTGACATTGGTCGAGATTACAGGGATAGCCATATTACTATCCAAGGGATCATATAGGCCTACTTATTGCCAGTTAATATCACTTTTGCTGATAGGGATAGATTCAATACAAGCAAAACTTGCTTCCCGTTGACTACACTATCAACTTTCAAAACTTGCTTCCAGTGTAGAATGGGTGGCAATGTAAGGCTAGCAGGTTTGCACCGTGTGGGTCGTTTTCCTACTAGCTAACTAACAACGACCTTCTTGATAGCTACTTACTGTCTGGGTGGTGAAAAAACTTCCGACACATTTCTTCCTTTTGGGTGACATTTTCCTATCTACAAAGCACAAAAGGGTCAAAGATATCCAATGCTAATATGAGGCTTCATTATTTCCTGGGGTATTTAGTAGTTTACAAAGTCAGACTACTGACGGCTCTCTTTCTGCAAGTCAAGATTCTCAAAGTGTTTCTGACTGCCACTTCAGCCAATTAAATGACATCATCTTGTCTCGCAGGCTTGAGGGTGCATGGGTTAACTTGGAAATGTGTTTTTCACTTTTCTGGGCGACGAACAATAACACAAATGAGTTTTGCAAATATATTGTGCGGTAATTCATCAATTTAATACAGACCCTAGTATGCTTCGTTGACTGCTGACATCGGTCGAGATTACAGGGATAGCCATATTACTATCCAAGGGATCATATAGGCCTACTTATTGCCAGTTAATATCACTTCTACCCAATTTGTTCTAAGGCCTACCCAAAAACAAAAATATCTCAAAAAATTATGCAACGGGTGCATCTAAAAGTAAAAGTAAAAAACGGAAAAGATGCCTATGCGTATTTTTCTAGGCCTACCCCAAAATATTTGTCTGCCTCTGCCCCTGGTGGGGACTAGTAGCCTACCTAGCGTCCCCCCGTAAACCTACGCCCATGGTTTTCCCTGTCGCCTTGCTCATCTTAGCACTGAGTTCATGAATAGCTTTTTTTATTTGGGCTGCTCCAAGGGACCTCTTCCTCAGATCTAGTTTCATGGATGAAGGCCAGCAAGCGTATTTATACAGAGGAGGCAGAGGGCACACGAGATAAATGATTGACTTTCGCCGGCGTGAAATAGATTCTATGATTTTTGACTGTGCCGGGCTTGACATTGAGTTTTAATAGAATTCCTTCCCCCTGCTGCTTGCTTCTAATTTCATCCATTTTGAAGTTTGTGGAAATGGCTCCGGCTACACGATTACAGGACGCCTTTGGGTGTGTTGTTCCCAATTTGTTTATCTCTGAGGATTACTCGAGGGGGGGGGGGGGGGGATATGTCTCGTCAGTGATCAAACAAATGCAATTTGCTTTGTGGTAAGTGTGTAACATACGAGTTGGGAGTTTCCGACGGCATCAAACGTGTTGATGTGTATCTACTAAGTGATTGGTGCATATGGCGCCCCCCCCCCTTCATGTCCTCGATGAAGGCCTCGGGCCCTGCGCTCCTAAGGAAGTTCATCTCCGCGAACCAGATGGGTTATGGCCATGAAAGAGTCACACGTTGAGTGAGAGCACTTACAGTCGTAATAAAACACGTTGTCATTTTCGTCCTTTTTCCGTTTGGTCTTATCCTGCCCCTTCACGGGCAAGATAAGCACAACGATGCACAACGATCCCCGTGGTTTGCCGGTGTTGCACTCGCACGTTCGACGGCTGTAAACGACTCGTCATTAAACAATGAGTTATTTTATGTCGTTGAAAATCCTCCTGCACTCGCATCCTTTTCATATCCTTTCCGAACAGAGTTCCATTTATTTTTCATACACCCGCTGTGCCAATTGGATTACCTGGCAACCGGCTTGTAAATTGGAGGTTGTTATTCAAACCAGAATGGAACAGTTGGAAATGAACATGCGGGATATCATAATGGTGACATATTCTGTTGTAAAGAAATGAAATGATCCAATACAAAATCTGAAACATTGTGTATGTAGTGGATAAATATATATTTTTTCACACTCCCTTTTCCTATGAATAAGAACAACTTATTGATTTTAGGTCATTTCCACTGTGGCAGACAATCGTACATGTGTAAATAGCTTGTAGTCCCTAGAACTGGTGTGATACTGCATCTTCCACAGCACACCCTGTGAACAATAAAGAGTTGAAATCTTAGAGGAGCCATGTGAGAGGTAACAGACCAACCATGGGGACAAAACTGTTTTACAGTCGATAGATATGGATATGGATGGTGTGTGTGTGCATAGCATGTGTAGCACTATATACTATATGTGTGTCTAGTATGTGTAGACCTGCAGGTTTGTGTGTGAGTGCGTAGAATGTATAGCACCATATGCATGCGTGTCCCTAACAGGCATATCCATAGACTCTCCAGCAGATACCCAGTGTAGTGTGCTCCAAGGTTGTCTAACAGAGCCTGCCATTGGGCAAGAGCAGCTTCCCTAATGGCCAGAGATCCACCATGGGGAGGAACACGTTCTGATGAACTCCCCTTGAGATGTTTTCACTTTGTGTCATGATGGCTGTTCATCCAAGAGGCAATATACTGGACCAAATGACTAGTACACCCTTTGTGTCCGTTTTCTGTGAAAATAATGGTTTGCTGTTTTTGAAACTCAATGCTCCCCCTTTCTGTCCAGGGGTGGGTGAAAACCAAATGAACGCATATAGCATCACTGTTGAGACCCAGGGAGGCAGAATGTCAATAGTCTGTAGGTAGGCATGGAATATTGAATCAAACCTAACCTGGATGTACCTGAATCATCCGTAGGCAAACCTGCAGGGCTTCTCTCCTTCTTTAATTTCCCTCCTACGGCGCCTTGTGAAGACGCCGACCTCATCGTCACACACGCGCGCACACACAGCTTCCTCCGCCTCCTGCCCCCTCGTTCTCCTCCTGTCATTATCTGTCTTCATCTCTCTCTCTCTCTCTCTCTCTCTCTCTCTCTCTCTCTCTCTCTCTCTCTCTCTCTCTCTCTCTCTCTCTCTCTCTCTCTCTGTCCATCTCTCCCTCTCCCTGCCTCTCTCTCTCACTCCATCTCTCCCTCTATCTCTCTCCAATCCTCTCTCTCCATCTCTCTCTTTCTTTCTCCCATCTCTCTCTTTCACTTTCCATCTCTCTCTTTCATCTCCAACCCTCTCTCTCCATTTTTTCTTTCTCTCCATCCCTCTCTCTCCATCCCTCTCTCTCCATCCCTCCCTCTCTCTCTCTCTCTCTGTCTGTCTGTCTGTCTGTCTGTCACTCCTCTGTCAGTTTGGTGAGAAAGCTGTAGATTGCTGAAAATGTCCTACAGGCAGTGACAACCTGTCCACTTTGGGGAACTGGCTCGACGCACGAGCGGAATACCAAGCAGCGCTTTCCGGGGCCTCTGTGAGGGTCCCTCTGTGGGCCAGGCTGGCAAGGAACACAGCTCAGCGTCGCTTTACACCCCGGCCACGCATCGACCCACGCCCAGATGAATGCCTTCGTTCCTGGGAGGCAGGTCCCCCGGAGGGGGGGGGGGGTGGTGGTGGTGGTGGTGGCGGCACATACAGCTGCTGTTCTGTTAGGAGAGAAGGGTTACATTCAGTTTACATTACAGAGGGCCAAATTCACTGACCCCCCCCCCCCCCCCGGGTGCTCACACGCACCAGCACTACACACACACACGGACGCACACGGACGCGCTAGCGAGCACACACTCGATCCGTCCTCGCTCGTGTGGCGGGGAGGGGGGGTTCTCAGAAAACACACAAGGCTCGCCTTCTCGTCGCCCAGCACGTGTGCCTTTGTCGCTGGAGCTGTTGGTCACTTCAGTCTCCGCGAGCCCACGAACAGTGGAGCCGGTCGAGACACGGCAAAGTGTCTTCCAAATCCAAAATGGCAAACGCGTATGACTCGGCCTTCAGCTGTGTATACACAAAGTAATAATAAGACATTTTCTTGATGATGATTATTATTTTTAGCGGATTGAAGTTGACCTAAGGCTGGGTTTGAGGATGTAGCTCTCTGTGGGTCAGAGGCTCTGATAGGGGACTGACACAGGGGGGGGGGGGGGGGGGGGGAACTGCTAGGTAAGCAAAGGTACGTCAAGCACGACTCTACACTCTCTGCCTCAGCTTGTTTTGATCAAAAGACTTCTCCCCCAAATCAACGTCACGTTGCCTCATCAAACGCACCGCGTTCCAGAAGAATCCTTTGCGTGCGCTACAACAGTGCAAACAAGGGAGAATAGAGTAGAAAGATCACAGCGCAGCAAAGTGAAAGGGTTTAGGACAGAATGATCAAAGACTTAATGAGAAAAGAAATGTCAAAATGATAAAACACTTCATTATATCCGTAAGCAGGTGTGGGTGCGCCCATCTGTTTGTACAGTATGGGCATGTGCGGGTGTGTGTTTGTGTGTCCATACTATACGTTGTTAGCTACAGTGTGGTCTCCCAAGAGCAAAGTATATGGACAGAAGCCTGCTATCCTGTGATTGATGGCGGCCTGCCTTCTGCAGTCTTGCTACCAACAGTAGTAATTGCCTTATTACAAGAGTGAGGCTCCTAACTGGTAAACAACCAGTGACCATGGAGTGATTATGTTGATACGAAGCCTGCCATGGCTAAGCCGAGCAGACGTACACCATTTCATCCGTGGGCGTGCGGTGCGTGTTTTTCGAGTCACGCTCCAAAAGGGTGGACGGAGAGGAATGGTTTGACAGTGACCGCGCGCTAGCGGTTCACCGGTCTTCCTTTGTGTTGTTTTTTTTGTTGTTGTTGCCGGTCGATTTAATCTCTGCCTCCCCCCTCACTCCATCCTCTTGACATCCAGAGTTGTAATCCAGGTGTGCCCCCCTGCCCCCCTCTCCCTCCTCGTCTAAACCCCCCAATCTTTGAAAGAACCTCTTTATCATCTGTGTGTGGGAATCGGCACGCCCCTCTCATCTCTCTGCCGTTTGGCACGGCTTGCTGCTCTGCTGTGGCGTCTGAAAAACATCAATACTGCCTTCCCAGAAGCTTCCAGACCGATGTCCTGCTGGCAGACTCCCCTCAACAGTTAAGGATATGATTTCAGCCATCGCTTTCAGAGATGTCTCACTACAGAAGACCCACAGTCAAGCAGCGAAGGTGCAACGGCGTTTCAGACGGAAGGTTCCGGCGTAACTACAATGTTGTTACTAGTGCAGTGCTGTGTGTCTAACGTGGTAGTTAAAGTAATTTCCAATGCAAAGTGTCGGCCAATATTATTAGCGTCTATTATCATACACTCGCTGTCGGTATGTTTTGTTGTGTGTGAACAAAACCACAGGGCTGTTTGCAGCTGCATTTGCTGCTGCAATATGGATCCTACATAACACCATGGAGCCCAGCTGTCAATAAGGAACCCTGTCCACAATCCATCTCCAGTCTGGCTTGGAAGCAGACAAACACGCAGCAAACCATTAGTGGCAAATTAGCATTTTGCGTTAATTACACAAATGTGGCTTTCAGACTGCCGCTTTGTAGGCAAGTGTTACACGCTTTGGGCTTGGTGGGATCTTAGATTTAGGTGAACGCTTACTTGGTTCGGCTTACATGGCTACAAACAGCCAATGAAATCGTTCCAACAGCCCACCCTGCTCCTCCGGCTCTCCAGGTAGTCGTAAACAAATGCTCACTTGATGACATTTTGAGACACACGCATAAATCACACCGGTTTCATACAGCGATGGCACCGCTAAATTATATTTTCTATTTACACAACTGACTGTGTACGCGTGTCTGTGAGGCTATTTCATGCAGTGTTTTAAGCACTGTTGTGTTCAAAGTGAGTACCTAATTGTCCGTGAAAGCCTTTTTCAGGAGAGGCACACGAGATGTGTGGCCAGGCATAATGATGGGGGGTAGGAAGGGCCCAGGCACAAACTGGTGAAACAGCCTGCCCTGGAACATGTACCCCCTCTCCTGGGCCCGGCAGGTACCCTGGAACCTCCTCTGCCTGGGCCTGCTCACCCACACACACACACACACACACATGCATTGTTATATATATATATATATATACACATATAGGTATTTGAGACTGGAAGAACTCGTACAGTCATACACATATATATGACCTCCTGGCCCTATGGTCCCATTAACATGACTTCTATGTTTAGTTTAGTCAGGGTGAACATGGCTATTGCTTTATAGGAAGATCCGGAGAGAAGGGCAGTGAAGTAATGCCATTTGAAATCATTTACAGTAAACGATGTGGCTAAGCTCAATTGAACTTGTGTGGCGCAATGATACCAATCGGACAGTCGCCCCGAATTGAAATGAAATAAAGACTGCCGACTCAAGGCGGACTGATGCAAGCACTTAAACATTCAACTCGTTTCGTGCTCTGCGGCCCTCGCGCACCGTCTCATCCACAGCCTCCATTTGAGCAGCATCGACCTTTTTCGGGGACAGGTAAATCACCCCTGATTTGTATCGAGTGGCAGGTTTTCCTGTGGTGTCCTGTAAGCGCGTCAAACAGTGAGCTCTTTAAAAAAATACGACCCGTGAAAAGATGCCGACCAAAACAAAAAAACTGAGCGGCGAAGCCTTCCATGTGCGTAGCTCACTGTCGACCCCTCACCGCCGAGGTCTCTGCGGATCCTTCGGTCACAGCGCAGCTGTGGAGCGCCTCCATCCGACACGCGTCCCCCGCTGCGTGCCGGCGTCGTGTTGCCGCGGCTCCCGGCCAGAGCAGGGGGGAGCTGTTATCTCGGTGACACGATAGCAGGGAGCGGGCCATTATCCGCACCACCAAGGCTGTCTGGGGCTCAGAGACGCTTGGGTGAGGCCAGCGCAGCACGAGTTTGCGTAGACACACACACACACACTGAGGGGGAGAGGAGAGAAAATAGGGGAGGGGGGAGGGGGGAGGGGGGATGCAGCACCATGACTCACTTCCACTGGGGGTGGGGGGGGGGATCTGTGCGTTTCATTTACTGGGTCGAAAACAAGAGCAGTCCTCTGTTGCCTTTCGTGCGTCTTCTCTTCCCGCCCTTTCTCCGTCCAGGGGGGAGGTCCGCACCGGCAGACAAGTGGCTCCCTAATTAGCAGCCCTCCGTTCTTCCCCCAATCTTTATCTCTGCTAGCCATCCCCCCCCCCCCCTCACCTGTGGAAAGGTGAGGGTCCCTGCCCCGGACACAGCTCTGGGTGCCACGGTGTCAGTGCCAGTTCCTGTCTCCACCGCTCACTGGCTTCCCCGCTTATCTCTCCTCTCTCTCTCTCTCTCTCTCTCTCTCTCTCTCTCTCTCTCTCTCCTCTATCTCTGTATATATCTCTCTCTCCTCTATCTCTCTATATCTCTCTATCTCCGCGCGTGTGTGTGTCTGCAGCAGCAGATGTCACAGATCCTCGGTGGGCTGACACGGCGTGAGCCTCTGCCCCGTCGCTGTGTCCTGACAGTATCAGATGACTGTGTCACATGACTACCGACTGGTTTTCTCACTGTCTGATTCACCCCTGCACCTCTCTGGGCTTGGTCTAACAGGGACGAGAACATCTCACGGGCAAGTTATTCCCTGAACAGGCTGTCTTGTTGGAATTTTATTTTTGGGGTCAAACTGATGAGTCGATTATGCAGGAAGAAAGCCTTTTAAACCTGCATGTGTCCTAAGAGTGGAGTATCAGGGGATCAGATGGCTGACGGTTAGGGGGTCGGACTATTAATCAGAAGGTTGTTGGTTTGATTCCTGGCCGTGCAAAACAACATTGTGTCCTAGGGCAAGGCACTTCACCCTACTTGCCTCGGGGGGAATGTCCCTGTACTTACTGTAAGTCGCTCTGGATAAGAGCGTCTGCTAAATGACTAAATGTAGGAGTGTATGCTTGTTATATAAGCACACAGTCAATAAGTAATGCCTGTTCATTGCAACCAGACAAATAGTAAATCTTCAGTCTAGCGCGTCAATGACTGTGTTGATCCTATCAGGGTCCATGCGACGGGCTACAATGTGAGCTGGCGGTGCGCAGTGCTGACTGTGGCGACTGGGGGAGGGTGGAATGGTACCTAGTCTCCATTCACATCTGCCAAGTCATCCCACTAAATCACTTTAACAGCCTGGCTGTTCTCTGAATGGTCCCATAACTACATAATAAGCCACAGGCTTCTGCCACTGTCACACAATTTAGGAACTGGAATTTGCACGGTTGAGCCAGGGAACGATCCAGGATTGATTCCACGGGATATTTTCGGATAACCGTTCATTGCAGGTTGGAAAATGCGAAAATATCATATGACCCACAGTGTGACACTGTTTTCGCTACTGATGCGTTTTTACAAAGACATGTTTGTGGGGGAAGTCGGTTATACGGCGCTTGACACTACTTGAGCTAAGGCCATACTATGTCTGTGTAATAGTGCTGTAGTGAATATTAAAAAATACATTGGAAAGATTCGGCGATGGCAGGTTTCAGCCATAAATATATCTCTCTGTCTCTCTCTGTCTCTCTCTCTCTCCCTCCCCCCCATTTCTCTGTCTCTCTGTCTGTCTCCCTCTCTCTGCCTCTCTCTCCCTCCCTCTCTCTCTCTGTGTCTCTCTCTGTCTCTCTCTGTCTCTCTCTCTCTCTCTCTCTGTCTCTGTGTCTGTCTCTCTCTCTGTCTCATCTCTATCTCTCTCTGTCTCTTGCTGTCTCTGTCTTTCTCTGTCTCTCTTCTTCCCACCCTTTGTCTTTGACACTGATCGGTCAATTTTATACAGCAACGACCCGCTCCCAGCATGCTCAGCAGAAGTGAACTCCTTTTTTCATTTCCTCCTCTCCTCTACTCCTGGAGTTGTGTTGATGGATGGCTGCTTCCTTCACTATCTACTTTGTCCAATGAATAATGAAATCGCCCTCTCCTTCTTAACCACATTGAATTACACTGTTGTTCTATATCGTATATTTCTCCAAAGATGCAGTCGTAATCCCGTGCACAATGTATTCATAATAACGCTTTCTATCAAAGGCAAACAAATTATTCATATTGCGGCACACCCACTGACACCTAAGCAAAAGCCTGGATGAAAATAATTTACACTTAAGTTGCTGTTGTCACTGTCTCACAGTACATGCCAAGATCAGTTGTCGTATGATTTTACATATCTTAAGTTGAACTCAACAACTTAGACAAGAAACCGCCTCAATGGAGTGAGATACGGAATGATTACTTTTGTTTTACATGTATTCATTTAGCGGATGTGTTGGTGCTGGCTTCTCATCTGAAAGGCTGGTGTGTAGAATGGTCTTTAGGAAATGTTCACAAGTATTTGCCAGCAGTGTGTTTTCCAGTCTGCTCTAGTGTCTATGGGGGCCCTGAGAAGCCATAACCCTTCATCAGCCTCTCCTCCAGAGAGCTGGACCAATGGCAGCTCTCTAAGCTGTTCATTGGCCAAGAAATTGGGATTCCCTGTGTGCTTACATTATTCACTAATCAATAGAACTAGTCATTGGATACTAGTTAGTATGTTGTCATGTAACCTTGCTATTAATAAGAGTAGATTGTGTCAGGGTTAATAGATGTTCGGGATCAGGAGAAAGTACTGGCTAAATATTCCTTGTCATGACTACAAGAGCTCCAACTATGAACTCTCTAGTCTGAGAGTTGTCATATGTTGGGAGTTGTGAATCTCTTTCTCTGAGACTGTTGTAACGTCATTACTGCCTGACTGTCACTATCTATGTTTACATTCTTGTGCCCTATAAAAGATGGTCCTCCGGCCTTCAGAGCGTAGAAAGACATGATTGAGACCTAAGGCTGGTGTTGTGTTGTCATTTATTGTTGATCATCTGTCCACCATCGTATAAAGCCCGCCCTGACAATTTGATTGGTCCGAACAGCTCCTGTTCGGACATAGTTTTTCCCCAACCGAGGTTCCCCAGACCCAACCAAGGAGTCCCTTGATGTTGCAAAGGAGCAGTTAAAGGGTGTGTTACCGAAACACGATGAACATCAACATTCACTTATCTCTACAGCCCTCCACCGTTCCAGATTTCACGTTTGTGTCAAAACTTGCACTGCTTAAACCCAAGAAAGTGCAATAACAGTATACAGCAGCTCCTGTCTAACCCCAATGTTGCTACTGTCGGTATCGCTACGCATTTACACGTCGTGCAATTGCTAATGTACACTTCATGTAGGGCAACGCTGGTCCTCGGGGCCCCCCATGCCCCCCGTGTTCTAGAATCTAGATGTTTCCCTACTCCAACACACCTGACTCAAATGCACGGGTCGTTATCTAGCTCAACAGAGGCGTGACGACAGGCCGTTTGTTTGAATCAGGTGTGTTGGAGCAGGGAAGCGTCTCGAATATACAGGCCAGGAAGGTGCGAGGACCAGGATTGAGAACCACGGATGTAGAGGGTTTAACCTGGTCCTTTTCTAGGGTCACCTGAAGAGCTCTACGATTCCAGTGCACCCGTTAAATGAACGGCGGCGGGATGAGGGATGATGCACATTTCCGCGTGGCGTAAAAGGTCATGAGTCACGCGCTCGGCCACGTAACCTCAGTGGCACAGGTTGGTATAAACGGCGCGCCCGCCGGCGTAACGGCGCATGTTCCCGGGGCAGGAGGCGGCTATTTTGGCTCCCCTCCCGGGTGGCGCGCTCGCCGTCCCCCGAGTGCCGCGGCCCGTCCAAGACGTCGCTGCCCGTCTGTCGCTTCTCCTACTCCTCAAGCCTGCCTCCTCCGGGCCCCCGAGCCGCGCCACCTCCACCTGAATCACGGCTCCGCAGCCGGCCCCTTCCTGAACCGAGCTGACAGACCCGCCCCTGGCTATGTCTGTCTGCCCGGATCAGAACAGCCATTTGAAACGGGATAAACGGCGACATCTCCCGCAATGCCACCCTGCCCCCACCCCGCCCCCACCACCACCAGCCCTGTCTAATTTTCGCAAAAGTCGCACGTGCTCAGAGGAGGTTCTCGACCCTTCCAACGGGGGGGGGGGGGCAGGGAGGCTGGGGCAGTACTGTTAGAGGGGCCAGTTATGTTTTCCTCACTACAGCGCAGGCATTAACAGGCAAAATACCATGTTTACAATTATTTAGCGGGGCCACAAGGAGGTCTAGCTTGTTGTCACAGGGGGACTGACCCCCCCTGGACTTCCCCGGAACCGCCCTTCCAAATATTGTGTTTGTAGCAATTCACAAATGCACCAATGGGCCCTCTCCTTCCCCCCATTCCTCAACCCCAGCCACTCACCAATCCAGCCCTAGCCCTGGGTTTGCTAGACTCTTGGATAACAACATCAATCCCCGTGCCTACGTTTGAGGTTCATGTGACCGTCGGTAAACCCTGCATGAAATTCATGGAACAAACCATCTCCAAGTTAGCTAACCGTAGCTAACTGTGTCTGTCTTGCATACAAAAGAATTGTGAAACAGACTTTTCACACAATTCGGAATCTTACACCGCGTAAAATGACGTCATCTTCAGAAGTGAAAGGGAAAACGGCTAAAGCAGAACGTGCAAAATGTGTCAGGTTTTTCTTATGTAAGCACTTGGACCATGTGTTTACATGTTGCTGCTGTGGAAGATTTTCAATAAATGCTCACAGGTGACAGAACAACTGAAGTTCATGCTGGGCATGTGGGGTTTTTGATTTGCTTGCAAAACCACTCGCTGTGGCTAACAAACATCTTTGTTTGGCCATAGAAAAAAATACCACATTAAGATTCCCTGGGGCAAGGATCACGTATTCAAATGTGTGCAGCAAGTACAATGTAAAAAAGGGATGAAAAAGATGTAGATTCATTTCTTTGGATCTGAGAGCGAAACATAAAGGTCACCTCCCTAATGTCACGTTGTCATTTTTTTTCAGTTTTTGCCGCCGTTTAATTACTGTGTCATAGAAGAGGCAGATAGAGGACAAAAGGTAAAAAGCAGATTGATGTCCACTGATTAAACCGGGAGGCTGCCATTGGGACACTGTGTTCCGATCCCTTCACCATATATCTGTCCTAAACATTTCCCATGCTTCATCTCTCTGAGCTCATTCACTCGAGTGCCCTCCCTCCCTCCCTCCCTCCCTCCCTCCCTCCCTCCCTCCCTCCCTCCCTCCCTCCCTCCCTCCCTCCCTCCCTCCCTCCCTCCCTCCCTCCCTCCCTCCCCTTCTCTAACCCCCCCACCCCCAGACCTATTTGAGGTGCTGTCGCTTTAAGCCTAATGAAATCAACTGGATGTCTCAACTGGAGGCTACTCATTTCAGAGGACGCCGGCATTATGAGCAATTAATCTAAAAGTGCTCTAAATAATCCTGCTACTTCTCCCCCCCGAGGCTAGCCCGGTTGTCTGAGTAAGAGTCGTCTTCCCACCCAATCCCCAGAGATCCAGGGCAGCACAATCAAGTCTCTCTCAAACCATGCTTGCGCTGCCTGCTCGATCCTTTGCACCACGGCTGGGATACCTGTCGTGCAACCACACGCTCATCCGAGGCGACGTTTCGAAAGCCGACGGGTTTGATTGCGGCGAAGAAGAACGCGACCTTTTCCCCTGTTGACGATGCTTTCGAAACGTCGAAAAGAGAGAGAGAGAGAGAGAGAGAGAGAGAGAGAGAGAGAGAGAGAGAGAGAGAGAGAGAGAGAGAGAGAGAGAGAGAGGGAGAGGGAGAGGGAGAGGGAGAGGGAGAGGGAGAGGGAGAGGGAGAGGGAGAGGGAGAGGGAGAGGGGGAGGGGGAGGGGGAGGGGGAGGGGGAGGGGGAGGGGGAGGGGGAGGGGGAGGGGGAGGGGGAGGGGGAGGGAGGGCTGGTTGTCGGGCGCGTTTCGAGCCGTTCGAGTTTGAAACTTGACCTGGAAGAGGAGAAGAGGAAAGGGGAGAAGAGAAGGAGGGAGAGCAGAGGGTTAACACCACCACGGCCTCCTCCAACCACCCCCTGTGTCGTCCAGATACTATCGTTTTGATCGTGTTGAGTCACCACGGAGCTGGCAAATTGATTAATGCAAGCCTTTCATCCTAGACAGCTCTCATGAAGATATCATCACTGCCGAGAAGAATGTCTCAAATACCAGGGGCTCCTGACAATATTCCTCCCCGTTTATAAATCAGTATTGTCACTGCAATCCTCCCCCACAGTCCCTCTACTCTCTCTATCTCTCAGTGTACTGGACACTTACAGTACTCTCACTTGGACTGGAAAACAATGTTATGCGAAGGTTACATTGGCTACCAGGTAACAACATGGCCGTAATAGTAAAAACAGTCGGTGCAGACGAAATAGCCGGACTAAAGTAAACGGTATTAAATGTCAGAGGTGTGGGCTCTTACAAACGGCGTAGGAAGGCGCATTACGGGGGAGGGGTGATCGGGGTGAGTGGATGCTGTACAAGGGCAGTTGAAGGTTGTGGTGCCAAAACAATATCCACTCACCCCTGGAAAGCCCGACCATCGCCATACCAAATACGTCAAAGAACTCGTAACCGCTAAACGGAACTGAAGTGTAACTACAAAGAAGTTCCTACTACGTAACAACATTGTTGTTACATGGATTGCGATGTACTGTCGTTACATGTTACATGGAAGTTAATGTAGCCTTAATATAAACTTGTACCGCTAAATGGAACTGAAGTGTAACTATAAAGAAGTTCCTACGTAACAACATTGTTGTTACATGGATTGCGATGTACTGTCATTACATGTTACATGGAAGTTAATGTAGCTTTAATATAAACTTGTACCGCTTAATGGAACTGAAGTGTAACTGCACAGAGGTTCCTATGTAACGACATAGTTGTTACATGGATTGCAATGTACTGTCGTTACATGTTACATGGAAGTTAATGTAGCCTTAATATAAAATGATTGCCCAGTTCTGTGCATCCACACGAATAGGATTTGTACAGACCTTGCGCTTAAAGCTGGCAACATATTCATACATAAATGTATGAAGTCGCAGCATGTGGGAGGGGTGTAAGGATATCCTACACAATGTCATTACTACATAGATTTAGACTGGGGAGGAAGACAAATGTTCATGCTTGGCAGGTGTGCCATCTGGTGTTTCTTATCAACCTCCAGTATCACAGAGCACTGTGATGTTGAGACTATAGTTAAAGCCCTAATGTTGGACTGTCACTCTGAATTGCACAAGGCTCTTTAGTGAATCTCCCTCTTAGAGCAGATAGGTTGTTCCAAGCTGAAATGTTTGGACTCATTGGAACCTCCTTGATACGCACAAGATCTTTATAGTTGTACTTTTGACGACAATAAAAAAAACTAGGAGCCCCTCACCACACACATGCACTAATTTCAGTTTCATGGGTCCTATTACATCCCTTTCTCTTCCTCTCTCGCTTTTCCTCTTGGTACCTTGCTTCCTTTAACATATCTCTCTCTCCTTCTCTTTTTCTCTTGTTCACTCCCTCCTCTCTCTCTGTCTCTCTCTCTCACTCTCTCTCTCTCTCTCTCTCTCTCTCTCTCTCTGTCTCTCTCTCTGTCTCTCTCTCTCTCTCTCTCCATGTCTCTCTCTCTCTCTCTCTCTCCATGTCTCTCTCTCTATGTCTGTCTCTCTTTTTCTCTTCCCTCTCTCTCTCTCTCTCTCTCTCTCTCTCTCTCTCTCTCTCTCTCTCTCTCTCTCTCTCTATGTCTCTCCGTCTCTCTGTCTCTCTCTCTCCCTGGTTGAGTAATGGGCTGTCCTTACTTTCCTGTCACCATGAGAGGTGGTGCTGGCCTGGCTCTGTTCTGCTTTTTTCATGCGTGTCCTTTCAACCGACCAGGCAATCCCAGCTGAGATCTCTATCGACCATGATTTATCTGATATAGCTCTCTCTCTCTCTCTCTCTCTCTCTCTCTCTCTCTCTCTCTCTCTCTCTCTCTCTCTCTCTCTCTCTCTCTCTCTCTCTCTCTCTCTCTCTCTCTCTCTCCCCCTATTGCTTCCTCTCTCGCTCTCGACTTGTTCTCTCTCACTTTCCCACCCACCCACCCACTCTCTCTCTCTCCTCGCCCTCTCTCTCTCCTCGCTCTCGCCCTCTCTCTCTCCTTTCTCTCCTTGCTCTCCCTCCTCCTGTCTGCCCCTTCCCTCCCCTGCTCCTTTCATCGTCAAATCAATTCTCTGTTCTGGCATTCCTTTCACCTCCTTGCTTCCCTCTCGCTGTTTCTCCCCCCTGCCGCTGAAGGGGGTGGTGGGATTCTGACTCGGTAAACACCCCCCCCCCCCCCCCCCCCTCCTAACCACCCCCTCCCCCGAATGCTCCGTGCCTGTCACAATGTGCATGCGAGCCCAGAGACGTCATTAGACGGCTGGGGGAAGAAGAAGACGTGGGGTAGGTGAGAAAAGCACGGCGTGAGGCAAACGCACAGGCAAAGGGTAATGAACGAAGGACCACGACGGCAAGTGTCATCCGAGGGAGAGAGAAGGAGATGGGGTGGGGGGGGGGGGGGGGGGAATGCTTGCTGTAGACTTTTTTGACTAGTGGCACTAAATAATTCAAAAGAATCGGGGACCGACTGCTGTTTTTCCCTGGGTTTTTCCTGCAGGGGGATTGGCTGCATCTGGTAGCTGTGGTTACAGACAGCTGTCTCCTAGTGCCTGCCTCGGCGCCTTGTCACTGGGCCACGCTCCCATAGACAGACAGCCCTATGCTCTGTACGGCTTTACACCGCACGAGGCTCAATCCGTTTCCTCCTCTGCACCGCAATCCTAATTTGTTATTGCCAGGTCTTTGTAAGCCTGGGAGCCGGGAGACTATGCAGCCTGCACATTTCACTCACAGTCCATTTTGCGGGCTTCTGCCGTGTCTCTTAGCGCCGTGGCTGCCTGCTTTTCCTTCTCTTGCCTACCCGCCCTCTCCCCCCCTCGCCCGCCCGCGGGCGTGCGCGCGTGCGTGCGCTGCTCCCTCTCTCTCTCTCTCTCTCCCTCCCTCCCACCCTCGCGCTCCCTCTCTCCCTCGCTCGCGCACACACGCAGGCACACACTGTGAGCGTGCCTCCCTCCGCCGTAGTGTCTCCGACGCTGCTTTCAGAAGAGCTTTTTGGTCTCCCCTCGCCGTCGAGCCCTCTGCCCCGGCTAGCCCCTCGACCGCCGTTCCTCATCTTTCCCCCCCCCTCAACCGCGCCCGGGGAGGACCAAGCACCAGACGCCGCCGGCCACTTGATTAAGCGTGACTTTGCTAACCGCGGATATCAAGAGTCGGCGTCTCGGGGAAGCTCATCTGTTCCCCTCAGCCCGCGAATCAGTCGCTCGTCTCCGAACCGGACACAGTGCATACTCGCCTAGACTTCTTCGGGGAGGAAAAGGGAGAAACAGACGGTGGAGGCAGAAGAGGATTAAAACGAAAGGAGAGGTGAGATGAGAAGAGATGCGGCAGTACTGAGGGGAATGCAGCAGTAGCCTTGCTGCGTGTGTCTGGGTAGCAGGAGGAGGGGGAGAGTGAGCGCGGACGGCTGCTATCCCACATCTGGGCTCTTGCGTTCGAGGACCAGACCAGAGGTAACCATATTCAGGCTACACCCTGTGTCTGCCCAGAGAGCTGCAGAGAGAGATTAGAGATTTTTTTTTCTTTTGACCATTTTCTTTCTCCCATATCTCTTTTTTTCTCTTTTTTTTTTCTTCTTCTTCTTCTTTACCGCGCTGCTGCAGAAATCGCTCCCCTCCTCCCTCCCTCTCCCCCTCTCTCTTCTCACCCTATCATCGGCTAGAGGGGGGCAGAAGAACGCCGGATTCTCCGCCCCAGCCCCTTCTCCCCCTCCGCCAGCGATGGATCTTCACAGCCACTTCTGTTTTTGCCTCCCCGTCTTTTCGGCATCTTAATGAAGATATGCTGTTTCCCTGGGTGATGTGCGTGATCTCCTCCTCTGCAGTGGTGGGGCTGTCGTCTTAGTGGATAGACACTGCTGCCCCCCCCCCCCCCCAGCTCTACCTGTGGGTAGGAGGAGAACAGAAGCGCCTATCAGGCAAGCCTGTCACCTGAAGTTATTGCCTGGACAGTTTGAATTTTTTTTATATATATATTTTTTTTTTCCATGTTTAAATATCATGGTTGAATTGCGTGGTCATTTGAAGATCGCCATGGGCTTGACGTTATTTTTCAGTTGAGGTGCGTGTTTGCTTTTTGGATTCATTCCGTGAGTCTGGGGGCTGACTGAAAGCGAAGTGTTCAGAAATGACAGCAAACCGCTCATTGGTGTGTCCTTCTCTTTGCCGAGCAAGCGCCTCATCCTGTTTCAACATGGTTTGAGCGATATTTGAAGGGTTGTTGCTTGCTGATTTCAACTTGGGGAAATATCCGCCATTTTTGGCTCGTGTCTCCAGTTCTCTTCTACTGAAATTGGACCCGGTGGGCTTACATTACATTCAGGCATTTGTCCTCTCACGTTTTCCCTCTCCGCGTTTGCCCGTCCCCGGGATGACGGGGCACCCAGCCTCCGCTGGATACTGAGATGTCCTCTCACTGTGGGGTGGACCTGAGGGAGGCACCAGAAAGCCCCTCGCGGCCCTCCTGTGCCCATGTGGAGGTGATGTTGCTGGGAAGACCCCCCGCGGTGGGCCCCGCGCTCGGGCACCGAACGGCCTGGACGGGCCCGGCCCTGGGGCTGGGCTTGGGCCTGGGTCTGAGCGGCTGGTGGAAGCTCGGTCTGTGGATGATCCTGCTGGCTACTCTCCCCATTCAGACTGGTACGGCCCGCGTGTCCTCCAGCCTCAGCACCACCCACCACGTCCACCACTTCCACAACAAGCACGGCACTGTGCCCATCGCCATCAACCGGATGCCCTTCCTCACCAGAGGAGGTCACGGTAAGGGTGCCACCTTCTGTAAGGGTCCTGGGAAGTAAGCGACCTGTTCACAAGTTTGACCGATCCGTAAAGGTTACGCGAGCTGGCGTGCGGATCTGTGTTAGCTAGTCCTCCCATCCACGTCCTTGTTTTGCCCATTGAAGCGGCTAACCCTGGAACACAGCATGCCTGCACCGTGTATGGTGCAACGGCGTGGGCCGTTTGGCCTCGCATGGGTTGAGGAAAGGCGGTCGTGGAACGGCTTTTAAGACATCTACATGGCCATGGGTTGCTTCACAAGTATTGACATGACATATTACACCGCGAACAATAGGTGTTCGAAGCAGCGTCGAACTAGCAGCATACACTGCCATGTTAACATTGACAGGTAAATATATATATATATATATATATATATATATATATATATATATATATATATGGTGCGGTAACAGAGCCAGGGTGGTACGTGGGCTCTAGCGATGAGGCCAGGTGCGACGTGAGAGTGATGGATCCCTCGTTAAGAGAGCCTCGTGCACGGACCAGCCGCGGGATCCTCTCTGCCTGGCTGCGCTCTTTCATCTGCTCATCAGTCTTTGCTCGGCCTTCTTCCCAGGGCTCCTCACTCTCGCTGCCGCATCCCAGAGAATACATCACACAGTTAAGTCAGTCTGCTTAGAGAGCAGGAGCCCTGGAGGAGGGGGAGGGGGGTGGTGGGGGAGCCGTGTGCAACCGGCTAGAAAGACCCAGCACTGTGCGTTACTGTACTGTACGAGTCGGCACGTCAATGCACGTATTGGGTAAGACGCGCCGCGTTATCCTACGGGGTTCACCCGCCTGGCGACCCCTGCTGACGTCCAGCGTATGTGGGAGTATTTCAAACCTGTGTTCACAACCTGGGGGTCTCCTGACACCAGTGTCTCCACGGGAACTAAGTCCTTGGGGAAATGCGGTCTTTGGCGTCACAATCCCAAACGGAACGGAATGCGAACTGGTTTTTTGAGTCGACGGAAGACGATGCGAGGCGTTTTTGATCATCTCCTCGTCAGCTCATCTCCTGTTAAGCTCTTCTTTGGAGTCTCACCTCAACCCATGACATCCCTCTATGGGGGGGGGATCTCTGAGTTTAAACAGGGCCTGACGCGGTCACGATAGATTGTAATATCTTCGCGTTGAGCGACACTCACCAGTGGTTGAGTGTCGATACAAGAGTGTTGACTTGCCCGTCCATCCCCCAAATCGAAATGGGTTTCAGGGCTTTAACTATGCTCCGCCTGGCCACCCTTGTTGGAATCATGGCTCTCTGTTCACCCGGAATAGTCTGTCCGGAATTCCTCTGATCGGCTATCTATCTAAGACCCAATTTCATCTCTCGTGAAGAATACCCCACTGCTTGTAGCTCGCTTATCTCCGTACGGCAGCTCTGACAGCCGTAAAGCAGCGCAACTGGGGCTGAATTACATCTGTCCTATTAGAACCGTGTCACGCGTAATCCTGCTCTGATAGCACAGGCCTTCCCCACTGTGCGCGATGACGGGGCCTCCGTGTCGTCAAACGCCCGGGAGACACAGGTGGCGTCTTTCGGTTTCCTCTACCTTCACAAGGAGTCCGTATCGATGATTTGTATTCGACCGTGCGTTGAATGTTCCGTGTCGTTCCGGAGGTCGGTGTTTCATTGATCCCAAGGAGAAAACTGCGGCATCAGTGGAGTTGTAGTTCTGTGTGTGTCTCTTTCTCTGCTGCTCAGGGCATTGTTCCCTAATGCAAGTGGTCTATATTTAGCTAATAGGCATGAGTGTGTGAGTGTCCGTTGTGTGTTTGGGTGTGTGTGTGTTTGTGTGGGAGGGGGGTAAGGAGGGGAGTGGGCGCGCTTCTCCTCCGCAATTACAGTATGTCGGAAACATAGCCTTGTGACACGAAGAGACGTTGTATTCATTTCCTGGATGGGAATCGGCTACCGCATAGGAAGACAGTGCAAGTCAAAGACGACCCAAACACGAGCCATCATGCATCCAGATCATAACCCATTCAAGTCCTTTTTCAAAATGTGTTTGCAGTCCAAAATGCACTCGTTTTAGGCCTTGTATCATTTGGAAAAAGGGGTATCCTCATGCAGCAACTATCCACAGGTACAGGGGTGGTCCAAGGGCTTAGCGCATGGATCCTTTCTACCCTCAAGCATATCAATCGATATTCCCCTCCCTTCCCCACTCTGCTCCTCTATCTGTCTCTTCATCTCTCCTTCCTTCCGGTGTTCCTTCAGATGTCCTCAGCATCTCCTCCTCCAGCCATCTCCTCATGCAGATGGTCGAAGCGAAGGATTCGGTTTCAGCAACTGTGTCTGTCTGTGTGTCTGTCTGTGTGTGTGTCTCTGTGTGTGTGTCTGTGTGTTTCTCTGTGATTGTGTCTGTGTGTGTGTCTGTGTGTCTGTCTGTGTGTGTGTGTGCCTATGTGTCTGTCTGTTTGTGTCTGTGTGTGTCTGTGTCTGTCTGTGTGTGTGTCTGTGTGTGTGTCTGTGTGTGTGGTTTGCAAACCCTCTGCTCCTCCCATCTGGGTCCTCCTCCCGTCATCAGCATGCAGAGAGAGAAGAGCCTCTCTCCACCGCCCCCCCCACTCACACACACACACCTCGCCACGTTCGCTCAGGCTCCCCTTCCGCCCGCCGGGGGGCGTTCATCGCGGTTCATCCACGCCGCGCCTGACCAATCGCAGCGCGCCATGGACGGCTGTCGCGGAGGGCCGTTTATTTTTTTTCGCGCGGTGTTAAAATGGTCCTCTGTAGAATCGTTGGAATTTAATTGGAGGGGGAAAAGCATGGTGTTCCGGGTAGAATGATCTGTTCTAGTGCCGTGTATTTCTATCGAGCATGCATTTACTCCAGGTTCCTAAATAATATACAGCCACCATAAGAAATGTATCTAGGGCATGTCCTCTCCACTGCTATACTTCTCCATGGCTTCTGGCCTGCGTGGATGTCAATGTGACATCAACTGTCTCTTGTGGTGCGCCGAACCCTAACATCTTAACCTGCCTGTAGTTTGGCAGCTGTGCAGATGCAGACACACACAAACACCAGAACAGACTGGACCTTAACGCATGCTCTCCCGGTGTTATCTTAAAATACAATAGACGTGTTCTGCTGTTATATCCATGCATGAGAAGCCATTTTCACTCGACTTTAAGACAACCAGTTTGTTTGGCTAAGGTCAAAGCCTTTTCACCGCCAAAAGACTCCACCGTGAGTTCATTGGGTTCTCCTAAAGTGCAACTGGCCCATCCTGCAGCTCCATGCGAGTGCAAATATGGTTCTTTCGTTTTCTACCTTTACGTGGAGAACCCATTTTGCACTGTGGCACCTCGTGAAGTGAACAGTTTGAAAGAAAATATGATGTGCCATAGATATAACGAAGGCATCGACTGCGAGGCCTTCATGTAGAGTGCATTTCTGCAATTAGCGCACAATCTGTATGCCTCTTATGTTCATTTGAGTGGGAAGAAATACCTTTTCTCCGTGGAATGAGGGACCTTTGCAAAGTTTCCACCAGGCTCTGCGTCAGTTACCCCCGCATCTCCCAAGACGGTGTTAAGAATAGCCCTGCATTCAACGTGAAGATTGTTCTCTAGGAGAGTGTAGGACTGGACTTGCACCCACACAAACACACACGCGCGCGCACACAAAAACACACTCGCATCCACCTCCATGTCTTAGATGACACACACATTCATGAACATACATCAAAGGCTTCGGCTGTCCTCATAATAGATACCTCAAATTGTTCTTGGGGGGGCTAGAGATAATTAAGTTACTACATCAAAAAACATCAAAGTATAAAATAAAAACTTTTGGATAATTATTTAAGGTGTGGCACTGTATCTACTGTAGAGGAGAACAATTTGCAAATGTGTCGGACCATTCCACGGTTTCCTTCCGAAACTTCACTCTCTTTTCAATGGATGATATCAACAATGGATCCATATGTTATTGTGTGGTGAAAGAAAATAGATAAATATCAACCAAGACATTTTGTAACCTACACCAAAAATAGACACATCCTTTCCCTTTCCATCCAAATGCGAATGAGTCTCTACGGAGTTTAGTCTCTAAACCATTTGAGGTTACAGCAAGATTTCAGAGTCATGGGAATAAGTAACAGCTCTCTCTCTCACTCTTCCAGTTGGCATGATGATAAACTTCCTCCTGTGTAATCCCTCCAGGATTAGACAATTTCACAGATAAGTGAACACACTGACAGCTCAGCCCGTAATTACAGAAAGGTCTTGGTTATGGAGGGCCTAATTTATCTCAGCAAAAATGTTCTCAATGTGACGGCCCGGGGTTGGGAACATACTTTACATTCAGAGTGTGTTGGACTGAGCTACCTCAGAATTTGAACAGGTTGGCGACGACGCAAGAGCTCCCCCCCCCCCCCCCCCCCCGACACGCAGTCGCCACGGTTCCTATTGACACGCCGCAGCCCATCCGGAAGTGTCTGTCCTCAACGGATCTATTAGATTGCCGCCGTCTGTCTCGGAGGGAAATGTGATTGTTGCTCTCCATTTGAGGGGCGCGTGCCTCCCAGAGCTCCTCGGAGGCGATCGTGTCCGCAGACGGAGTTCGGGCGATTGCAGGGGACGCTGGCGTCACTCCAATCAGTCGCCGGCTTCTTTGGGATGGCGTCGCACGCAGGAGTGGATGGGCTCTGTGCGTTCGCTTACTGGCGTCTGCTGGGTTGCCGTTATTTGCGATGCCTTGTTCATTCGTACGGAAGATATACATGCTGGTTCAGGCAGGAGGACTCAGTATAGCATTTACTCGATACTTTATTCACACGGTACAACACGTCATTGTAACATTTGATTTGGCATTAGGGTTCTGCTTGCATCGGCTCCCTGCCACACCCACCGTCTTGACCTCCGAGCAGAGAGCAGCGGCGCATTCCCCCTACGACAGGAAACACAGAACCAAGGGTGGAGGCCGGGGAGGCGGAGGCAGCAGATTAAACAGAAGCACCCTGTGACGCACTAGCAAAGCAGAGTGCAGCGATATCCTGATTAAATAGCCCGCCCTGCTAAGAAGGCGTGCCCCTACTGCGTGATATGAACCACTGCCAGTGACACGCCGCTAATGAGGCGCTATGTCTCGCGTCCCCCTGCATGAACCAGCTCCGCTTGTTTTTTGCCCTTTTCCAGATGCTTCCATCCAACGTGACTTCAATTAAGTATGTTTGTCTAGAATAAGTACAAGAACTACTCTAGGTCTACAGCTCTAGATCTGAAACCAACGTTTTGGACGGAATATGGTTTTTAGTTTTTTATTGTTATATATTTGTTTGATTTGTTTTTTCTCAGACATATGTCTACCAAAATGTTGAAGTAAGATTGGGTAATGGGGAGACAGTTGGGGATAGCGGACTGATAGCCCTCTGTGACATGCTTGCGTGTAAAAAGGGCTATACAAATACATTTGATTTGATTTGATTTTCTAGAGTGGTCCACAGAAGGAGCTCATAGGAAGAATGTTACTATCCTTTCCCCCCCCATTTGTTGTTGGTCACTATGCAGGTCAGTGTGTTAGTGGTCGGTGTAACCTACTGTAATATTATTAAGTGTAACCTTCGGTACTATAAATACATGTAATCATCGATACTATATAAAAAAAATGCAACCTACAGTACTATTATATCATGTAACCTACAGTCCTAGAATTAAATGCAACTTATAGTTATGTTATGAAATGTAACCTACAGTATTTGCTCCTTGTTCTCTGGGAAATGGCTGTGACAAATCCCATCTTTAGTGCAACAAGAGTTAGTCTACCATTTTGTAGCTTTGTTGGCCCTCATGACATATTTGAGTCTCTTTGACAGTAGCGCTATGTGTAAAGCTGGGTAATGCTGTTTAATTACACCTCCAACAAGGAAACCAGTCATGATGAGTAGATGTAGCTCCCCTAATGATCTGGTCTAAGTGATGTTGAGATCACAATATAATGCTGTCCAAGCCGAAACAAGCAATTACAGGATGTTTGCACGCTCATGGTAGCCATTCCTATTCCCGATTTTATTTCAGGTTGGTTTTCGGCACCTCTCCCTTAGGTTCAAGCCCTAACCCGTATCGAATAGGTCACAAATGCAGTCTAGCTAAATTAGCATCGCTACATAAGTAATTGGATATTGTCATTCATAGATTAAGGCATGAATAAATAAAATAATAAATAATACAAATAAATAATAATAATGTAGTTACTAAACCAAACTAAATGCTGCACTGGTATCCTGTATTACCCACGGCTAATTCTTTGATCTGAAAGCAGTCTGAGGTATTGAATTAGCTGAAGTCATGCTCCCCAAAATTTTGCAAGACAGGAAGCTATTCTAAATATTTCAAGAGATGTATACTTTGAAAACAAATCATACTATACAACTGATTTTTTAGGCCAGTGCCGTTGTATTTACCAAGTGAGTTGATGTGCAATAGTTTGTGAAAAGGTGGAAATATGATTATTATTCAAATATTTTTTTTGGGGGGGGGGATTTTGAATGGAAATTCCAACCAAGCCACCATAACTCTGGATGAAGGTGTCATAAAGAACATGAAAACAGACAATGTTAATATTTTCCTAGATATGGAAATAGAAAGGAAGAGCCAGTACATGGATTTGTGTTCATGGTCGACTTGCCCACATGAACAATGCATAAGGTTAAGCGAAAACGGAAAACTGGATTTATACTGTTCTAGTCTGTTAAACCTTGAGGGTTTCGGTTGGTTGAGGGACAGTTCTATGGGCGTATGTGAAGCCCTCTGTGACATGCTTGCGTGTAAAAAGGGCTTTACAAATACATTTGATTTGATTTAAAGACAGTCATTTGCATAGCAGAAGGATTGCACGGTAGACGTAGCGCATGTGCGTGCGCGAAGCCATTCTCCTCCTCCTCACCAGCACAACAGCCCAAGACACCCTTCACATGTATTTGCCACAGCCATTCAAATATTTGATTGCAGGCACAAAGAGGAAGAAACACCATTTGCCACACAGTGCAAGATAGCTTTTGTTCAATTCCCTCATACTGTGTGTCATTCAAATGCGTTTTTTTTTATTTTGTCGTGTAATTATCAGATGCCTCTCACATGCATTTAACAAAGCCGTTTCTTCCTGTCTTAAAAAGGAATATTTCCCGATACTCTCCCACAAAGTGGGTGCCGTAGAATCTTGGGTTATGAACAAACCACCCCCTTTGTGATAGTCGACATGACTTTGCCGATAAGAACTTCAATTTCAACATGATTGAATATTGAGGGCCCTAATTGTTTGGGAGTTTCTTAGTGTTGATGAACCAACTAATGCTTCCTGTGAAGTATGTTTTGGACTTGAGTTTGAAAAACACAACCGGTAAGTCATCTCAAAGTATACATTCCAGCTGCTTTAAAGTCCACAAAATAGATACGTTTGGGTGTACCAAGAAATCTTCTTTTGTCCTCGCTGGACTCGCTACATTGCAGCTCAACACAGCGCCACACTCAGGCATAAAATAGCCATGCCTCTACAAAACACGTCTATCGCGATGCTATTTGAAAGGACGCATGGTGTGTTTGGCCCCAAGGATAGGTCTGTATTGCTCCATTATGATTAAGCATTCAGGGTAGAGGTTGGTTGGTCCCTCCCCCTCTCTCTCTCTCTCTGTCTCTCTCTCTCTCTCTCTCTCTCTCTCTCTCTCTCTCTCTCTCTCTCTCTCACCCCCGCCCATCCAGCCTCTCTCTTGTCTTCCCTCCCTCTCGCTCTCCATTTTGATCTCAGACAGGGCAGAGTGTTGTGTGCCGTGTCTGTCGTGGGATGAAACAGCTGTCCTGTTTGTTTCCAAAGCCCTAACGTTGTCCCTCCTAGGCAGTGCTTGGTGGGCAGCACCAAATGCATTGAGTGCTGGGCCTCTTCACTCTGGGTGAGAGATGACACTCGGCTCCCTAGCTTGATTTGGTCCGTCCAAGCGTGCTCCAGTACCGTTTAGGACGTTCTACAGTGCCTTGGCTTTGCATCGAATGGGTTTCAAGAAGCGGCTCTGCCAGGACTCGGAATTCCGACTAACTTCTGGTTCATTCTTTCATAACTGCAGAAAAGGAAGGGAGTGATGTATTGATTCCAGATTTGCGCGTGCGTCACTCCATTCCATCCAGTAGCATTGTCAACCCCATAACCGGAGCTAATCGGGTTCCGCTTCTCTGGAAGTAGCGGTAAAGAGATAGGTAGTGGGGCCCAAGTTGATTTACATAATAAGCCCTTGTAGTGTGGGAAAGACATGCCAAGAAAGGTACCTTTCATTCAGGGACTCATCTCTGAGTGCTCAGGGAAGGTGGTCCTTCTGGGAAAAATGCCCAGATGCTCTGCTCGGGAACGTATTTCCGTCTTCACGAGTTCAGCGGCAGGCCACTCCCAGTCTTGTCAACACTATGATTATCGTTAGCTAACCCTAACCGGGATTTGGGGAGATTGTGTGTTTCCGTGGAACCGTGGGGTTTGAGTTGACCAGGGTGTCACTGGTCAAGGGTCACCGTAAGTCAGATCGCATCACTGTTTGCGTCCAGTGCTTCCCATCACGGGACGTAAGAGCGGTTATTAAGAGTTGTCAACGTTTGCATGATGGATGCCTTTGACATATGGTATGTCGTGTTCGGTACCCCACCTCTTTTGGAGTACTGGATTAGCATGGTCTCTGGAAAATCACAAAACAACAGAGTACTCCCGCCCCCCCCCCCCCCCCCCCGTTCACAGGAACAGATAGCTACACTAAACCTCACATCTGGTCCCTTGCGATCTCATGGTCGGAAATCTTAATAGTGAACTTGTTGTATTATCTGCCGGCTCAGTTAATCAGGCAGCAAAGAATATAATAGGGGATTGGGCTGTTTGGATGACGCCCTCATTTACAACAGCCCGTTCAGATCATCATCTTAGGCCGCGGAAACCGCAAAGAGGTTCGACGAGCCTATTTATAGTGCGACGTCCAATTAATATGTTATCAAGCCCAAGATGTAATATTCATTAAGAGACGCTCGCATCTACCAAGGGTACAACAATGCCCAGGCATCGCTCCTTCATGTCTTCCTCAAGGTTTCCCCCCCCGACGAGGCAGTGATGCCGAGTTTTGCTGGTGTTCAGACGAACCCCCCTTTGGGTCTAGTGTTTCTCAGTGTTCTTTTCCACAGCATACGGTGCCCGTGACCAGGGGGAGGAGGAAGGACTCCTGAGGGAGTCCGGTAGCCCGGTAGGCAGGCAGGCAGGCAGGGGAGAGAGGCTGGAAAGAGGAGGAGATGCAAGCGGGCGGCGCGCTCGTGTGATCCGCCCGCCACGCCACGATTTACATATGTGAATCGGAGAGAGGGGGAGCAGGTGGGGGGGGAGGGGGCCCGATTTGAAAAGAAACCCTCGAAAAACAGAGCAGAACAGAGATTGAGACGCGAGAGAGAGAGAGAGTAGGAGAGGAGAAAGAGAACAGGAGAACGGGAGGTAGGAGGGCGTGGGGGGGGGGGGGGAGCAGCGTAGATACAGGGCGCGCGATGACTAATGCAGACGGCGTCAAAGCCTCGGTTGAGGCGTGTGCTGTTACATGTCCTGGTGGCCTGTTCTGCCCGCCCGCCTGCCTGCCTTCCTGTGCTGGCTGGTTGGGCTGAGTTGCCTGCCGCCGATGCTGCATTAGCTCTGCATATTTCATGCGCTGCATTACTATTTCATACGTTGCCTTTTATGCTCTCACCCCTCCACTTATTCTGTCTCTTCTCATGTTCTTGCCACTGACTTCAACCCAGATGACTGCAATTCCCATCTTTCGAGCGACCCAGACTGCCTCTCCATTGTCAACAGGGCCCACCCCCCCCCCCCTCCCCAACAGACTTTTTTTTTCTTGTTGCCAAGTCGGTGGCTTTGTCATTCTGACGTCTTTTTCCCTCTTCCCGCTCCTGTGTGGCTTCGCCGGCCATCACTCTCCTTATTTTCCACTCAAATGTCTGTCAAGTTGCATCACGCCTCGTCTTGATGGCGACATGATGCACTAGATTGCAAGTGCATAAACACAAACGCAACTGTCCCAATGATATATCAGTCGCCGGCCCGCTGTCAACAAACGGAGGCTTCAGACGGCAGCAGACGGGGCGAGCCACAGTGTGCCATGTGTCCAATCGCACGGGAGATTCCTGGAGCTCCAATTGGCTGCCGTCCGATGTGTGAGGGGCCTTGTCCCCTCCACAGCTTTTATCAAGATCGTGTAAATACGATGCCCTATCTCGACGGCCGTCTCCGTGTCATCTCTCCCGCCCCCCCGCCCCCCTCCTCTTGCTCTGTCCGTCTTTAGCGCCCCCCTCTCCTCCATCCTCTCTCGGAATGGGTGCCCTGCACAGGGTGTTACGACGGCGAGTCTTGCGCCAGGCGTTCTCTTGCCATGAACGAGTCGCCTTGCTTTGTCCCGCTTTGTCGCCTTGCTTTGATTAGACCTCTTCCAACATCCTGCGTGAGAGGAATAGTCCTCGCTAGCTTACTGTTGCCGGGCGAGCTAATCTTTAGGGTGGCAGCTACTGCAACCGTATAAAAGGATACACACCGGAACACAGCAATACCTACGGTGACGCGGAGTGTATCTAAGCTCCGGAAATACCTTCCCGGTAGCCATAGGCAACTGGGCATTTTTTTTTCTCTCTCTCTCTCAATATGTTTGCTGTGCGTCTTTATCTATTCACCATCTCTCCCTTCCCCATCCCCCCTTTTTTTCCCTACTCCTGTCGCTCTGCGCGGTTGTGGCACGGCTGCTCTCCTTTGCTGAGGGAAGCGGTCGAGATGAGGGTAGGTGGGGAGGGAGAGCTGAGCAGAATACTGAAGCGCCTTTTCGCAGTGCGCACAAGGTACAGAGGGGGGAAAATTCACCTGCAACCGTACGGCAACGCGAGGAAAGACGAGGAAACGGGCGAGCGAGGCGCGGAGACGCCTGCGGACAGTGAGGGAAAGCGAGGCTTCGAGTTGAAAACGAGAGAGAGAGAGAGAGAGAGGAGAGGCGAGGGAACCGTCTCTGGTCCCAACGGCTTTATTAGCGTAAACAACAGGTCTGGTCTGGGTCTTTTTTGGCGCAACGGCGGTTTCCGTCATGGGTCTCGGTCGCTTTCTTTGTCCAGCTGTTCGAATCGGACAGTTGCACACTGAACATTATGAAGGCCAAGCGCAAGAAGCCCTGGACAGGCGGTGCTGAGATGGCAGAACGGGGCTCAGACAAGGGGGCGTGATGAAAATGTCAAACACACTCACACACACGTCGAACAGATCGGTTGTCCAAAAAAGAAAAAAAAAAAGAAAAAAAAGATTCTTATTATTGCATCTACAACCGATCCTCGGGGAGCAGCCACGCATCAGCGTATCCGCGTATCCACGCCCAGAATGTGTCCGGAGTCGTCGATTTCCGATCCCGACCGCAGACGAGCCAGTCGACGATTTCCCCCCCCCAAAAGAAAAATCTCCTGTAATTCACTCTGGAAGGTTTCCATCGCAGCTGACGTTGAGATACTGACAGGCTCGACTCATTAAGCCGAGCTGTCAGTCAGGTTCTCTGCCTGACTCGCGTCTCAGTGATTCAGACACGCCTCGTTCGCGCGCACGATGCGCCGTTTCATCGAACGGCGAGTTTCTTTTTTTGAACAACGGATGTTCATTCGCGGATGGGTGCCATGTCTAAGCTTGTGAGGAGCTTTACCTAACTCAGTGCTCATGTGCAGCCTTCAACAGTTGGAACCCTCTTTGAGGGTTTAGGTTGGTGGAGGTGCAGTTCCTTGGGCGGATGTGAAGCTCTCTGGGATATTGCTGGTAAAAAGGGCCATGCAAATACAATGTCTTTATTTTTGGGAATGTTTTGAATGGTTAACCTTCTTGCATGTCTACATACCTGATCTTTCTACAGTAGCAGCATAGGTTCTATGATGTGTATGCAGGTATTTCTTTGTCAAATTTAGTCATTGACTGAAACTGCATTGTCCTGCTTCGAAAGCATAAAAGAGCCAGGTCGACAGCAATTTCCCGAGACTGCATGGCTTTTACCTCTGAGACCAGTAAAGTTTCCTCCAATTTTGCTTGCAAAGATACAAAACCAACATTTCCCAATTTTGTTTGGCAGTACATCACAAAATATTTTAATTTATCTTCTTTTATTTAAACCTCCTTTGAGCCAAATAAATATATGGCAGAATCATGCTCAGTCAACAGTATTGCCTCCTGTGTGAATCCACTTTAGTTTTTCAATGGAGAGGAGCAGGAAAGGGAACTTATCAATGCATGGCAGCACCTTGGAGAGAGGCTAATCTCTCGTAGACAGACCCCACGGTCCACAGATCCAAGACCCTCTGTATGGTACAGTATGTCTCTCACTCTCTATCTCTATCTCCCCTTCTATCCCTCTGTCTCTCTCTTTCTCTCCCTCTCCCTCTCCCTCTCTCTCTCTCTCTCTTTCTCTCCCTCTCCCTCTCCCTCTCTCTCTCTCTCTCTCTCTCTCTCTCTCTCTCTCTCTCTCTCTCTCTCTCTCTCTCTCTCTCTCTCTCTCTCTCTCTCTCTCTCTCTCTCTCTCTCTCTCTCACTTTCTATCTCCCCTTCTATCCCTCTGTCTCTCTCTTTCTCTCCCTCTCCCTCTCCCTCTCCCTCTCTCTCTCTCTCTCTCTCTCTCTCTCTCTCCCTCTCTCTGTCTTCCCGTATACTTTCTCGTTTTCTCTCTTTCCGTCTCTCCTCTCTCCCTTTCATCTCCCCTTTGTTTCCTCTCTATCCCTGTATACATACAGATATACAATACACACACTTATTTGCCTTGTATATTTGATGTATGCAGCAACGTTTACTACTGTGACCTGCAAACAGGTAGCCTGGCTGCCAGCCCAACTTCTCCCCGCCCACAAAAAAATTTGGTCGGGAAGTTGGGTCTGGAGGGTCTCGTATTGGGAAACAACTACAGAAAACCAGAATCTGGGCGTACCAATGAGATTGCCAGGGCGGGCTTTATACGATGATGGACAGATGATCAACAGTAACGTAATCACCCACGTCACAAAAGAGCGCTTAAGTTGAATTCGTTTTGAACAAACAACATATTACGTTGCTCTGATTGGTTGTAGGTCTATCCAATTGAGCGAAGAGGCATTTGTTTTCCAGGCTCGCTTGAAACACGCCCCGTAGTCAAAGCCCAACGGAGTGTTCTCAGACTCATATCCTGACGAGAATTATGAGTATGACAACGTCAGGCTAGCAAACAGGCACAGTGTCCCTTAAGGAACGATGGGAAGGAGGTGTTCTTGAGACTCCCCTGAGCTCTGGTCTCTGTGGCGTTAGATGCCTGTGTCCACCCGCAGCATGATGGACACACAGAGCTGGAAGATGGATGGTGCTGTTTGAAAATGGGAATGGATTTCGATCATGCAGCCGCTCAAAAAGTAATCAGCGTAGGGAAAATCACCATTTCATTTCTTTTTGACAAAGAGATGCAGGACAGGGCCCCATATTGTACATGGTATTTTTATTCAGTTACTGTCTCTCGGGTGTGTTCCTCCCAGCGCTGTGAAGCCATTCTTTCAAGAGTTTGGGGGTCAAATTGTCACGGGAACCAGCCGTGCGTACTGTATCAGCTCCTTTCTTTACGCATGGGGCCGGCGTCACCCTTACTGCTCTCTCTCTCTGGTCAGCCATTTCTGCTGCTCGTCGTCCAACTTCTGGTGCCTCCCCAAAGGGTCCGTGAGTGACCGTGGACAGGGAGACCAGGGGGCGGTGCGGGGGATGGAAGCTCAGGGTTCTGGGTTGGGGGGGGGAAGCTGTTGGTGAAAGCCCCCGCATAGTGACTCCATCCACACGAGGGCGGAGGCTCCTCCCACCGTGCCCTCCGTCCCCTCACACCCGGGCCGATCGTCGGACCCCGCCGCGGGCTGCACGCCGCGGGGGTGGCTTGTGGCCTACATTCACATGCTCCAGATTCAGACCCGCGCCGTGGTCAGGGCTTTCTAAAGGAGCCCGAGAGGGACTGACACAAAGATGGAGACAAAGAGAACAGAGACCAGGGTTTTTAACAGCAGTTTGACCTATTTTCATTGTATTTACCTGGCCTGAACCATCCCTTGTATTATTATTGTTTCTTACATAAATATTTTTTTCCACTATTTCCATGACCATTGGCAGAGAGGTAGAGTGTACTATTATAAACCAGGTCAACCCTTACCTTACTTTATGGTAAAAAATCATCAATAAAAGTCCTTATGGAAGCTACAGTACATAGTTATGTATACCTGTGGTAGCATAATATTTCTGAACTGTTCTTATAGGGAACAAGTTCATGTTTAGTCAGCAACTGACTTCCTCCTGGTTCATGTGTACAGGAATCTGTTCCCAATGCTGTGGGCATAGCTATCCGCCATTAAGCCTCTTGTTAGGTGACAGCAAACCAAGTTAACATGTTATATATAACATGCCGGGCTATTTGGCTATGTACTGTACTCTCATTGGTTAATAAAAATCAAAGCAACACAGTCTTGGATTCATATTTTGGGGTTTGCTTGGTTTGAAAACGTGTTTGACACCAGTGAGATCTCTGGGAGGTGCAGCTGGTATGATGAAGCGAGGGACACCAGTGACATTCTTCTGTTCGCTGTCGAGTCATAGCAGGGTGTTTTAGGCACTCATAAAGGATTATATCATACTTGAAAACTGTCAGTGTGCCTTTAAAGTCAGGTTTGAGACATATTGGACTTGAAAGCCAAAGCAAAGTTTTACCAATCTGTCTCCCTCCCCACCCAAAAAATACTCTAACAGAAGGACTTAACTTATTTTTCTCTCAGTTTTGTGTCGCATAATGCTGGCCTCAAAGCCTCATTGACAGGAGGTGGTTATTTTGTGGCTATAAATTTACTGAAGTACCCTGTCCAATGGCTTAAAAACACTTCTCTCTCGTTTTGCTCTCTTCTCTGACTCTATGATGAATCAATGAGTGGGAGCATGTGTGCTCTCTCCTCAGTCTCCTCACTGGGAATGTTTACTTCAGCACGAGCCATGCCCGGCCCTGGTAGCGTTTAATTAATGTCTGGGATTTGCAGTCAATTGCGAGTCGATGGCAGTAATTACATCCAGAAGTCCCGGTGAGCGGGTTTCACTGGCTGCCGCGGCGCTCCTCCAGTGTAATGGCCACGTTATCTGCCACAGACCTCGTGGCCCAGTCGCTGCTCACCCAAATCACGGCTCATGCCCTTTGGAAGACATTAGCAATGTACCCAGGGCTTTTTTTCCCTCACACATTGGCTTCGTGGAGGCAGTCATACGCCTTTTGTTATTTTTTTTATTCGATTATTTTTTTTTTTACTTTTACATTTCAATGCATGCTCTGAAAGCCTCTAAACCCACACCGCCTCACCTAAAGAGATTCAAACCAAATCCAATTTCATTTTTGTATTCCAGGTTTTAACGCGTGGTGTCACAAGTACTTTACAGAAGGCCACAGATATCGATATCAAAGAGCCCCCACGTTAAAACCAAAAGAAAGATCAAGGGAAAAAGAGAAGTTAGGTGAACAAAAATGTTGTGTCTGTATTCGGACTGTAGAGGTTGTGGGGTGGCAATAGGTAAAGGAAAACACTTATTAATCCGATTATTTGAGTTAATCCTAGTGGTACAGGAAATAACTATTGTATGTCGTACAAACATTTGTAAGCTTTGCACCACATGGCTGTATATAATGTAATTTCATGTGCGTGCCATGTAGTTTTGTTTTTTCGTTTTGCATCTAATTCAGTTTTGTATTTAATTAGAAAGCCTGGAGCATCTAATCAAGTTAATTAAATTAAAGGACGGGGAGGCAGCTGTCTTTGTGATAAAGGGTCCTCGTGATTGTTGTGGTGTGTGGAAATGTTGGATGTGGCACATGAAGTATGAAGTCGTACAGCTGGAAGACTCGTTTTAAACCATGTTGCACAGTCGAGAGGACTATTCTGAAGCCTTGCTGTTTCTCTGTACACATTTGTATCCATTACGGAAATTCAGACTTGTTGTACCGTTTTGAGACCTGTCACAAATGCTCCTTTAATGTTCCTTGCCACTTCATTAGTTCGCAACAATAATATTCATTATTATTTATGAATACGATGAACTCGAGGTGGATTTCCATGCCCCAGCAATCAAGGAATCCCTTTCATCCCAGGTGCGTGGGTATAACCTGATCATCTGGAAAACCTGCTGGAAAAATATGATGTAAGGAAGCCCTGTCCTTCCAATTTAGCCCAGAGAGAATCTCCACAGTGAAGCTCTTTAGGAGTCCCCCTGCACCAAGACTCGTAATAAACTATGCATGGTCATGAATTAAAAAGGAACGCAAATATTTCAACTTTCAGTGAGCAGAATCGGTGCTCGATGACTCGCCACCACAAAGCACAAACAGAAAAAAATAATTGTACGCTTCCTGGTTGCTCGTTAGGCTCTTTGAGGTCTGACCTTTCCATCCTCCCCGCGAACCTCTCTCCCACCCCCCCACCCCCCCCCCCCCCCCCAGACTGCACCAATCAACAGATCAGACGACGCCCAGACCCGCTAAGGCCTCACATGGCTGGATAATTAAACCGCAGCAAAGCAGCCCACCTGGAACATATTTCTCATTTGCACCTTTTCCTTCTTTTTTCCCACCCTCTGCATATTCTTTACCCACCCATAATGCTGACTCACCAGTAGTCTGGGACGATGCTGCCGGCTCGAAACACGCGTCTCTGCCCTCCCACAGGGTATGGAGCATGCACCGATAGGAGCTGCCAGCTCATTTCTGTCTGTGGAGAAGCTAGCAACGTGAGTGACTGACACATCAGCGCCCACATTGCAAACGGTCACCTGTAGACTTATTGAAAAGATTCCTCCGTCAGTTCTGTGGTGGGACTCGTTCAGGCGGTGTATGCGCCTTTCGGATAGGACAGAACGGTGTGCCTGGCTGGCTGGCCGGCAAGTAGACATATTTGTTCTTGGTCGACTCGAAAATGTGAGTTTCTGCGTGGCTCAGGGGCTGCAGATCTTGGGCGGGAGCAGCTGTGGTCGGATTGTGTTATCAGTGGTGTTCAGGCACATTGGAACCACTACATATTCTCCAGTTATGTCAAAGTCGGTCGTTTGGGGAAAGAATGATGGGAACATAAAAAAAAAAGATGTAACAGGATATTGAGAGAGGCAGAGAGAAAAGTAGAGCGAGACAGAGACAGAAAGACTGAGAAAGAGGGAGATTTTTAATAAATAAATGATTCAATAAATGTAATACATTTTTTATTTGATAAATGTTTTCTGGAATATATTGGGGAAATCAAATGAATTATTCGGGAATTTTGGACCAACTGTATTTTTCATGTCATAAGCAGGACAGATGAAAAAAAAATCCATCCCAGTACACCGAAAATAAGAATATATTATAATAAAGCAATTTATCCTTTGAATCTTATAATCCATCAGGATACTTATGGAAGTGTGTCTGTGGTAAATTCATTTAGTGATTCCTCCCTTAGTTACGGCCTCAATATTCCTTGGAGCTTTGTAAGCCAATTGGTTTGTCCGATTCTGTATATATGACGTGTACCAGTAGTTGTTGCACGAGTTTAGATGGCCAAGTTCTGTTTGGCTGTTCAGAGACGATCCCGTTGCCAGATATGATATCACTGAGTGTTTCGATGTCGTCGATGAGTTTAGTCTGCTCTGAAAACACCACTTCTCTTTTCTTTTTGGGGGGGTTATTGTAACCTTCGTCATGGCCAACCCGGCACATCTCCTTGTGAAAAGCCAGACACAAAGGATTCTCTTCATTGCAAATCAAATCAAGTCGTATTCGTAGAGCCCTTTTGTCCAAGCAATGTCACAGAGGGGCTTCACATACGCCCACAGAATCGCACCTAAACCAGCCTAAACACTGCCACCTGGGTTAGGGCTTGGGTCAGGGCTTTGCCCGACACCAGCATGGTGTTTGTAAGGCCACTCCTCATTGGAGGGGTCCGTATGGACCTGCGTGGGTGGAGAAAGACGGCTGCCGGTGGGAGTCGGCTCGAACCTGTCGGTGCTGCGTCCACACGTTCATATCTGCACCTCCTAATTGTAGCCAGCAGTTAGGACCAGATTAGACAGAGTGTGACTCAAAATGGCAAGGCGTAGGCGAGGGGGGGGGGGGGGGGGAGTGAGAAATAAACAAGCTCATTGCAGAACTCCTGGAAACCCCTGCGGTGAGGCCTTCAAGGAAGCCGGTTTCATCCGACGGTAGTATTGTGACAGCAGGTAGCTGTGAGGCGTCTGGAAAGGCTGTAGGATTTGAACGAGGTAGAACAAATAAAAATCGATCTGATAAAACGATGCCCTCACACCCCCGGCCTCTATTCCACAGTATACAGAACAGATGGCATCTGCCAACAATGCTAACACATAGAGAGAGACGCCTATTTTGAACTTTGTGTTCTAAATCTTTTCCAAACGGTGTTAAATGTCATGGTTGGAGTAGTTACAGAAGGGTAGATGCAAGTATTGGAAAGCCACATCAACCATAGTGTAATTGTGGAGACGGGAGATGGTTTTGTAGAGATAATAAACTCAGAAATGCCATTTTGACCCAATCTAAACAGGTAAGGCAGGTATAGTATATAGTAAATATATATTCACTGCTCACTAGATCGTGTCTGGCCTCCTGTTACAGCATCCTACTCCCTCTCAAATGCACCACCCTTAGTGGACTGTTAGTCGCGATAATTAAAAACGGACAGACAAACACACAGACAACCAACTACGTTTGTCCTGCAGCAGCCAAATGTATTTCTGTCAGACCCTCTGCAGTGCATGGGGGGGCGAGGGAGGGGTGTGTGTGTGTGTGTGGGGGGGGGGGGGGGCGTGTGTAGAGGAGGGGGGGGGGGGGGGGGGGCGACACACTTAATGGATGCAGTGGAGCCAGAATCACCACATCAGCTGAAAGAGATGCGCACTTTTCAGCAGCTCCACGGCTCTTTTGTGGAATTGGGATGCCGAAAGTGTTCCTCTGTAGCAGCTGTCAAAAACCGGTCACGTACGGAAACGTGCACCCTCCCCACACACGTGCGCGCAGACAAACGACACACGCGCGCGCGAGCAGGAAGATACTTGCCACGCAGCCTAACACGGCGGAAAAAACCTCGCCGTCGCGCTCAAGCGCACCGCAGTCCCAGCATGCGCCGGTTACCTTCGGTTCGGACCTTTCGGGCGGTCTCGCCGCATCGCTGCCTCGCTCATGATTACCGCTGCAGTGAGGGGTCTTGGGTCAGGCTGGTCTCCCCCCCCCCCCACCCCAGCTCCACCTTCTACTCCTCCACTGGTATTTTCCCCCTCCTCTTCGCTCCCTCTGCCTCTCATCCTATTCTGGGCCGCCTCATCAACTCAGGCTCCTGCTCCGTCGCGCTTCCAGGAAGAGGGCCTCTTCTCGGCCACTTGCTCGTGGATCATTAACATCTCTGGCAGCAATCAGAGCAGCTTCAGCTCAACTCGTTTGGTCTCCACTCCAAAGTGGGAGATCGTGTTAATTGTTCTCCTGCTTTGGCATTGAGTAATGAACGCCCAGCACGTATGGCAGGTTTAATATTTTCCCGACAGATTGTTCCGTCGCGTTGTTCCTTACACATAAGCGGAGGGCGTACCAAACGTGTAGGATTTGTGCGCCGTGGCAGTAACGAGAAATACAACGTCTGACGTGAACGTGTGCTGGTTGTAGCTAACACTGAGGCGTCGCGCGTTTATCAGCCAGGCATGTCTGCTATCTAAACTGGGTCACCCCACAACTGGAAGCGATAGCCGTGTAAAGCTAAGTGCTGGCTTTGCGTCATAATATGTGTTCCAAAAGCCCACCCTTTTCACTGTTATCAAATGCACAGCAGTTCCAGCTTGTAATGACGGCAGCCATCTCTATACTCCATCAGATCTGGAGTCTTCTACTCACACGATCCGACGAGAAAGATATTTGATATCACTCTATGCCCCTGCCTTGCTTTGTACTGCAGGGCCATAGAATGTTATCTCCACTTAAAGGAACGTTCACTGTTGATAACTTCTGAATTGGTAATGTGAGCCTATAGCGAAGCACAAAATAGTTCTCATAAAATTGATCGGCGGTGCTTAAAGACACTGTAAAGACCTTTCTAAATGAGCTCCCAGTAGAACGATCCAGAACCATCCGTAGGATAGAATATTCTTCGGCTGAGAGATTGAGAGTGTTTGGATTTCTTTGTACATTTTTACCTCTGTGGGATGTGAGCTTTTGATACCAAACGTGAACAGATCATAATATGTGTGTGTGTTTCTGCAAGTGTGTGTGTGTGGGAGTGGGGAAGCATACTGTCTGTGCACAGCTGCTAGTGAGAGACTGTGCGCCCTTACCCATTACCAAAGTAACGCGATAAGCAACCTGATCGATACTTTGCCTATTAAATCCCCCCTGAACTCAGAAAGGCAGAACTCCATCAATGAATTGTCTCATTTTGCTGAGGCAACCATGCAGAAACACTGATGCCTTTTAATGATATACGTTTTTGATTTATTAGCAACTCGGTTGTCAAACGAAAGATCCTTTTTCTACCCGTCAAAATCTTGGCATGTTCCCCCGTGTCCACAATTAATGACTCTCTCAGAGGCTATGCGGTGTACTGGAGCTTGAGGACTTCACGCAAAGCCCGCGCGTCAGTAGCTGTACCGCACCTCTGTTTCCCCTTAAAGCTCCAGTCAGTCACCGAGCTAGATGTCGAACCTCGAAGACCCTTTCATTTCCTCCCGGGGGTGACATCACACAGCGGTGGCCCCGGGGGGGTCAGTCCCCCCATCAATATTAAAGGAAGGGGTCGAGGGGTCATCCCCCGCTACACACACAAACACACACACACACACAGAGACTGTCGACAGCCACTCCTCTCATCTTCTCCCTCCTGCTCTTCCCCTCGGTCATCTTTGATCCTACCACGAACCCGTGATCCGAACCTCGGATGAGCTCTTTGGAAGTGTTCGCGCGCCGCTGGCTCTCGCGCCGGATCGAGGAGGAAAACCGAGAGAGAGATTGCGCGTCGCACCCTGAATCTGAACGACTTGGCCCAAGTTATATTTCGAAAAGATGGCGAGGCCTCTTCACGGTGTGCGGGAACGGCTTATAGAATCAAGAAGGGATATTTCCCCGGGGTCACACGCTACAAAGTGCCGCATTAAACGTCTTCAGGTAGACGCCTGATTGCTGTTATTCATTTGCTTCCTCGGTGTGACATTTTGATTCTCATTCATATTGCGGCTCACAGAGTCTTGTCTTGGCGGGCGATGTGCTCAGTGCCGACCCCGGAGCATGGCTTTGTGGCGTCCTCGTGTTGATGGCTCTTTGCCACCCCTAGGATTGTCACTGGGGGTCTTATGTAACACTTTGGCCTTGCGACATGTGACATCTGAGAATGAGCTACAGGCGCTCTCAACCTACCGGCGACCTGGTTAGCAGGTTTTCTGATCCGCCCATGTTCTCCTCTTCCCCCGCCACCCAGCTGTCCTCTCTAGCACCCTCCGCTCTTTGCATTTGCCACCCCGCTACCTTGCTACCTGATAATCCCACCATCCCACCTCTGTCTCTGTGTCTCTCTCTGTCTTTCTCTCTCTCTCTCTCTCTCTCTCTCTCTCTCTCTCTCTCTCTCTCTCTCTCTCTCTCTCTCTCTCCCTCCCTTTGTCTCTCTCCCTCTGTCTCTCTCCCTCTCTCTCTCTCTCTCTCTCTCTCTCCCTTGCACCCTCCGCTCTTTGCATTTGCCACCCGGCTACCTGCTAATCACACCTCTCTGTCTCTGTCTCTCTCTCTATCTCTCTCTTTCTCTCTCTCTCTCTCTCTCTCTCTCTCTCTCTCTCTCTCTCTCTCTCTCTCTCTCTCTCTCGCTCTCCTTCCCTCCCTCTCTCGCTCTCCTTCCTTCCTCTCTCTCTCTCTCTCTCTCTCTCTCTCTCTCTCTCTCTCTCTCCCCCACCCCCCCGCGTTTCCCTGACACTCAGAAATGGCCTCTGCAGGCAGCTGGCGATATCTCGGTTACCTCTGCTTCCACTGGCTCTGGGGGTGGTGTTGATGGTGGTGGTGGTGGTGATGGTGGTGATGGTGATGGTGGCGGTGGTGATGGTGGCGGTGGTGATGGTGGTGATGGTGATGGTGGTGGTGGTGGTGATGATGGTGGTGATGGTGGTGGTGGTGATGGTGGCGGTGATGGTGGTGGTGGTGGTGATGGTGATGGTGGTGGTGATGATGGTGGTGATGGTGGTGATGGTGGTGGTGATGGTGGTGGTGGTGATGGTGGTGGTGGTGGTGGTGGTGGTGATGGTGGTGGTGATGGTGATGATGGTGGCATGGGCCTGGCCCAGTCTAGAGAGCCTGGTGTGTGTGTGTGTGTGTGTGTGGAAGTGACAGCCTCTTGGTAAGAAGAATCGCATGTTCCCGAGGGTGTCATCTCCATATCCCACTCAATGAGCCTGCAGGTAGATAGAAGCAGGTAGATCCGAGATGGTGTTCCATGTGTCCGTGCAAACTCAGAATGATGAATGAATCGACTGTTAATTGAGTCAGTTCCTTTTGGGGGGGGGGGGGGGGGGTTGTTTCAAAATGTGAAAGCCATTATACAGATGACAGACGCTTCATACATCCGTCACATTTCACTTGATTCAGGAGGTGTTCACGACGTGACGCAAATCTCCCATTCATTGTTTATTTCGGCGAAAAGGTTGAGTTTTATTGCCTCCCCCCAATGGTTTGAGTGAGTCGTCAATTCAAGGTCAGAACTTTGTCATACGACCTGGAGAAGGGTTTTGAAATTGTCAACGATGACAAAGACGGCAAAGATGATCGCGATGAATAGACGTACTCGGAAATATGAAACTCTCTGAGTGACCCTGACTCTGATGCTGAGCACTAATACCCAGACAGATAGACTATGGAAACATCATTTGTGTTTGCTCTCCGACAGACAGACATCTCTTTGTCTCCACAAAAAAGCCCTGGCGGTATGTCACAAAAACAAGTTTGCGTTCTCCCTTTCTTTCCCTCGCGTTCCCCTCTCTCCCTCTCCGGTTCCCTCCTCCTCCTCGCCCTCCTCTTCCTAACGCATTTCGTTTCCTCTCCCCTCTCTCAGCTGGGACCACGTACATATTTGGGAAAGGAGGGGCCCTCATCACGTACACCTGGGCGCCCAACGACCGCCCCAGCACTAGGGCCGACCGGCTCGCGGTGGGGTTCAGCACCCAGCAGAAGGACGCCATTTTGGTTCGCGTGGAGAGCACCCACGGACTGGGAGACTACCTGCAGCTGCATATAGTAAGACAATCACCGGGTCTACCTCCATCCTTAACGCTGCCATGTTTATTATTAGTCGGGTAAGTGGGAACATGTCACGGGTCAATCAGCAAAGTTGGTGTCTGTTAGCTGGGGAGACGGGAAGTCGAATTCCCCGAGGCAATATCTTGATTGATCCACAAGAATGTGTGATTGACAGGGTAAAGCAGATGTCCGGGGAAGCACAGTGTGTGATAGGATTCGGATAGGTTTCGTTTATATCTGCGTCGTCGTCGGTACCGACTGTGCTTCCGAGCAGTGCTTGTCTGACTCACAGAGCTTGTGAGGAACTGACTGCATCCAAACGTTTTAATTGCATATCTGCTTCCGTGATCGAGTTATCAACACGGAGCACACATTAACATTTAGCGAGCGGCGACCTGTGGTTGAACAGTGGAGATTCTAAACCATTTCCTCTTGGGGGTGGGGGGTTGGGGGGCAAGCTGGGACCAGTCGGACTGTTAGAGGGGCCAGTTCCATTAAACATTATTGTTGTATTTTTCTTCACTGCATTGCAGACATTAACAGGCAAAAGACCATGTTTATGTTTATAATTATTCAGACTCAACATTTAGGGGGGCCACAAGGGGTCCAAACGTCTTGTTACAGGAGCACTGTCACACACACACATACACACACACAAGAACCGCCCATGAACATATCTGCCCGGTCTTCGATTGACTCCAAACAGCTCGGTGAAATAATGAGGAACGCCAGCTATCGCTCCCGGTGTATGCTAAGCAAGAGAGACTTGTCTGTGCGTCTTGCCTTCCAAGAGGACAGCGAGTGACTCTCCAGGGCAGAGTCTGCAGCACTACATCACAGGCTAGAGGCTCGTTGAACTCTGGCTCATGACGAGCCGTTACATTCCAGGAAGTAGAAGAAGAAGAAGAAAAAAACTGTGTGGCTAAATTGTTTCATCTCGGGGAATCATTCATTTGATTTGAGACATTGACTTTCATAGGCTAGGTTCGGCTCTCTCCCCCCTGCCTTTCAATGGTCTTTTATGAGCCCCTCTCTGAGACAGTAGCCCTGTTTTACATATGCTGAACATTTCAATGGAGTCATATGAATGTAGCAGATGGAACACAAATACCTTAAGTAGGTGGGTACTTCCGAAGGTATGCCGAGTTTCGGTTGAATGGCCTGCAGGAGATTACGACAGCCTTTTCATTTCCCTTTTCCTAAACACCGTGCCAGACAAAAACCCTCGCGTTTGATTGGCCTACGAAGCCATTATCCGTATTGGCTCTTTGAAGAGGTAGAAGTAACAACCACAGCAACAACAACAGCAACAACAACAGCAACTATCTAATCCCATCGGTCATGAACGCGAGTGCGGGGGTGGGGGGGGGGCGGAGGGAGGGAAAGTAATGGAAGGAGGGAAGGAGTGAAAGGAGGCCGGCTTTTTCCACTCCATCACCATGTTCAGCTGAGCTGCGGGGGCTGAGGGAGATATCCCGTTCTCGGAGAGCCAGACGGCGGGACGACGGCGGCAGGGGCATACTCTGAATGGAGGACTTCCAGCCATGTCTCCCTCTTCCTCCCTACTCCGACCTTGCTGCAGACAGTTTGGGCACGCCAAGGGCACGTTTTACCCTTCTCAGGCCATTAGCCAGCGAGCCAGAGTGTGTGTGTGTGTGTGTGTGTGTGTGTGGGCATATGCCCCTGTGGTTTATATCCAGAGGGCCAGACTGTAAGAACTGAAGAATGGCTGTCTGTGTGTACCTGTGCCTGTGTGTATGTGTGTGTGTACTTGGCTGTGTGTGTGTGCCTGTGTGTGTGTGTGTGTGTTTACCTGTGTGTGTGCCTGTGTGTACCTGTGTGTGTGTGTGCCTGTGTGAGGATGAGCACCATTGGTGGTGTCTGGCCGTCTGAGAGGGGCGCCCTGTTCCGCGTGCGAGAGGTGTATCGATTGCTCCCAGCGCGGGGCGGGTGATTAATTTGCTGACACGGAGTGGGCCGTGGTTAGTCACAGAGCAAAGTGTTGCCACCTGGTTACTCCCACCCCCCGAGCTTGGCTTTTCCACTCTCTCCGGGATGAAGAAAGAGTCACTCTGGGATGAAGTTGCTTTCTGGGTTCGCTGGCCTTTCCTGTCGGGATGAACATGATGGATTAGAGGGCGCCTGATGTCCGTTTGGTGCGTGATGAGAACACGCCGCTGAAGGCGGCTTTGAGGGAGGGGGGGGGAGGGGGGGACCGGGGGACCGGGCCCTGGCTCTACTTCCTGTGGCAGAGCTCCCAGCCCAACTCGCTTCTCCAGGAGACAAAAGCCGCGCGTGGAAGCTGGAAGGGATGAGGATTTCAGCCCTCCCGAGAGTCCAAAAAGTGGAAGACCGTCCCAAAAATCCGGTGATATGATCCTTTCCAGGACAGACAAAAAGGGGGGGGCTCCGCGGATGAGAGACGAGGACTGGAAGCCGTCCTGGAGTCATTAGCTGAACCCTCCCATCTGTTCCATTAATACTCACATCAAATCTGCTACGCCACCCAGCTGTGGCATATTATGCCGCTTAGTTAGCATCCAGCGCTAAAGACGTGCTCGTTGGTGGTGCGCGCGCACGACGGGTAATGCGCGCAGCTTCCAGGTATGACAGGGTACGCGGCATTTCTGTCTCCAGCAGCTGCCAATAATTGCCCGCCGACGTCAACAGGCACCAGACCCGCGGGAGCTAACTAACGACACAAAGGGAGACTTTCCGGTAGTTTCTTTGTGTCCGTTCCGTGTTCCTGTTTTGCTTCTCTGTCCTCGGGGCCCCCTGCCAGCCGTCCCCTCCGCCCGCCCGCCCGCCCCCTCTCCGCGGGACGTTCCTGCAAAGCCGGAAATGTCCTGACTCACCTGTCCCAATCACAGCCCTGAACGGGGTAGAGAGAGAGCCCCTTAAAGAACACGGTTTGTTTTTCAAGGTGATGACACAAATCTACTGGTGGATACCGCTCCACACCGACGCTCTGCCGCGCCATGCCCTCTCACACGCCTCCCAGCAGGCGCTCAACCGGTTTGCGTGTTCAGCTGGGTACCGTCTGTGTTTAACGAGAGTCACTGAGAATCGGAAATGTCTGTCCTTTTTTCTTTCCCCCCCCCCCCCCCCCCCCGAGTTTCTATTCGAATGGAAATCCCACGTTGATGCCGTGTATTGCTTTGGCACAGCAAGCAGAGGCCCTGTGTGTCTCCGTCTCGTCTTGCAATTCTGAAGGAAACTGAATTGCCACCTGCACGGAACGGTGGAAAGGCCCTTGTCATGTCCTTGCCCGCCCCGCCATTTTTTGTATTCAAAGTGAAAAGCACGGCTTGCTGTTCCATTCAGACGGTCGGATATTTGGTTTTGCTCGCCTCCCTCGGGAAAGAAACGCCTTAGGTGGAGGAGTCCACTTTGTTGTTGTTCTTTTTGGAATGTGGCTACCGGCGGTCCTTCTCTTAAGAACAACCTGTCCCTGCCAGCCCAGCTCAGCCTGACAAGCCCTGGGACTGGCAGTGAGCATGAAGTACCATCTCACTGCGGAGGTCTTCGCTTGGCAAAACAGCGAGCAATGATTCACACAGTTGTCGTCCAACTTATCGTCGGGTGACATTGGACACTAGTGAGATGCCGCGAATCACACAGGACTCTCCTCCCCCCCCCCCCCCCCTCGTAGGAAACGAGTAAACAGCAGGGGGTGACGCCTTGGGGTCCAGTCCCTGGGTGGGGAGGTGAGTTCCTTTGGCCTGGAACTGTTTCATCATGCGGGTAAGACAGGGCCTCACCCTGGGGACAAGGGAGGCTGGGTCTGTCTGAGGTCCGTAGCACTGTGTCGCTGCCTGATGAATACTTAATGGAGGGCCTCGGGGAAGGGAAGATGAAGCCCTGCGCGGGATTGGCTGCAGAGCCGCTTTGCACATGGGGGAACATGGAACATGGAATGTGAATAAAGTCAAAGGGACATTGGGACTGGACCTTGCGGAATACTGGCTCTCCCTGAGGCCTGGACTTCAGTTTCCCGAGGTACCAGAGTATAGATGGCGGATGGCGGTGGCGTCGCCTAGCGTAGCGACTGTTTTTTGACGCTCGAGGAAGCCGGATCTGTGAAGACGCACGTGAGGTGAGGGGGGGGGGGGGGGCAGTTGGAGGGAGACGGGGGGTCTCCGCGGGGAGGGTGCGTTGGCGTCGACGGCGGGGCACCCCCGGGGGGCATCTCACACGATGGCTTCTCAGCTTTTTACGAAGGGTTTATTGAGAGAAAACACAGGCCGGTAAATTCTATCTCCCCAACACCCTCACCACACAACACCCCCAGCCCCCCCTCCCCTCCAACCCCCCCCCCCCTCCCCAACACCTCCCTCACTCGGTAGACCAGAGTCATGTCAAGCTGCCGAGTGAAATCCAATTGTGCCCTACTGACTAGGGGATTAAGGATAACACTCTCCGTCTCGGAGAATTCCGGAAAGAAAAACCCTCAGTAGACCAGAGGCAGTTCCTTGGCCCCTTCTTTGACTGACCGGAGCATCCAACTCAAAGGCTGAACCAGGACCCGCATCCACTAAGACGGTCAACAAGCAGGCCATGCCAGTGTGGTTGAAAATCCGGATCTTCTCGTCGGTATGTGACACCCTGGAAGGAGGCTTGGCCGACCTCTCACTGGGTAAAACGTTGCTGCCGCTCCACCAAACTAAAACATTTAGTCGTGGCCGGGGCACACTGCATACAAATATTCCCGGTCAACGATCTCCACCCAGACACCGCAGGGGGTGGCTGTAGCCGCTGCGTTCAGCCGGAGCTAATTGGCGGGCGCGAGTGTGCCCGAGACGGAGGCGTGGGCGGGGCGTCACTCACCCCGGGACCCTGATTGGCTGTCGGGAAAACGTGTCATCTGGCTGCAGCGAACCGGACAAGCGATGAAGCGAACGTACGCTGTCCCGGGCTTGGCCTGAGGTTCACCGGGAGCAGGTGGGCACGGGGTAGAGGCCATAGTGCCTGGAAAGGCGTCCGACCCAAGTGGTGGGCGAGGTAGTGGAACTCAGCGTGAACAGCTGGCCTGCGACCGCGACAACCACCTCGGAGTGGGAGGCCGCTACCGGCCGCGCGTTCCTGGAGACGGGCTGTCTCTGAAAGCAGGTGAGCTGGAGGACAGAGGGGGGTCCAAGAGGACAGCGTGTTCTTCCCATCACCTTGTTTAACAGCCAAGGTGTGCATCCTTTTCGGTACGCCGTGTACGGCTGTGGGCCTCCCTCCCCCGTCCCTCTCTCCAACCACCACTCACGTGTACACGACAAAGATGGAACGTTCCGGATGGAGAGAAAAAACGCACGGCGCATGTTTTTTACGCCACAATGCCCATGGCGACTACTTCATCTTCCCTTCAGCTCTGTGAGTTACAACCATGATTGGTTGAGAGAGGCGGGGGGGGGGGGACGGACAAACCTTTTGTGTGAGGAATTCTGACTGGATGAGGACTGCACCTTGACCTCGAAGTGAACTGCCGTCCCAAGGGAAGCATGAGGACATGAGATTAATATTTAACCAAGGGGAACTCTGGACAGGAGAGAGGTGGGAGGGAATGGGGGGGGGGGTTGGTGGTACAGTAGATGTGGTTAGAGTGGCGGGGTCACTGAAAGGTTTCATAGAATGGTAGGGAAGAAGGCTACATGTTACAGCGAAGCCCTTTTTTATTCTCTGAGAAATGCAATACAGTTCACTAGACCGCCTACAGATTGCCTTCGAGAAGGTGGCAGATGCAACTCTTCGTGTATAGATCGGCTTACCAAACCAACAAAGTCTCTCCTGTGGAAGACTCTTTTTTTCCCCTGTTCCTGTCAGATGAGAATCAACAGTTTGAAAGTAATTAGCTTATCATGCATCCTTCCTGTTTGGGGCATGGGGTTATGGAAACGAGTAAACGAGCGTCTCCAAATGTTGTCCGTGACTCTGCGACGAGTTTCCCCGCAGGAAGCGCAGATAAATAGACTAACGGAAAAGGGAATCCGTAACATAAGACCAGAAATAAGAAATAAGACCACACAAAGGAGACCATTCAAGCTAATTGGACCTTACAACTGTGGCTCGCGGAGTGTTTGTGAGTGGGCGAGTGAATGGTTGTTTAAGCCTCAGGACATTGGCGGGTCAGTGTTTGAAGGTGTGAGTGAGTCAGCCGGCCCACACAGTCTTTAGGGGGGCTCACCTGCCAGCGCCACCCGCAGAGGGAGTCTCCCTCGGCCACATTCGCACGCGGACCTTGTCCTGCCATCGGAGAGACTTCAGCTCTGCTGGGTGGGTGAGAGAGATAGAGGGGGACAGAGAGGGGGGAGAGAGAGAGGGTGGAGAGAGAGAGAGACAGAGAGAGAGGGGGGTAGGGGTAGAAAGGGGGAAGGGGAGAGAGAGATGAACAGCGAGAGAGAGAGAGAGAGAGAGTGGGGGAAGGGGAGAGAGGGGGAGCGAGAGAGAGAGAGATGGGGGGGGGGAGAGGGGGAGAGAGAGATGGAGAGGGTGGAGAGAGAAAGAGACGAACAGCGAAAGAGGGAGAGAGGGGGGGGGGGGAGAGAGACAGTGGCCCTCCTACCACTGCCAGCCTGAGTTTGTCCATGGAAGTGTCTTTGAACAGACAGGGGGGGGGGGGGGGTCACTAGAGGTCAGAGCGCGAGAGGGGTGTCAGGGACTGCAGCAAATCTGTCAACAGTGATAGGTGTCAGGAACTGGAACAGTCTGCCGCTGAATGCACAAACAGCCCCAACATTTATTCCCCCCGCTGCGGGTGTCACTCAGGGTGTGTCTGTGGGGGTGTCGGCGTTGTACTGTCGCTGCCCGTCAACAAGCAACGAGGGTGTGCACTGACTCACCGGCTACTCTACACACACAGACACACACTCAACACACCCGGCCCCTTTTGAAGAGAATTGTCTTTTTTTGCGGGGTTGGGTTTATTTTGTCTTTCAAACTCCCCCACCAGCCCCACCCTTACCCACCCCTCTCTCTCTCTCTCTATCAGGACCAGGGAAAGATCGGCGTGATCTTCAACGTGGGCACGGACGACATCACGATCGACGAGCCCGCCGTCGCCGTCAACGACGGCAAGTACCACGTCGTGCGCTTCACGCGCAGCGGCGGCAACGCCACCCTCCACGTGGACAGCCAGCCTGTCATCGAGCGCTACCCGCCAGGTAAGAGGGGAGGGACGGGGACGGGGACGGGGGGGGGGGGGGTGACACTGAAAAGAAGGGAGGACTTCAGTATGTAAAGAGCAGGTGGAGAGAGAGAGAGAGAGAGAGAGAGAGAGAGAGAGAGAGAGGGAGAGAGGGAGGGAGGGAGGGAGGGAGGGAGGGAGGGAGGGAGGGAGGGAGGGAGGGAGGGAGGGAGGGAGGGAGGGAGGGAGGGAGGGAGGGAGGGAGGGAGGGAGGGAGGGAGGGAGGGAGGGAGGACTGGGCGAAGGCCAACAAGCCTGACTGAAACACAAAAGGCTGTGTAGGGGGGGGGGGGCGCGCTGTCCGTTCCAGCTCGGCACAGCCGACGCTAAACAAATGTCGTCGATTCGAGGACAGGCTCTTGGAAAGTGAATTCTCCTGGAACCCACGCCCGCTTGACGCCAACTTGTCCATTGTATTCTTTGTCCGTTTATTTACCGTTTGATGTACTGTGTGGATGTATTCCAAGAACGCTATGAAGTTGAGGACCTGGAGAACATGGAGAAAGGCAGGCTGAGGGCTTGCCGTTGAGGTTGGCTTCGGATTGGTCACAGTAATTGTTAAAGCCAAGTTGGCAAAGTGGAGGTGAGGGATGTTAATGATGTTGGGATCCTTGCCGACACCTCACGACAAGAAAGGACCCTTCAGTTGAATCGCAGTGTCTACTGTCTAGCTCCCCCCCCCCTGCATGCAAAATTAGATTTATGATGAAAGCACCGGCGATGTGGGCATGGGTGCTACATAAGAGGAGAGCCAGGATTTTGAGAAGTCTGTGTGCCAGGCTGACAGGATGGATGTCCCAAAAGCCATCACTGCAACACTGCTTTTGTGCTGTTCTTCAAATAGCTTTTTAGCACTCTGACAGCAGGTTCTATATGTACTGTGGGTGCGAGTTTGTAAATTCCCAGTGTGAACTATGGTCTCTACCACCTCAAACTGCCACCTCCCGTCCCCCTTTTATTTCCTTCACTCTCACCTTTCGACATCCTTCTTGACTAGACTGGTCATTGTATTGGCTATTGGAGGGGACTTTAAGCAGCATACATTTGAATATTAAGTTAGCTTGGTTATCTTTCGCTCGCGGTGTCTGTTTCCAGAAGGTTCTCGCCTCCTGTTATTCTTTTCTCTTATCTCAGTGTCGGTAAAGGAAAGACTCTCTCGCTCTCTCTCCCTCTCTCCATCCACCTCTCTTGAAAAATGTCAAATATTTCAACATGTTCTTCGGGAAGACATTTTCTAAATCCGTTTTGTGCAAGTCCACGTAATAGTTTGGCCAGACCAGTTATGCAATCTGTGTTTAAGACCCATGTATAAAACCCAGCCATGCATTCTGACGTGTAGGGTGAAACTAGCCGTGTTGTCGCTGATACGAACCTGTGACAGTCTGTCTTTCCAACATCTTTTTAATTAACTTTAAATTCTATCGTATAAGCAATACTCTCCAAATGGGAAATATGGTGGGTCGGTAGATAGTTCTAGCTCCAGCGTAGTCGAGAGATACTGGATAGAGATGACAGAGGACATTTAGTTGACATCACGTGGTCGTCCATTAGAAGGTTATTTTAGCACAGACTTCATTTTGTGCCTGATATAAGACCGGGAAGCCCTTGTGTCACAGAGAGGGAAAGAATCGTCTCATTAAAGGCAGTCCTCAAAGACTTCTTCCCAGTCTGAAATGTAGGAGACTTGAGCTCTGAATAGTTCCAATGACTCCGTATTCTCCTGTTGAAGGTTTGTATAATAGATTATATAACAGAGTGTTGTATTTAAAGTGCCGTGCGTGTTGATAGGACTTCAAAGACTGGATTAGAATTGAAATAATTAGGATGCTATCATCCTTTATCAGGATGAATTAATTACTCCGGGATTAGGAACCGGGATCTGATAGCCCTTTAATGTACCTTTTATGGCCATTTACAGTTTAATGATCTGAGCCTAGTCATGTAACTTTACTGTGTCATCAAATCTGTGAAAGTGAAAGCCAAAAAATGTCTTCCTGAATGAATAGAAATGTGCTTGTTCTTGTGTAAATGGTCATTTATACTGATGTGAATTGTATTAGTTGCTTGATTTATTGAATACATGCATGACTGTTTCTGTTTTCTCTGACTAACAGCTTTTCTCTGTTAACATTTTGTTTGATCTGTTGAAAATAACCCACAATGCTTTGCAATAAAAACCATAACAGAACATAACTATCACTAAATTAGTTAGCTCTCATCACCTTATAAATAAACTAAACAGTATTCTAACTAGTATGCCATATGTTGCTCAACAATAACTAGAAAGCACTGGTAAAGCACAAGTTTCATTTAACCCGAAGCTGGGTTCAATTTGACAACTTGTTAAAGCTGTTGGCTCGATGATACCCTGTTTCTCTCTAACCATGTGATCTTTAACTTTCAGAGTTTTAACCTTCAATCTGTCTCTCCAAATTCTTTGAAGGGAACTTTGATAATGAGCGCCTGGCTATTGCTAGACAAAGAATCCCATACAGACTTGGTCGTGTAGTTGACGAATGGCTACTCGATAAAGGTAAAAAAAAAGAATTAATTGATCCATTAAATAATGACTAAACCTAGTTGCCCTAGAGTCCCTGTAAGAGGTGCAGTGATAAAGAGATAAAGGTGGCATGGATCCAATGCTGCTACCTATTATAGAAAAATCCTATTTGTCTCAATTTGACCCAATGCATTCCTATACATGGAACTGTGATGACAACTGAAGCCCAGAAATGGAAAGGGCTTCTCAGCCATAATCACACAATGTTTGGAATAACTCACCGCTTATGAATACGTCTGACACATTCAGACATATAGCTACAGTAATGGGTACAGTATCTGCCAAGGATCCACCACCATCCCTGCCCTTCTGTGGAATCTGCACCTCTTGGGAGATTTTAAACCGTTTTAAACAAAACCTGACTAACCCTTTCCGACATTGTCCCCCCCCCCCCCCCCCGTTAACCAATGTGTTTAATTAGATGCTTCTGTGTCTTCCTACACTAGTATTTCTCCGTTGTATTTTTTCCTTGGTTCAAGATGGCCAAAATGCTAAATGCTAAAATGCTAAAATGCCAAATGGGAAACACCTATTTTATGTCATTTCACTTTCACTGAAAGGTCTGAATGAAGAGATTCCCTGTTCATTCTCTTTAAGTAGGCTTAGCCCTTCAACGTTTTGTATAGAAAATTGCAAACTTTCCCCTTTGCGATTCCTCAGTAAGACTGTGTTGTAACCATTACCTCAGATTTCGGGGGAGAACGAGAAGATAAGGCATGGGCAGGCAGATTTACTATTTTGCTGTTAGCTGCCCTTAACCTAATTACACATCCAATCGGAATTCAGGAGACAAGAGGCCACATTAAGCCACCTCTACTGTCATGTAACACTGCTTATCAGTCCTGCTACTGCCAACAATCAGATAAGCCACATCAGCATGTGATGGAACCACTCCCCCTGAACCAGGAAGTCTCTTTGAGGAAGGCTACAGTAAGACAACGGCTGACTTCCTGTCTTGACTAACTGTTTATCAGTACTAAGATTGGACGGCTCAGCATTCTCTCAGTCCCCGTAGGTTCACAAATAGCAAACAGCTGTTGTGTAAAGAGTCACAGGACTTGTGTTGTGTCATTTTGCATCTCATCAAACTGAAGCCATTCTAAAAACTTCAAACCCCTAACTATGTCCTGTGGGTCACAATAAAGCTACCACTTAGCTCAGCAGTTAGTAAAAAAATACTTAACCTCGTGAAATGACTGTAAATGACCCTCCCTACCCCTCAAACGCAATCTAAATAGGCAGGTTTTGAATTGTGTGTAGGATATATATACGTATGCATGTCAAAATACTTTGTTGTGGACATTTGCAAGATGGCAGATGAAACGCAAGTTGTTAGAAACTAGACCACTGTGACTTCATCTAAAACAAGCAAGCCAAGACACTTTGTAACAGACTGTCTGTCTACAAAGGGCCAATCAGGTTGTACTGTGGTAAAATGCCTTTCATCTTATCAAAGTCCCATGGTCAATGTCTCCTTGTTTTTCTCTCTTTCTATGTCTATCACTGTCCCCCCTTCTCTTTATCTCTCTCTGGTCTTTCCTCTCTCTCCTCTCTCGCTACGCCATGCAGGAAGACAGCTGACCATATTCAACAGCCAGGCGGCCATCAAGGTGGGCGGTCAGGACAAGGGGCGGCCCTTCCAGGGCCAGATCTCGGGCCTGTACTACGACGGGCTGCAGGTGCTGAAGCTGGCCGCCGAGGGGGACCCCAGCGTCCAGGCGGAGGGGAACCTGCGCCTGGTGGGCGACTCCCTCTCCGTCCCGGCCACGGAGACCACCTCCGCCACGCCCCTGGCTGCCTCCGACATGTCCACCACCATCATGGAGACCACCACCACCCTGGCCACCACCACCACTCGCAGGCAGCGCTCGCCCAGCCTTCGGGAGAGCATCTCCCAGGTCGGTGGGCCGCGAACGTAGAGGAGATCCGTCCAAATCCCCCCCCCATGCCCCCCCCTCGACCTGTAATCGACCTCGTTTGCGGCGGTCGCTAGTACCGCCTCGCAGAGATTTTTTTTTGTTTCTTTTTTTTCGGGCAAGTGTGGTTTGAACGTAGGAGTGAGAGAGGCAGAGTGAAGACCGAGGGCCCGGTTGAAGCAGCAGTTTAGATGAGAGCATGTTAAGGATACGCTCCGCCAGTCGGTCCACAATCAGCCAATGGTTTGAGGCATGAGGCACTCTATCCACATTATGGGCTCATTCGGATAGCTCTCTCTCTCTCTCTTTTTATTTTTTAAAAGAGCCTTAAAGTGCACTTTGCCTGTAGCAACCTGTACCTGTCTGGAATTCGCAGACATAGCCTTGCCACTTATCTCTACCGATAAAAAGCAATGCATTGATTCATTATAACCAAAAGCTTTTCAATAAACAACTCAGACAAAGCACCATTGGCCTGAAAACAACTCAAATTAGACGCCTAAAAATGACTTTTCTAGTTTCGGAAAGAGTGATTATGAATTTCATTGTTTGTCATGGCTGTACTCTTGAAAAGCCACGTCAATTTAATACCAATTCTTGCCTTTTATGTATTTCCACAAGGTTAGGAAAGTTACTGTATTAAACTGTTCCCACAGCCCCAGTCTGAAATAATGCACTGCTTCCAAATCCATGCTGTCAAAATCGACATCTCCATATTGTTATTTCACAGGTAAAGCGGAAAATCTTGTTTTGGCAAAGCGCGAGTTGCATTTTACACTCTACAGATTGGAATTTAGGTCAGCATACAATATATTGCGCATAGAATATACACAGCCAGAACAAGTTGTCAAATCCTCCCAACTGCCTGTCCTCCCCTTGGATTAATCTGTGTTTACTCATTGTTGGGCTGAGGTAATCCAGATATATGTGGAAAGGTCACACTAAATAACAATGAATGCCAATCATGGACAACATTGTATAGCCAGCCATGATTTATTTGTATAAAAATTGATGGAACCAAATTCCACCCATGAAATTTCTAGTATGGTAGGTTTCACCTTGCAACACAATCAGGAAAATACCACCAGGGAGGCAGGAAGTGGACAGTATTGAGAGAGCGAGAAAGAGAACACGTTTTTGTTGTGGCGTTAACAATATAATAGTTATGTCATTCTTCAAGACACATACATTTTTCCGCCTTTCTGTATTTTTTGATTAAACCCACAGCATTGATTCGAACCACGCGTGAACAGCGAGGGTAAATAAACAGCACGCAATTCAACGGCAAACGACAAACGAGTCTCTTGAAAACACTTAGGTGTCGCGTGCGCAGGGGGAGTGAAGGATTACTTTATGAGTGCAGTCAGCCGGATCTAATGCAGCCATAAAGCATCTTTTAATTAGAGAGTCAAAATGCTAAGACGGTGCTACGCGGGTTATGGAGAGCGAGACCTAAGTGGCTGACAGGAGAACTCTTTTGTCGTGCCCCTGCTCTCAGATGATAAAGGTACCACTCGGATCATTCTCTGTAAAACTTTATTAGGGGGAAGGAATGCTTTGATGTCTCTTTGACGGAGGTTCTCTTGAACAGTGACGGTCTCTGGGACATGGTTGATATGATAGGTCGAGGCCCTGGCCATGGACCTATCAGGGAGGAAGCAGGGGTTCAGTTTGGTCACGTGACTGCCTCTGTTAAACACTGATACATCTGCCTACTGGTGGTCAGTAGAGAATGGTCCCCCGAATATCGGGAGTTATATACATTTGGACCAGTCATCTTTGATGTTGGAGTTACCACCGGCATCAAAGTGCCCTGCTCATGTCAATCTATATCATCGTCCTACATCATTTACACACCCGTTGGCGAGTTTAAATAATATTTCTGAAGGTCAAAATTAAAGGCAGCTTTAGGTTTTGGCTTCACCTGCTGGTTGCTTGTGGAAACTACAATTGTGTACTTCAACTATGCTGCAGCCACTATGGTTTCACCATTGGATGTTTTCATAGTCTTTAACATTTTGTTCCGTGTGTAGTGATGTACTCAGTTAAATTGGGAAGCCGCTGTTTCGGAAAGCTGAAGATCTAGTCATTGTCGCTTCAGGCGCCAGTTCAATAACTGATCTACTTGAGCAGAATCTTCATGAAAAAGAACCGCCGGGATGTCGAATTCCGAGTCGAATATTGGATTTCCAGTCCCTCCCCGTTTTTGACCGGGTACAAACAGCAACAAAGGCATTACACTGACAGCATTACCTCGGTGACGGATGCTGTCCCAAATACATTTTCCCCAGAAGTGATCGACGAGACCTACTGTAGCATCTACGTTTCGGTTTGACTGACGCACGGCTCAAAAACCTGTTCGGAATGCGTTTATTTCAAAGGTGACGTGAGAAACAGTTGTTTGCTTGTGTGTTTGGGAATGAGACGGGAACTTAGTATTGTCCTCCATGTTGTCTTCAGTCCCAGAATTCCGATGACCTTTTGGTGGCATCTGCAGAGTGTCCCAGTGATGACGAGGACCTGGAGGAGTGTGAGCCGGGGACAGGTGAGTCAGTCCGTCAGACGCATGTAGACAGAGCCAATGGGGTCTCCACTTTAGAGAGGGCCATGCCGAGGTCACAGGTTTGCATCAAGCATTTGACACAAGCGTATGTCGGGAACTGGGAATTGAAACTGGGAACTTACCTTCCCCCCCATCATTTAGTCACAGGAAAAGAGCTCAGAATGTGTAATCACATTTTTACCCAAAGTGTCGCTTCAAGTGTGAGTAGTCAATGATGTGAGAGAAAATGTGGTTTTTTTTCCCCTCAATTTGTGGAGTACTAACATTTACTATTGTATTTTCATCCCGACCTGTCAAGTGTGTCAAAGTTCTAATAGCAAACTGATAGTCTTGACTGCCTATAAGCTTTAGCTGACACTTCAAGTATGATATACTTTCTGCCCTTTTTTTGATCTATGTGCTTCTCCTAACCCTCAACCTTTGTGCTTTGACCGAACTGTATAATGTTTGTGTTGCCTTTGTTACCTTCCCTGTGACTGTAAAATAGCTTGTATGTAGTTTGTCAAGTAAAATGCGTAGCTACCTTTCAGAATGTGTCTGAGCAGAAGAAATAGCCGCTGTGTACTAACAATTCTGAACACTTATTTATATTTGCACATACTCACAGCACAGTGAGGGAGGTACGGCTTCCTAAAAAGTCTTATACAGCTTTGTTGAATTTGTTTTTCTCTTCATGCAAAAATCATGTGGCAATATGTTGATGTAAGTGATCTCCCCCTCCCTGTGGTCTTTTTTTGTTAAGATACACCCAGAAATGGGAAGATTCCGCTTTTCGGCGCATCCCAATTCCTAGTTCTCATGTAGATATAATAATTTACAAATCCTCTGTTATTGATTACCTTTCCCCATTACATGGCGTAATCATAATAATCTGGAATCTTCTGCATAATGAGCAGATTGTGCCTCGATAAGAGCTCAATTGTTCATTAGTTCTGACTGGAAATTCCGAGTGCTCGACTAATTCAGGATCCTCCTACCCTCTCTGTTTCTTTTTCTAGGAGGTGAATTAGTGTTGCCTATAATAACAGTGGATTCCCTAGAGCCCCCCTCCATCGCCACCCGTTACCCTGCCATCCCTCCTCCCACCCTCCTGTCCCCTCTTGAGACCACCAAAGAGTCCCTTCTCTCCAACCCCCACCCCCCCTGCCCTCCGGACCAGGAGGACTGTGGCGACCCTGTGGAGGTCTCGGCCTTCGGTTCGGGGGAGATGACGGAATCCGATGACGAGGACTTTTACAAAAATTCCCCCATGGTCACTGACAGGACAGTCCTTCCCCCTCCCCCCGCAGCGGGAGAGGGCGGGGCCCACAAACCCCACAAGCCCCGCCCCCTCCCGCCTGCTGCTCCCACGACCAATCCCGACCAGCTCCACATCCCCGCGGGCAAAATGAACACCCGTGACCAGGTGCTTCTGCCCCCCGCCCCTCCGTCCTCACGGAACACCCCGGGACTAACCTACCCACCCAATTTCCCCCATGTGCCCACAGCCGAGCCTACAGCCCCCGGGGAGAAGGGTCACCACCCTGGGGCCGTGGAGGTGATCAGAGAGTCAAGCAGCACCACGGGCATGGTGGTCGGCATTGTAGCGGCGGCCGCCCTCTGCATCCTCATCCTGCTGTACGCCATGTACAAGTACCGCAACCGCGACGAGGCCTCCTACCAGGCCGACCAGGGGCACAACTTCATCAACAACCCCGCCGCCGAGGGCAACGGGGCCGTCGTCAAGGACAAGACGCCGTCGTCGGGCGCCCCGACGGCCGCCGTGGCAAAGAGCGGCACCAAGGGGAAGAAGAACAAAGACAAGGAGTACTACGTCTAGGAGAGCGAAGGAGGGGGAGAGAGAAACAGAGAGAGAAAGAGAGAGAGACCCTGAAGAGAACATGACCGGAGAGAAGACAGTTTTTTCCAATTGATTTCTTCTCTTTACGTTCAACATTCACCGGCCAACGAATCTCTGAAACCATATAACTTGTGTATTTCTTCAAAGCCCCCCCCCCCCCCCCCCTTTTAGAAATCTAATCTTCACCTGGCTCATCTCAATACAATGCCCAATTGACAAACAAAACCATTTCTAGGCTAATGGTCGAGGCTGTAGTTTCATGACCAATGTTGTATTTGTATATAGTATCCCTATTAGCATATTAACATGGCTGTCTAAAGAGAAAACTGGGAACACTGTACTATAAGAACAGGTTTGCATGGGTGTCACTTCTTCATGCTGTTTCTCACTCAGACCTTTTCCTCGGGATGATTCAAGAGGCAGGATGGATACTGAATATTCATTCTGGTAGTAAAGCTGCAGGCAACCGCGTCAATCGAATTCAATTCAAAGAAAGCCATAATCATAATCCTTACTCTGAGATTTCAATCATTCTCGAACCCACCATCTCTGCATTCCATCCTATTTTGTGTTAACCCAACGAGACATTCCTCTCAAGATGGTGAATGTTCCTGGTGGTGTGACTGGTGCAAAACCACAAATCATGTTTTAGGCATTTCGGTTCCAGATTGAAGATATAGGTTTTCCAAATGAAAGCACAATTGAACCACACCACGCGTATGCCAGTACATCTTTTTTTTCCGGTGCGGGATATCAAGAATCAACGTGCCATTCCATCCGTGAGGATGTTCAAACAGTAATCTTCAACAAAAAAAACCAACATGCTCAAGTAGCAAAGACATTGCTCTGTAAACATTGTTTGTATGTGTGTATAGACGTGTTTGGTTTCGATAGGCATTGCGTGTTTGGTTTTTATGAGTGTGCAGGAGAGACATGTTTCAAAACAGACTCGTTGTGAAAAGACAAGACTTCTGCCCACACAATCTTCACTGTCGAGAAACACTACAGCCACAGATCCACTCTTAAGTGAGAATAGAGACACTTGCCGATTTATCGAAGGGATTTTCGGGACACAGTCAGTTTCAAAAAACTTTCGTCGGTGGTTCCTGAGGAAGTATCCAACCAACTTTGTGTCAAGAGGCTGGCTCTCTTTATTTCCTCCCTCGAAAATATCATCTCAAACTGAAGAGGCACAAACAGTATCAAAATATCCTCAAAGGATGGACATCTTTGTTTCCTTTCAGAGCAAGTCGAAAATGTATTCCAGTTTTTTCTACCCATTAAAAGATTCTGTGAGATGAATTATTGAAAGTTTGTGAATTGTATTGATATTTCTCAGATATTTCGGTGTATATCTTGTTGCCATTCCTGCTGAATTATGTATGTTGATTTTGCCATCCAATCAGAAGCAGATCAAAGGGGACATCTCTCTTCGCCTGAGACGTCCTGTCCCAACTTTCATCGTCCGTATTCTTTTCTTGTTTATACTAGGGCAGGTTGGTGATTGTATGTAAAATGATTCAGATGAAACACACCTTCGTTCAGTCCCTCATCCTCTGTGCGACAAGTCTGCTCTCGCTGTGTCCCTCCTCACCACAGCATAACTCCTTCTGTTAACGTTTGACATTTCTGTGATTTTTCCCCTCATTTCTTTGGATAAAGTGCCATTTTAACATGGACTGCTCAGAGTATATCCCTGTCTTCACTCATTGATATTGTAAAGTGTTCCTGTGAAATGACTCTTACTATGTGTACAGACCATGGACAAAAGGGGGAAATACACTTGGTTATATACTTTGTACACTCCTGCGTTGTGGTGCTTCTTTATAGATACACTGGACTCATCGGGTCGACTACCGTTTCACTCCATTTGAACATGGTACAGTGTCTTTTTCCACAGTTAGTAACACTAAGGCACATTTTATCATACGTGACAATGGCGGTAAACAACTGGCGTTGTACAAGATACAACACAGAAAATCCCATCAGAGCGACAACAGGGAACTTTCTAGGCGTGCTACTCAAATCCAGGGCTTGAATTAGCTCAAATAAAAAAATTAAGCTACAAATTGGAGCTGACAGAGGCACCGAGTCTTACAATAGGATTGTGCTCGATCAGATTAGTTTTATGTGCGTGATATATCTTTAAAGCAACGGAGGTACAATAAAACGATGATAATTTGACACTGAGAGAAGAGAACCTTTTTAATCAAATGAATGTGCCACATTCATTGCAACAGGATTTCCTCATTTCTTCTGCCGAATGGCCAAGGGTTTCAAAAATGTTATAGGGAATCCTGACAGAGAACTGAAGGCTTGATGTGCTTCACACTAAAAGGAGATCATCTTGTTCACTTTTCAAAACTGTGCCACTTAACCAAGTGCGATCACTTAGTAACCAATGTGACCACGTAAAATGTGTTCAAACCACTCCTCATTAATACTATCCACACATTTCCTAGAATGGCTAGCTTTGGAGAGGATCAGATAGGCAGGGAGCAATGCTGGCACGTGACCCAATTCGAATCGTGACAGTGGTGACGTGACCCAGATACAGGCGAGGATCTGCTTGTGAAGGAGTGGGTTTACAGTCGCATGACAGGTTGAAATGGATCAATCAAATCGGATTGTATTTCACAATTTTTTTCCCAAGAAATGTCACAGAGGGCTTTACATAGGCCTATAGAATTGTTGCTGAACCAACTTAAGACCCTCAAAACAGTCCTCATGTATTCCACCCACCTGCAATAGGTTTTCGGCGGTAACTGGCTAAAGATGGGTTTACGATAGATGGTCAGTTAAGTGTCTAAGTAAGAAGACCCAAAATGACACGTGACGTTTCATCTAAATGGTATGTTTGAAGATAAAGCACTTGAAGTACTGTGATAAGTCATGTGTGGAGTAATAATGGCTAATGTCATGTCACAATGATACATAAAGCACAATATATATGAAAACACAATCTAAGCAGTAGGCAATTTAAGTCCTTTGTAGGTCTATAAACCTTGTATGTTCATCGGTCAACAACCAGACAGAATGGTAGTTACAGGTAGAGGTTTCTGTTTGAGAAAAATAAATGCTTTTTTGTTGTTATTATCACTAGCTTACTATACATCTTCAAATAGTTTGTCCCTGGCTTTGATGGTAGGACAGATGTTTACCAGTCACCCACTAGATGGAGTCATGTAAATCAGATTACTTAATCGCTTGTTGCTGACTATAATCCAATACACGCCATAAAATGAATGCCTCGTAAGAAATCTCACAGGAGAGATTACACGGGGAGAAAACCATCATCACCATCATCAGCTAGGACACCGGTTGGAAAGGTATTCAGTAGTGACGTCTATGGACTCTGTTTCCCCTTAGAGCAAATCTAACCATGGTTTAAATCAAAGGTAGAATTTCTAGCCAGGAGTGTATTAATTTAGGTCGTTAACCCAGTACCAGTAGATCTTACGCTTTTTAAGACGCTGTTCTGTGTTGGGAATCCTTGACTGACGGTGACAGTAGTAGTGAATGATTCCAAGTCCTCAACAGCAAGGAATGACACTAAGCATAAAAGTGATCATTTTGAAACCACCAACTATTTGACACATTTCCTGACCTGAATTTTATTTTAGGATTTGTAATAATAATAATAATAATAATTGATTATAAAATGTTGCTGATCTTACTAAATGGTAATTTGTGGCTAGTCTATCTTGATTTAATTTGTATTTATTTTTTAGCCCTGCCTAAACGGTACATTGACATCCTCTTCCTGTAAATGAATGTTTGCTTCCCGTGCGTTTAGCCTATGGTAGTTAGCTGAAGCTAACTAGCTAGGTGGCTAAAAGTGTAACCCGCAGTGGTAAGGAAAAACCAGAGATTCTACAAGGGGCTGAATACGGAAGGGACGAAGAACATTATGGTCAGCGACGATTTAGATACGGATCTCGTTAGTCATACACACAATAATGTAGCTCTACCTGCCAATTCGTTTCAAATGAATTACTAACCAGGCGACCGTAAGTTTTCTGTTAAGATCGTAACGTTGGTTAGTTAGTCTAGCTCTAGTAAATAATCAAGTTAGCTAAGCTAATTTGTTAGCTGGCTAAAGTTAGACCAATTCTGTCAACCTGTTAAGCTGTGCATATAATTACTATGTAGTTGTGTGTGGCATAGCTCATCTTGCAAACATATCCATAGCCAACTGGATAGTTTACTGAAGTTATATATGCTTAGCTAGCATTGTAATTGCGTTTTTACATAGCCAGCTAGGTAGCTAATATTTGTTAGCTAACTAACGTTCTAGCTAGCTAGCCACAGATCCAAGCAGGATCAACTGGGATCTTACAAATAAGGTGTTACTGATGCCACTTTCCAATATCACGTTAGTTGGCTTGCAAACACTGTCATCGCGGCTAGATTTACTGTGACACACAATATTATTAATTATTGACATGCTAGGGAAGCTAGCTAGCTATAGCTGCTAACAAGTGTTTAAGCAAATTCGTAAGCTAGCCATGTAGTTAGCTTGGTAGTTAGCAAGCTTATCTAGTTGTAACCAGGTGACATCAGTTAGACCATGGCTTGGTGGCATGCATCCCTTGACTAGTATATTGCATTCTGTTTAACTGGAGTCCCTTAAACACATGCAGCACCGATACCTGATTGTTGGCTTGTCTAAAGCCGCAAACGTTAGCCTGTTTAATGCTAAAGGTGATGACCAGTGTATTTGAGTGTGACGTTGCTTATGCTTAAATAAGAGCTTTCTATTACTCTATTCGTTGCAATATTCAGAGGTGAAGCTAGATATAATATCTCGATATAATATCTATTACCGTACTTTTACGTAGCTTATCATTTATTACAGGAATTGTCATCTGTCACATATTAGCCCACAGTGATGATATCCGCTTGGGTCGATCCCATACATAGACATCTGATTCATACGTTGTATGGTTTATAAACAAATATTTCATGAATGGCATTAGAATCATTCAGGGTTACATTGATCTGCTCTGACAGGTATAAGGAATTATTCACAATGAACTGAAGTGTGACTTTAATATCTGGAGATTTGTGGGGACCAAACAAAGTGGTTGTGATCTCTCTTCCAGATGAATGTTGTTGTTTAGTCATTGGGTGACCAGTGTGCCAAAAAAAAGTCACTCTTCAAAGTTCAAAACCAGGATTCGATTTGGGCAGGAACTACAAAGACGAGCATCGCCACAACCTGCCTCTAGAACATGCAAGGAATCCTGTGTGATCAAGACCACGAGTTACCAGAGGACGGCCTTTCTAAACAAGCAAAAAAAAAAAACTTGAATTGGCAAAGTAACTCGTCACCTTCGATGGATGTGCCATTGTAGACACGACTGGACACTTTGGAGTGAAAAGCCTTAGAGGAGGCATTGCAACCCTGGCTTGACATATCTGAGGGGGAAGATGGGTTCCCAGGCTCTTCAGATATTGCGGCAGGGGGTGTGGGCTTCCCTGACAGGAGGCTGGTACGTGGACCCCCATCAGAGTACGTTTTCCAACTGCTTTCACCTGTACTTGTGGATATTCCTCCTGGCCTTCCCCTTCTTGCTGTACATGGTGAGTATTTACAAATGTAAAAACATCTTACCTTTTTATTGGGGGGGAAGGGGGTGGGTGGGTGGGGAACAGGAAGAAACACTGTTCCCCTTCTCTTTAATGAGCCGTTTAAAAACCTAGCTGACGTAGTCAGTTTTCCGTTTTTTTGAGATGTGTTGGGTGTGCCTGGGAGTTCCTGTGTACGCCTACGTTTAACAACAACAACCGTGGTGCTGATTGTTATCGGTCCGCATTCTTTTAATGGCAACAAAGATGGCGGCCCAAGTCGTGCTCAGTTCATCTCTCGCTGGGCCTGTTCTGTAACCTTCACCTCGTCCCAACACACGCTCGTCTCTCTCCTCTCTCCTCCCTCCTCCCTCCCACCCCTTTTCCCCTTCCTCGCCGCGCCGCCCCTCCCCTCAGGCGCTCCCCCCCACCCTGCTGGTGGCGGGGGTGTACTGCGCGGCCGTGGCGGCGTTCTTCACGGCCGTCAAGACGGTGAACTTCCGCCTCCACGCCATGTTTGACCTCGGGGAGATCGTGGAGAAGAGGCAGGCCTCGCTCACGGCCGACCCGCCCAGGGCGGAGGACGGGGACGACGGGTCCGCGGCCCACGACGGGAACCAGCACAGGTACGGGCACTGTCGGGGGGGGGGGGGGGGCCCTCAGGCCAAACCCATCGCATTGGCGCGGCGAGACACGGGGTCACCCTTCACTTGGATTCTTATTGAGTCTTAAGGCCCCGGGGCGTGGAGCGTGGCGACTAATATTTCTGGGTCTATTCCACCCCCTCACCCACTATCCCCCCCTCCCCTCACCCCCACCCACCCCCCGCAGGGACAGTACCGTTGGAGTGGAGATGACTGTGTTCCGGAAGGTCAACTCCACGCCTCCGGTCCGCTGCAGCTCCCAGCACTCTCTGTTTGGCCTGAACCAAGTGTCGGTGAGTGCAGCCCTGTACCCCAACTGCGGCATGTGTTCTGCCACGGGGAAAAATGTACATTTAGTCATTTAGCAAACGCTCTTATCCAGAGCGACTTACAGTCAGTACAGGGACATTCCCCCCGAGGCAAGTAGGGTGAAGTGCCTTGCCCAAGGACACTTGTCATTTGGCACGGCCGGGGATCGAACTGGCAACCTTCAGATTACTAGCCCGATTCCCTGACCGCTCAGCCACCTGACTCCCCGCGCTTGCCGCCCGCTTTCCCTCAGGGCGAGGCAGTGGCGCGTGGTACCCCCGGTAGCCTTCGCTCAGTCCATCCACCTGCAGCTCAACTGACATCCAGCCGTTCTGTTTTTGTGCTTGTGAAAGGAATGCTTCCTCCCCCCCCCCCCCCACTCTAAATCTGTATTTGTCATTTAGGAGTTTTTACCCCAGCTTGATGACACAGGAGGCACTAAGGGTACAGTAACCTTCTTTCCTATACTAGTCTCTCCTTTCCCCTCTCTGTCTCTCTGTCTCCCTGTCTCTGTCTTTTTCTCGCGCACGCTGTAGTTAGCGCACACTCCACTTGACCACAGGTCTGTAGGGGCCGCATGTATCCGATCCCCTGGGGATTTCATTCGCAATGTCTTCGCTTTTTGCTGTTTTCAGTCCACCGTGGGGGGAGACGACGACTCATTTCCGGTCTACTTTCCTCCTCAGACATCAAGGAGTTGCTGAGGGAGCAGGGCAGCAACAACCTGATCGTGACGTCTGCTCACCGCGACATCTTTCGCCACAACTCGCAGGACGCCCTCCGTAAGCCTGGAAGCCGCCGTTGTTCTCGGGAATGCTTTGAGTTGGTGCCCTGGTTTTGGGTGTTAGCTCACGTCTTTCTACCCTCTCTGTCTCTCTCTCTCTCTCGCTCTCTCTGTCTCTCTATGTCTGTCTCTCTATGTCTGTCTCTCTCGCTCTCTCTCTATCTCTCTCTATCTCTCTCTGTCTCTCTCTCTGTCTCTCTCTCTGTCTCTCTCTCTGTCTCTCTCTGTCTCTCTTTCTTTGTCTCTGTGTCTCTCTCTCTCTCCTTCCAGGGGCTGCCAGCGTGGTCCAGTCCTGCATGGCGGCGGCTCTCGTCGGCGACTTTACGGGTTTCATGGGGGTGTCCGGGGGTTACGGAGGCCTGCCGGGCGAGTCCCCATCCATCCCCCCCTCTCCCTCCAGCCAGGAGGACGGCGGAGACAAAGAGCACTTCCAGGAAATGGCGGGGGCGCTGGAGCACTTGTCCCAGCCCGGGCTCCAGGAGGAGGAGGAGGAGGACGTGGGGAGGAGGAGGGCCTACTCGCCCCTGGGCCCCTCCGGCGAGTCGGAGAGCCTGGGGGACGCCCCCCTCAGCCCGCTGATCAAGAGCAGCCTGAGCCAGGAGCTGAGCGAGAACCTGCTGGGCCTGGGCCTGGACCCGGGGGCCTTCGCCCGCGGCACGGCCCACCCCGGCAGCCGCAGCGGGGTGGCCATGGCGGCCGGCTCCACCGACAGCTGCTTCAGCGGCGGCGGGGGCGCCGCCACCGACCGCGAGACCCTCAGCACGGTCAGCAGCTACCGCAGCGAGAAGACCGACTCCACCCAGCTGGAGAGCCCCTCCCTGAGCCTGCCCCACCTGGCCACCGTCCGCCCCCCGGCCGGCGCCTCCGCCCCCGAGCCCGGCCGAGGGCCCGCGCCGCAGGACGGCAGCGACACGGACAACCTCTCCGACAGCGTGTTGCTGCGCTCGCCCTCCAAAGAGCCGGCGGCCGGGCTGGACCGGACGCTGGTGGAGGGGGACGACCTGCCCTCCGGCGCCGCAGACCCCTGCCCCCCTCCCTCCTGCTCCCTCCGCCGGGACTCCTCCCCCTCCAGCAGCGGCCACTCGGAGGCTTTCGACCCGGAGCGGAGGGCGCCCCTGCCCCCCCTGCCCCCTCCGCGCCAGTCCAGCTCCGCGGCGGCGCCCGCCGGGCTGGGCCTCGGGCTGGTGAGCTCGGAGCCCGCCCTCCCCGTGTCCTCCTCGCCGTTCCTGCTCTCGGAGCCGCCGGCCTCGCTGCAGAGCCAGGCCCAGCAGGTGGTCCGACCCAAAGACCTCAAGCTGCTGCGGCCCGGCGGGAGCGCGGGCCACAGGCCCGGTCGCAGGAAAGCCCCGCGCAAACGGGGCAGCGCCGCCAGCGGCAGCTTCGACTGCGGCTCGTACCGGCGCCACCACAGCCGCGGGCAGCACCGCGACTACATCCCGGTGCGGAGCCGACTCGGCGCCAAGGCCTACAGCGAGAGCCTGTTCGAGGACTCGAGCGACGACGATGACGACGGCAGCGACGGCAGCGACATGAGTGCCGGCTCCAGCCTGGGCTCGCAGTGCCGCTACAGTTCGGACGACTCCAGCTCGTCCACCTCCTGCTACTCCCCGGACCTCGCCAGCCCCGGCGCGGCGCCTGCGGAACCCTCCGCCGCCGCCCGGCCGCCGTCGCCCGGAGACGCGGCGGAGCTCGAGGCGACGGGCTCCTCACACGCCCGCGGCGCCCAGCGCTCGGCTAGCACGGCTAGCGCCAAGACCCACGCCAGGGTCCTCAGCATGGACGGGGCTGGCGGGGGCCACGCCAACGTGGCGGGGGCCCCCCCGCAGGCCTCCTCGCAGCCGCCGCCGCCCTCCTCGTCCTCCACCCCGGCCCCGCGCGCCCTCACCGTCTCCAAGTCGGACCTGGAGGCGAGGGACGTGCACGGCGACGGCTTCCCGGGATCGCACCTCCACCGGCTGGAGTCCCTGGGGGGCTCCTGGGCCGGGAACCAGGCAGGGTGGAGAGCCGGGGAGCTGGCGGAGGAGGGAGCCGTGGGCGGAGGTGAGGCGTTAGAACGCATCTCCTCTCTCATGATTTCTTTATTTGACGTTGGGAAATACTGAGTCATTTGTAAACGTTGCGCGACTTTGTGTCAAGGTTGTGATGCCTGTTTTGACTCTGCCTTCCTCCCCCCAGCTCTGGCACCTGAGGAGGGAGGCAAGAGGGACTCTGTGAGCAGCGTGAAGAGGACCCAGGCCATCCGCAGGCGCCACAACGCCGGCAGCAACCCCACCCCGCCCCCGTCCACCATGGGCTCCCCACCCAGGTGTGCCGCCACTTCATCCACATTACACAGCTCCTCAAAATACAGCCCCACCTCAAAAAACAAAAATCCTTATCACTTATTATTATTATTATGCAGCACTGTCATCTGCTGTGTGACTATATATGCTTCCAAAACCCCAACCTAAGTCATCTTTTGTTTGTGTGCCTCTTTTTGCGGTCGTCGTCGCTGTGTCGTCGTCCCCCCGCGCAGCCTGCAGGACCTCCAGCGGGTCCGCACCTCGTCCCACACGCGGGCGCGCACCCTGCCCTCCGCCCTGCACTTCGCCTCCTCCCTGCTCCTGCGGGGCGGCGTGCACGAGGCGTCCACCTTCGACGACACGTCCGAGGGGGCCGTGCACTATTTCTTCGACGAGAGTGGTGAGTTGGGGGAGGGGGGGGGGGGGGGGGAGTAGCAAGCTTCTGATCTCGGGGGAGAAATCCTTTTTGAGGAGCCGCCCGGCTTGACGTGGGAGGGAGGCGGGAGGCGGGGGGAATGGAGGCTCAATTGTTCGTAACCTTTATCGAAGGGGTTGGGGGGGGTTTGCAGATTGCTGCACTTTTGTAGTTTTTACAGCATTGCAAATAATTCTGTCCTGCTAAAACCCTGTCGCACATGAACTCGGTTCATCAAGGTTGTTGTTGCTGTGTCACAGGAGTGAAGAGGTCGTACACGTTTGGCCCTGCCGGGGGGGGCTACGAGGACCCAGTGCAGTGAGTAGCGAGCGCCATTATCGTCATCCTCCCTTCCGACCAGTTAAAGAACTTTGAACACACAAAAAAGCAACAACATTCATGCACACGATGGTGTGCTGGGCTGGATCCTGGCCTGACGGATGATTGAGGCCTCCTTTAGTGACGGACGTCTCCCCCCCCCCCCCCCAGGGAGCGAGAGAGGCAGTCGCAGTCGTCCAGCTTCACTTCCACAGAGGTGCCAGAGGGGGCGCCGGTGCTGTCCATGCTGCAGCCCAGGCCGGTGGTCCTGCAGGGGATGCAGGTGCGCAGGGTGCCCCTGGAGATGCCGGAGGTGAGCCCTCAGCCCGTTTCCCCACCACACGTCGCCCTCTTGTGTTCCAGTTCACCTTTTTATTTTTATTTTTTAACTATTTTTATTACATTTTTCTTACTTTTTTTTCCATGTTTTTGTGCCATATTTCTTACCTTTTATAAGCACCTCATTTCCTATGCAATCTCACCGATTTGCGAATCTCCCCCCTCTTTTCACCGTCCCGCTCCCGACGCCATGTTTTCCTAGTTCGACTTGGACCACGAGTCCCTCCACGAGTCCCAGGAGAACACCCTGATGATCGAGGAGAAGGCCAAGCCCAGGCAGTACTACCGCTTCTGGGTGCTCCCGGGCCGCTGGCTCCGGGTGCGCTACGACCGCCTAGCCCTGCTAGCTCTGCTGGACCGGTGAGGAACGCCCACATGGCCCCCGGGGGCCCAAGACGCCAGCGCGCCTGTTTTAGCTCCGTGACATAGACCCGCACAGAGGGAACAAACTGACTTTCACAGAGACCTACTTGAGCTCTGTTGGAATATGTTGTTTAGATAGTTGTGTTTTTCGGTGTATGAATCTTTGTGTGTGTGTGTGTGGGGGGCGTGGGTTGACGCTGTGTGTTTGGGTGCCGTGCAGGAACCGCGGCGTGGGGGAGAACGTGTTGGCAGTGCTGCTGGCCAGCCTGGTGGCCTTCCTAGGCTTCCTGCTCCTGCTGCAGGGCTTCTTCAGGGACATCTGGGTCTTCCAGTTCTGCCTCGTCATCGCTAGCTGCCAGTACTCCCTCCTCAAGGTAACCCCAGAGGCCCCGAATGTGACACTGGATCTTTTGAATCATACGTCTGGGCTTGGTGTGCCAGGCAAACATTAAGCATTAGCAAAACTTTGTATCTTGATTCACCAATTGTATATGCCTTCCATCTATGCTTATACTGTACCTGTAAACTGTCTAGATACAGTACCTGTATTTAGCTAGACAACGTCAGAACCCAAACCTACATGTTCTATACCTACCTACCTGTATATAACCACGGTATCTGCTACCAAGCTTACCCATACATGCCAACAATACCGAAACATGTGATTCACATTCCCAATTTATCGGAATGGAAATCAGGGACGTTTGCCAAATATGTCATGCTGTTTTCCGAGTCTTCAAGCTCACAAAGTGTCTCTCTCTCTCTCTCTTTGTCTCTCTCTCTATGTCTCTCTCTCTCTCTCTCCCTGACAGAGTGTTCAACCCGATGCAGCCTCCCCGATGCATGTGAGGGTCTGGTGTCTGGTTCCCCCCCAAAAAAATTATGAAAATGAAAAGAATTGTTTTGGATCATGTTTTCATTCTCTTGCTTGTTTCTTTCTCTCGTTTGCTCCTGTCGTCCATGCCTTGTCCATCTGTCTCTCTCTGTCACTCTTGCTCTCTCTCTTGCTTTCTCTCTTTCTGTCACTCTTGCTCGCTCTCTCTCTCTCGCTCTCTCTCTCTCTCGCTCTCTCTCTCTCGGTCTACCTGCACGTCTGTCTGTCTGTGTCGTTGTCCTCCCCCCAGGGCCATAACTGGATCATCGTGTACAGCCGGCCCGTATACTTCTGCCTGTGCTGCTCTCTCATCTGGCTGCTGGACCTGGTGGGGCGGTCGAGTGCCCTCTTGCCCTTCTCCCTCTACGGCATCACCTTCTTCTCCCCACACTTCCTGCTCTGCGCCAGGGACGTGCTCATAGGTCCGTGAGCCACTTTTTTTCTTTTGGAAACCAGACAGTTTTATGTCCTCATTTGAGGAAATTAGGAATACCTTACAATATTCCTGATAATTTACAATCCGAGATTTGCTCAGGGGGAAGGAAACGATGTTTCCCTCTTTTTTGGTTTAGTTTATATCATTTTTTTTAATATATATGGCATTATTTATTTTAGAGACTGGGGACTTTTGCTTCCAGTGTCGTCATTGCCAGACACCGTTTACCACCCTCTTAATGAATCCGATGAAAAGCACAGACGCATAATTAGCACACAAACAGACTTATCAACCCAAGCAGAAAGCCACCCGTTCGCTAAATGGTGTTTTTTTTTTTTTTTTTTTTTTTTTTTTGCTGACTTTCTCTTTCTTTTCCCTCCACAGTGTTTGCCTTGTGTTTCCCTGTGATCTTCCTGTTCGGCCTCCTACCTCAGGTCAACACGTTCGTCATGTGTCTGCTGGAGCAAGTGGACATGCACGTGTTCGGGGGAACGGGTGAGCGCGCCGCCGCCGCCGCGCCGCCGACACCAAGTCAGCCAAGTCGAGTGCTGACGTCTTTGTGTGTGTGTGTGTGTCTCTCTCTCTCCACAGCCACCACCAGCCCCCTGTCATCCCTGTACAGCCTCATCCGCAGTGTCTTGGTGTCGGCGCTGCTTTATGGATTTTGCCTTGGTGCTATCAACGTAAGTGGCCGGAACGACAAGGTCTCTCGTGACTTAGAATCTATAGACTTCAAAATATGAGTCTGTGATGTTGTAGAATTGTTGTGTAATTTTTATTTCTGTATATTTTTATTTATTTATTCCTTTCCATTTTTCTTTTTCGCGTGCCCTTGGTTTGACCATATGCGCAGGCCCCCTGGGTGGACCCTCACGTGCCAGTCCTGTTCTCGGTGTTCTGCGGCCTGCTCCTGGCTCTCTCCTACCACCTGAGCCGCCAGAGCAGCGACCCCACCATCCTCTGGTCAGTGAACGCCTCGCAGCGGCCCTCGGTCAAACGCACCGGGCATCGTATTGCAACCGTGTCGGTCTCTCTCTCTGACCGGGGCGGTGTCTCTGGTCGGCAGGTCTCTCATTCGCTCCAGGTTCTTCCCCGAGCTGGATAGTCGCCCCCCCGAGGAGCCCCCGCTGGAGATCAAGGACCCCCTGCCGGAGAAGCTACGCAACTCTGTGGTGAGGGGGCCGCACGACACTCGCATGACAGAGACAGAGAGAGAGGGGGAGGGGGAAAGGGGGGAGAGGGAGAGAGAGATGTGTACGTATATCTCTTTTTCTCTTCTGTTTAAACTCTTCCCGACCTCGTTCCCTGTGTTTCCGCCGCCTGCAGAAGGAGACTCTCCACTCAGACCTGGTGGTGTGCCCCCTCATGGCCGTCATCACCTTCGCCATCAGTGCCAGCACCGTCTTCATCGCCCTGCAGGTCTGTCACCAACCCCCGACCCCCCCCCCCCACCAACGCCGTCCCTGACCTCAGACTCTGGCATTCTCCGGCGGCCCCTTCCCCCCTCCCTTCTCACCTTTTAGCTCTGTCTCTCCCCCCGTCAGCCGGCCCTCAGCTTCGTCCTGTACGTGGTGGCGGGCGCGGTGGGCTTCCTCACCCACTACGTGCTGCCCCAGCTCCGCAAGCAGCTGCCCTGGTTCTGCCTGGCCCACCCCCTGCTGCGCTCCAGGGAGTACAGCCAGTTCGAGGTCCGCGGTGAGTCCGCCACCACCCCACCCCCCTCCACCTCCTCCTCAGCAAGCCGACACGCCACGTCTGCAGTCGGCGTCGACACACGCGTGCGCGCGCGCACACACACGCTGCTGGAACAGAAGCACCCCCCTGGAATCGGAACCAGAGGGTCGGCGATATGAGAACAGCAAACGAACAACGAGGCTTGTCGAAAACGAGATTTTGAAAGTGCTCGCAAAACACACGTCGAACACGCGGTAGGGTACACTTTGTCCACAAACGTCTCTAAAGTCGTGTCCTCCCCCCCCCCCCTCCCGCCCCGCTGCACAGACGCGGCCCAGCTCATGTGGTTCGAGAAGCTGTACGCCTGGCTGCAGTGCGTGGAGAAGTACTTCATCTACCCTGCCGTGGTGCTCAACTCCCTGACCACCGAGGCACGCGGCGTCAGCCAGAACCACAAGGAGCTGGATCTCTAGTGAGCGGCCGGCCACGCACACACACCACACACACACACCACACACACACACACACAGAGGGCCGGACTGGCTCTCTGGCTCTGTCTGTCTCTCTGTCTGTGTCTCTGTCTGTCTGTCGCTGTGTATCTGTCTATCTCCTTCTCTCGGTCTGTATCTCTGTCTGTGTCTGTTTATAGTGTCTCTTTCAAGCTCTCTTTTTCTATCTCTCTCTTTTTCCTATCTCTCTATATCTAAATCTTTCTCTCTCTCAACAAGGAGCCCTCCAAAGCGTTTCAGGTTACCATTGTGTCTCTCTCTGTTTCTCCCTCTCTCTCTGTTTCTCCCTCTCTCTCTCTCTCTGTCTCTCTCTGTCTGTCTGTCTGTCTCTCTCTCTCTCTGTCTCTCTCTGTCTCTCTCTCTCTCTCTCTCTCTCTCTCTCTCTCTCTCTCCCCCCCCCTCCCCCCTTCCCCAGTGGCCGGGCTCTCTTCATCTCCCTGGCCGGCATGAAGCTGCTGCGCTCGTCCTTCTGCGCCCCGTCGCTGCAGTACGTCACGCTGTGCTTCACCGCGCTCTTCTTCCACTTCGACTACCCCCACTTCTCCGAGACCTTCCTCCTGGACTTCTACTTCATGTCCATCCTCTTCAGCAAGGTCAGAAGTCCGCACAGCGGAGGGGGGAGGGGGGGGGGTTGAAGGGGGGGGAGGGGATTATTGGTAGTAAAGTTTACTCGTCTCTCCCCCTTCTCTCCTCTTCTCCTCTCTTTGTCTCACCTCTCTCCTTCTCTCCTCTTCTCCTCTCTTTGTCTCACCTCTCTCCTTCCCCCTCTCCTCCTCCCCTGCCTTCTCTCTTCCTCTCCTCCTTCCTTCTGTCCTCTCTTGTCTCACCTCTCTCCTCTCCTTCCTCCTCTCCTCTCTTCGTCTCTCCTCCTCCCTTCCCTTCTCTCCTCCCTTCTCCTCTCTTTGTCTCACCTCTCTCCTTCCCCCTCTCCTCCTCCCCTGCCTTCTCTCTTCCTCTCCTCCTTCCTTCTGTCCTCTCGTCTCACCTCTCTCCTCTCCTTCCTCCTCTCCTCTCTTCGTCTCTCCTCCTCCCTTCTCTCCTCCCTTTTCTCTTCGTCTGAAGGTCATGTAGCCAGAAGAGAGATTAAGAACAGTCCTTTTTTTATAGTGGAAACTTTGTGGCTGACACATAGCAAAACATGTGTCGGACAAACATAAATCATGCCAGCGATTTGACTGTTATCGACATTCACGGAATACCAACACAACTGTCTGTGATGTGATCCTAAGGCTGGAGAGGAACGAGATGTTGTTTGTCTTGGGCTGATGTGTGTGTGTGTGTGTTTGCAGCTGTGGGACCTCCTCTACAAGCTGCGTTTCGTCCTCACCTACATCGCGCCCTGGCAGATCACCTGGGGCTCCGCCTTCCACGCCTTCGCCCAGCCCTTCGCCGTGCCTCGTATCCTTCCGCCGCCCCGCCCCGCTCTCTCTTGAGCCGCAGCGAGCCGCCCTCCTCGGCGCGATCGGTGGAAACCTCGTCAAACGTTTAAATTGCAACGTGTTATTTATTGACCTTGTCATCAAAATGATAATGATTGCCACAAGCATTTTGTTAGCCTTACATTTCAGTGGCGATGGAGGTAGAATTTTTTCCGGAACTGTCGTTTAGCTTTATTGACCAAGTTCAGCAAAGTTTGACCCCAATTGACCAACGAGGCGA